>NC_053395.1:232056113-232399446 GCF_905171765.1 Bufo bufo
ACTCAGCAGAGGGCACCCAGCTTGCCCACAGCCTGAGAGGCAAACTGGATAAAGGAGAAGTGGCTGCGCCAAGGTCACAGCTCGAGGCCCCCCCATCCCCGCCCCGATCACTATGTACAATCCGTGCACGGCGGCCGCCTCTAATTGAACCATTAAGAAGAATCAATCACAAGTTTTATTCATTAGGAAAATTCTGCCGCAACAGTAAATATAATATATTCAGCACGAATTAAATGGGAGAAGCGGCGAACGCGCGACGCTTAATGTTCATGCATTTTACATTTAATTTTTAAATTGCTTTACCAGTTAAGGGGGAAAAACCCACAACACACGGGACGGGAAGATGGATGCCACGACGCCGATGTTTTATTACAGCCTCAGATTAAATGCAATTTAAAACAAGCTGGGAAATGGCAACAAGGGGCCGGGGGAGGGGGCGCAATGTGTCACAGGCCGCGGAGCAGGCACTCATTGCGGTAGGGGGAGGGGATCGCATCCGGAGTTTTTTATTTTTCATTTATCTAAATATAAAGCGGCAGTATCTGGTACGGTGCAAACGACATAAGGCTAAGAAAATGGATCCTGGAGGGCGGAGCTCGTGCGCCATGATTTAAAAAAATATAAGAACTACTGTACCGGGACCCCAAACATCAAACGTCTTTTATCTTATTTTCTGAAAGTCTAACTTTCTGCACCCCAAATGTGTAAAATGCAAAGTGAAGGGATTCCGAAAACCCCACAAAAGCCAGAAGTCAGTGACCTCCCCCATCCAGAGCTCCAAATCCCCTGCTTAGACTTAGATTTAAACATTTCGTTTGCCTGCAACCACCACTAGAGGGAGCTCAGGAGATTACTACATACAGATATATACAGCCACCACTAGGGGGAGCTCAGGAGATTACTACATACAGATATATACAGCCACCACTAGAGGGAGCTCAGGAGATTACTACATACAGATATATACAGCCACCACTAGAGGGAGCTCAGGAGATTACTCCATACAGATATATACAGCCACCACTAGAGGGAGCTCAGGAGATTACTACATACAGATATATACAGCCACCACTAGAGGGAGCTCAGGAGATTACTGCATACAGATTATATACAGCCATCACTAGAGGGAGCTCAGGAGATTACTACATACAGATATATATAGCCTCCACTAGAGGGAGCTCAGGAGATTACTGCATACAGATTATATACAGCCACCACTAGAGGGAGCTCAGGAGATTACTACATACAGATATATACAGCCACCACTAGGGGGAGCTCAGGAGATTACTACATACAGATATATACAGCCACCACTAGAGGGAGCTCAGGAGATTACTACATACAGATATATACAGTCACCACTAGAGGGAGCTCAGGAGATTACTACATACAGATATATACAGCCACCACTAGAGGGAGCTCAGGAGATTACTGCATACAGATCTATACAGTCACCACTAGGAGGAGCTCAGGAGATTACTGTATACAGATCTATATAGCCACCACTAGAGGGAGCTCAGGAGATTACTACATACAGATATATACATCCACCACTAGAGGGAGATCGGGAGATTACTGCATACAGATATATACAGCCACCACTAGAGGGAGCTCAGGAGATTACTTCATACAGATATATACAGCCACCACTAGAGGGTGCTCAGGAGATTACTGCATACAGATATATACAGCCACCACTAGAGGGAGCTCAGGAGATTACTACATACAGATATATACAGCCACCACTGGAGGGAGCTCAGGAGATTACTACATACAGATATATACAGTCACCACTAGAGGGAGCTCAGGAGATTACTACATACAGATATACACAGCCACCACTAGAGGGAGCTCAGGAGATTACTGCATACAGATATATACAGCCACCACTAGAGGGAGCTCAGGAGATTACTACATACAGGTATATACAGCCACCACTAGAGGGAGCTCAGGAAATTACTACATACAGATATATACAGCCACCACTAGAGGAAGCTCAGGAAATTACTACATACAGATATATACATCCACCACTAGAGGAAGCTCAGGAGATTACTGCATACAGATATACACAGCCATCACTAGAGGGAGCTCAGGAGATTACTGCATACAGATATATACAGCCACCACTAGAGGGAGCTCAGGAGATTACTACATACAGATATATACAGTCACCACTAGAGGGAGCTCAGGAGATTACTACATACAGATATACACAGCCACCACTAGAGGGAGCTCAGGAGATTACTGCATACAGATATATACAGCCACCACTAGAGGGTGCTCAGGAGAATACTACATACAGATATATACAGCCACCACTAGAGTGAGCTCAGAATATTACGGCATACAGATACATACAGCCACCACTAGAGGGAGCTCAGCAGATTACTACATACAGATATATACAGCCGCCACTAGAGGGAGCTCAGGAGATTACTACATACAGATATATATAGCCACCACTAGAGGGAGCTCAGGAGATTACTACATACAGATATATACAACCACCACTAGAGGGAGCTCAGGAGATTACTACATACAGATATATATAGCCACCACTAGAGGGAGCTCAGGAGATTACTGCTTAAGTGCTATTATTGAGTTCTATGTATATGCAGTTTTCAAGTTCCTGAGCTCCCTCTAGTGGTGGTTGTAGGCAGACAGAATTTTATCATGTGACTATGGCTCTGTAAGGATACAATGATGAGAGTAATCTTCCGATTCCTACCAAAATACAAAAATCACAAATTTGAATGAGACAAGTGCTGAGAGTTTTTCAATAACAATTTCATTCACTTACAGGAAGCAGAGATACATAAAGTGATACATAAAATGTAGGAAGTTGTTATAATCCAGATCTAATATGACTGGGCTGCTCCTGTATTAGTCCTGAGTACAGCTCGGGGGCGCTCTCTACGTAGGGAGCGCGGGGCAGAGGAGCAGGACTCGCCGCTCTCCTCGTCTTCCTGCCAGTCATGTCTGAAAATTGAGGAGTTTGGCAGCACCAAAGGAACAAGGGCCCCCTGGAAGCCGGCGCGCTCACTCTGCCCACAGCTTAATGGGCTTCTGTGGCAGGAGACCCACCATAAGTGATTTCGCTGGCAGCGTCACCCCGGGCTGTGCGAGGCGGCAGCAGCTTGCCTGGCACAATCCGACTGGCACAGCAAAAAATCCCAGAGCTGACAGATGAAGCCTGAAAGTTACTATCTCCACCAACCTGCGCTGATATTACTCATCCACCAGACCGCGCAGCGCACTGACTGTGGAGTTGCCGCAATCATCCAGGAAACTGACGTCAAGATTCATCCAAAAGCCGGAGCGCAGCGCGAGGGCTCCACCGCGGTATATCTCCTGTAATGTCCCAATGATGGCACTTTGGTTAGCAGTAGGGGTACAACGACCAGCACCTTAACAGACTGGATATATCATGTCTGGTGCCGGGGATACTGTGCCTGGCACTAGGCGCAGTGTTTCTGGTGCAGTTGGCCATGGACACCCACAGTGCCCCTGGCGCCATACACACTGCGCCTAGTGACAGCCACAGTGGGGCTGGCGCCGGGGGCACTGTGCCTGTCCCGGGCTGGCGCCGGGGGCACTGTGCCTGTCCCGGGCTGGCGCCGGGGGCACTGTGCCTGTCCCGGGCTGGCGCCGGGGGCACTGTGCCTGTCCCGGGCTGGCGCCGGGGGCACTGTGCCTGTCCCGGGCTGGCGCCGGGGGCACTGTGCCTGTCCCGGGCTGGCGCCGGGGGCACTGTGCCTGTCCCGGGCTGGCGCCGGGGGCACTGTGCCTGTCGCTAAGAAACTAGTTACATAAAGACATAACAATGAATTGTCTACAATGTAACATTTGTCCTTGTTGCCGCGGTGACGTCCATGATGAGCCGCTGTTCTCTGTTATCAGCAGGAAGGGCAGATAATGGGCGTCGGACATACGGGTCTGTACGAGACTCTTCGCCGCGCTCCTCATCTCCGCAGCTGCTGACAAATCTATGATTTTCTGATATTTATGTCTGGTCGACCGTAGAAATCGCGGAAGCGGCAATGACTGGGGAGCGGCAGGCAGAAAATGACCGAAGACAGAAAAGTAAACACGCTGCCCGCCATGTACACACCGCCAGGCGCACCTTCATTATTAGAGGATGCCTTATCGGCGCCGCCACTGCCAGCTCAAACATTCGCCGTTTACTCATGATTTGTGAGCGTCAGTGCCATCTGTGCCCGGCGGCACGGAACAGATTTATACATGGAAGGCGAGAAGCCGCGCAAATCGAATGCTACACTAAACAAAAGGAAGATTCTGTGAGAGACCCAACCATGAGCGTGAAATCACGTGTCACCGGAGACAGGGGAGGCCGCCATGACACTTCCCGTACAAAAGGGCTTGTGATTGGCGGCTTCAATATTTCTGTCTATAGCGGCTGCTACTCAACTTTCCTCCAACCCTGAATGACATCGATCGGTTCCCGCCATGCCTGTGTGTCAGTTTTTACTCTATTTCTGGCATTCTCTTCATGGAGCAGGAAGGACAGGATGAACGCAGGGATGTCATCTATAAGTATATAATAGACTGTGTTCCCGGGATCTATGGAATTAAAGGAGAACCCTACCCAGATATTCTCCAAAAAGGTACAGGATGGGGGTGTGGGGTGAGGCACGGGTTATTTTTCCCGGACACACCCAGGATCATCTTGTTATTCACTTTGGGCGGAGGCGACCTTTCAGCCCCTTCACTTATCAGGCAGCGGCGGACGGAGCCCGGTAATCCACAAAAAAATCCCTCCAACATGTCACAACAACGAGCGGTCATCACTGGAGGGCGGAAAACCCAGGCCAGGGTCAGCGCGCAGGAGAGGAAACGGCACGCCCGTGTCATCTGCGGAGCGCGGGGTCTGACCAGGTGTCTAACCACATCTACCGTCAGCACATGGCCCCGTCTGGCGGCTCTTACTGACGGTTTCCAGCTCGTCAGCACCTGGGATGTAACCGCAGAGCAGGAACAGGAAATGACCTTGGAATTCTGGGCTGAAGCCGCCAGCAGATGAGGCCGTCACCGCGCCAAACCCAATAATCTGCCACCGGAGGGTCACCAAGATGGGAACGGAAGATCCTCACTGGAAAACCGAGAAATGGCACCTGAAGTATTAACCCTGCAGCTCCTGGGGCTGACCACTGGCACCCATTAACCCTGTAGCTGCTGGGGCTGACCAATATGTCTAAAGCCCTGACACATTCTTCTATAAGAATTTTTTACTTTCTTTGAAAAACATCCCGTCTCATACTCTAGTCACCTCCAGAGCTGTCACCTCCGTCTCATACTCCAGTCACCTCCAGAGCTGCATTTGCAGCTGGC
The DNA here is from genome assembly GCF_905171765.1 of Bufo bufo. Lineage (NCBI taxonomy): Eukaryota > Metazoa > Chordata > Amphibia > Anura > Bufonidae > Bufo > Bufo bufo. The sequence continues at coordinate 232,061,466 of NC_053395.1, forward strand.
ACTTGGAAGCAGACAATGAACCAGCGGGACACGTGGGGTTCTGCACCTGAAAAGCGACAGAATGGCAGATGCAGCTCTGGATGTGACTGGAGTAGAACACTGGCCAGACACATGTATACAGTATAGAAGGTTCTCTGCATCGGGCGACGCTCATGGAAATCTCTGTGATTAACCTCTCCTGTGCCAGGCTGGAGGTTACTGTATGCGGTGAGCGGCGAGTTATTAGAGGTTTTGCGCCTATGAGTTTTGGCGAAAGTTACAACCACAAGTCGCTGGGAGCAAGTCCTGGATGAGGTGGCGATTCCCAGCTGAGCGGTTTCTGGAGCGGCCGCGGGGCTGAGTGATTCTGGCAGCGCTCCCTCCTGCAGCTGCAACATGACAAATATTCAGAAATACACTCCATTCCAAAGTTCATCTTCTCCCTCCTGAAAACATCGCGCCACGCGCTGCCAGGTGACGCACCCGCCGGGCAGCACGATGGCGAACGACACAACAGTACGACTTATCTGTAAAGGAATACAATTACCTGTAATACAGAAATAATCTCTCCCAGGAAGGGAAACGCTCACTCCTGGACCCCCACAAATCCCAGTCATGGGGGTCCTCGTCACTGGTGATAATCACTGGGTTATTCCACTTAATTATAGTCAGTGATCTATACAATGGAGCACTCACCTATCAAACAGCTTTGGTCAGCCTGAGCTCCCTGGTTCATAAATAGAATGACAGAACTACAATGAAGACACACAGAAAGAGAAGAGGGAGTGGGGAGAAGTAAGTGCAAACCATCTGTGGAAAGCTGGAACTGACGGACTCCACAGGGACAGTAAACACGGCAACAATGTTTCTATTAGAAAGTCTGAAAAGAAACAAAGTGTCTCCTCCTATTACTACAAGTTCATGTTTATAAAACCCCAACAATGGCGGCCGTCCCCCCCTCGGCGTTCTCTCACGCCCTTGGACCACGGCATGTCACAGTTTTGGAGGACTACCCTAATGGATACTGGAATGGCGGCCATTAGCAGTCGTTGCCAAAAATGTTGTTACTGGACCAACTTAATAGCACAAGATGGCGGCGCGGGGGCTTACACTTATACTCAGACAACCCATCGCCCCTACAGAAGCTGTGCCATGTGGCACCAACTCAAGGCCAGGGCAGGGGGTGCGCTGCGTTCTGTGTCAGGTGGCACCCAGCTCACGTACAGCCATCTCGCGGCCGCGCATTATACCGCGCTCACTGCCGGCTCAGAATGTTATGCAATTAATAACTTTCAGCCGACAGGGAGAGAAAAATTCCAATTTAACCAAGTCGCGTGACGGTGGTGGGCGCGTGCTGCGGGGAGTCACCATGCAGATCTCTGCCATTCAGTAATCAGGTTATGATTAAACCCTCCGGTCGCCGCATTTAATATCCTCTCCGTGGAGTCACCTTCAACTCCTCGAGAAACGTATAATCTGAGCGCAGCGCCCCGAGCCCCAGCTGGAATTCATCAGGTAGAGCCCAAGGTATACGGAGGGAATACCATATAGAGGGTGGTCCCCGGTACATATCCCCCGTCACCTCTACACGGGCCCCTTCTCCACCTGTGCTGCAATATGATGCTCAAGGGCCACAATGCCTGTTTCAATGACAACAGAAAAGTAAACAAATCCCTGACGATCCGGTCCTGGAGTCTGGCGTTCCCATGTACCAGCAACAGCAGGGGGCACAAGAGCTCATTTTTGTAATAGGACCCCCACTGTCCTAATCATGCCCACAAGCACCAAATCGAATACCACACCCTATATATGGAGAAGCTCACTGTATACAGGTTTACACAGCGAACACTTAGATCAATGGTAGCTGCATAAATCGGTATGCAAAGTGCTCCCCCTAGTGGTGGCTGTATAATCTGTATGTAGTGAGCTCCCCCTAGTGGTGACTGTATAATCTGTATGTAGTGAGCTCCCTCTAGAGGTGACTGTATAATCTGTATGTAGTGAGCTCCCTCTAGTGGTGACTGTATAATCTGTATGTAGTGAGCTCCCTCTAGTGGTGACTGTATAATCTGTATGTAGTGAGCTCCCTCTAGTGGTGACTGTATAACCTGTATGTAGTGAGCGTCCTCTAGTGGTGGCTGTATAATCTGTATGTAGTGAGCTCCCTCTAGTGGTGGCTGTATAATCTGTATGTAGTGAGCTCCCCCTAGTGGTGACTGTATAATCTGTATGTAGTGAGCTCCCTCTAGAGGTGACTGTATAATCTGTATGTAGTGAGCTCCCTCTAGTGGTGACTGTATAATCTGTATGTAGTGAGCTCCCTCTAGTGGTGACTGTATAATCTGTATGTAGTGAGCTCCCTCTAGTGGTGGCTGTATAATCTGTATGTAGTGAGCTCCCCCTAGTGGTGACTGTATAATCTGTATGTAGTGAGCTCCCTCTCGAGGTGGCTGTATAATCTGTATGTAGTGAGCTCCCTCTAGTGGTGACTGTATAATCTGTATGTAGTGAGCTCCCTCTCGAGGTGGCTGTATAATCTGTATGTAGTGAGCTCCCTCTAGTGGTGACTGTATAATCTGTATGTAGTGAGCTCCCTCTAGAGGTGACTGTATAATCTGTATGTAGTGAGCTCCCTCTAGTGGTGACTGTATAATCTGTATGTAGTGAGCTCCCTCTAATGGTGACTGTATAATCTGTATGTAGTGAGCTCCCTCTAGAGGTGACTGTATAATCTGTATGTAGTGAGCTCCCTCTAGTGGTGGCTGTATAATCTGTATGTAGTGAGCTTCCCCTAGTGGTGGCTGTATAATCTGTATGTAATGAGCTCACCCTAGTGAGCTCACCCTAGCTCCCCCTAGTGGTGACTGTATAACCTGTATGTAGTGAGCTCCCTCTAGTGGTGGCTGTATAATCTGTATGTAGTGAGCTCCCTCTAGTGGTGGCTGTATAATCTGTATGTAGTGAGCTCCCTCTAGTGGTGGATGTATAATCTGTATGTAGTGAGCTCCCTCTAGAGGTGACTGTATAATCTGTATGTAGTGAGCTCCCTCTAGTGGTGGCTGTATAATCTGTATGTAGTGAGCTCCCCCTAGTGGTGACTGTAGACAGAATGTTACCATGTGTGAATCAGAGGATTTACAGCTCTAAATGAGTATAAATATGGTTAACTTTTTATGTTTATGAAAACTGCATTATTAGGGCTCATGCACACTACATTTTGTATTTTGACATCTAGTATTCGCGCTCCCCGTATACAGGACATCTAGTATTCGCGCTCCCCGTATACAGGACATATAGTATTCGCGCTCCCCGTATACAGGACATATAGTATTCGCGCTCCCCGTATACAGGACATATAGTATTCGCGCTCCCCGTATACAGGACATATAGTATTCGCGCTCCCCGTATACAGGACATATAGTATTCGCGCTCCCCGTATACAGGACATTTAGTATTCGCGCTCCCTGTATACAGGACATGTAGGGGATAATTTATGAACATTTTTACTCCAGATTTTGGCGTTAAAGTTGCAAGACCGTTTTTTGCTACTTTTTATTTTATTTTTTTTAAACACAGGCATTTTAACTTCATCCTCGCCTCCGGGAGGCGGAATTTCTCTCCGGGTGAACGCCTCGTCATCAATTAGGTAAATCCTCCGGCAGCGCAGGACTGACGTAAAAAGCCGCTCTTTGTAAATGAGCCCCTCAGCGTCTGCAGGGCCTAGATGCTGCTGTGAAGCAGGCGTGTTACATACGTGCAGGCCTGTGCTGAGATTTCTCCAAGAACAAAACAGATTTGAGAGTTTTAATTATCCACCTGGAGAGAAGAGAAGTAATTACCGGCAGCGGCGAGATCTGCGAGCGCATGAATCTCACATCCGCCGACTGGTCCCTCAATTCCCTGTGAAATCTGCACATTCTGAGCTCCGTCCATTACCATAACTCTCACCGAATACACGAGAGGCTGCGACCGCCGGAACCATGCAAGTCGTGACAAGAAGCATCAACAGCAGCAGATGGGGACTGAGGGGGACCGAGAAAATGCGGACTGGCGGGAATGGGGACTATACAGAACAGGGGGACCGAGAAAACGAGGACAGCCAGGAATGGGAACCATACAGAACAGGGGGACCGAGAAAACGAGGACTGCCGGGATTGGGGACCATACAGAACAGGGGGACCGAGAAAACGAGGACAGCCAGGAATGGGAACCATACAGAACAGGGGGACCGAGAAAACGAGGACTGCCCGGATTGGGGACCATACAGAACAGGCGGACCGAGAAAACGAGGACAGCCGGGAATGGGGTCCATACAGAACAGGCGGACCGAGAAAACGAGGACAGCCGGGAATGGGGTCCATACAGAACAGGGGGACCGAGAAAACGAGGACAGCCAGGAATGGGAACCATACAGAACAGGGGGACCGAGAAAACGAGGACTGCCGGGATTGGGGACCATACAGAACAGGGGGATCGAGAAAACGAGGACAGCCGGGAATGGGGTCCATACTGAGCAGGGGGACCGAGAAAACGAGGACTGCCGGGAATGGGGACCATACAGAACAGGCGGACTGAGAAAACGAGGACTGCCGGGATTGGGGACCATACAGAGCAGGGGGACCGAGAAAACGAGAACTGTGGGGAATGGGGACCATACAGAACAGGGGGACCGAGAAAACGAGGACTGCCAGGAATGGGGACCATACAGAACAGGGGGACCGAGAAAACGAGGACTGTGGGGAATGGGGACTATACAGAACAGGGGGACCGAGAAAACGAGGACTGCCGGGAATGGGGACCATACAGAACAGGCGGACTGAGAAAACGAGGACTGCCGGGATTGGGGACCATACAGAACAGGGGGACCGAGAAAACGAGAACTGTGGGGAATGGGGACCATACAGAACAGGGGGACCGAGAAAACGAGGACTGCCGGGAATGGGGACCATACAGAACAGGGGGACCGAGAAAACGAGGACTGTGGGGAATGGGGACTATACAGAACAGGGGGACCGAGAAAACGAGGACTGCCGGGATTGGGGACCATACAGAGCAGGGGGACCGAAAAAAAAAGGACTGAAGGGAATGGGGACCATACAGAACAGGGGGACCGAGAAAATGCGGACTGCCGGGAATGGGGACCATACAGAACAGGGGAACCAAAGGGACGTGGACTGTGGGGAATGGGGACCATACAGAACAGGGGGACCGAGAAAACGAGGACCATACAGAACAGGGGGACCGAGGGCACAGGGTCTGCAGGAAATGGGAACCATACAGAACAGGCGGACCGATGGGGCCAAGATGGAGGCCGGGAATGGGGACCATACAGACCAGGGGGACCGATGGGGCCAAGACGGAGGCCGGGGTTATGCTGCCTTCGTGTTCCAACTGCAAGAACTGCATCAGCAATCACCACATTGATGTTTCACCTGTGAAGAAATTCTATTGTGGCACAAACATGTTTTTGGAGCATTCCAACATCCCACCAGCAACATGTAGACTTTCCCCGAGGGCTCTGGGACCGATTCCAATCACGGCGACACGCGGATCGGCTGATACAATGTAACAAAAAGAACTCGTCACATTCTTCACAATGTGCTGCACACAGCGCAGAGCATCGCAGTGGGATCATAACCCCCATCCCTCTCAGAGCCCAGAGGGTGCACAGCACAAAGTACCCGGCAGACCAGAAGCAGCGTCACAGAGCACAGCACCGTGCCGGCACATCACAGGTTAAATCTCTACATCACACTGCTGCACCGGAGTTACAGCAGGTCTTCTACTCCAGTCACTTCCAGAGCTGCATCCCCGATTCTGCTGTTCCATCTTGTCTTACATCCAGATACTTAGACACAAACACTCGGTAAATTGTAGAGTTTTATAAAACTAAAGCTGCCTCTTCACCATCATATGGTCCAAAGTTCACTTATTTTTAACTCTCATAATGTAAGGTCTCTGCTTGCTGTCAGTGAATGGGAACAGTCAGATTTACTTTGAGAGGCTGAATTCTGAGGGTTTGTTACAATGTATCAGTTTAGAAAATGTACTTTAAACGCATCTGCAACAAAAGATTCCAGACGTGATCCGCTGACGTGCTGCGGCTAATGCACGTGAACTGCACACGATGCAGATCATCGCACCCACAGCGCGCTTATTATCACCATGCATTCTGTATGGGAACGCTGCAGACTGAATTAAAATGGGGTTGGGGTACGTTCACATGTGGTTTTGGACTAATGCCTGTAATTAGATTCCACTGAATTAAGTGGGGAAATCGCTTCTTCTTAATTCATATATTTGGTTTTTTTTTTGCTTTCAGTTTAAAAAAAACACAATAAACCACGGAGAATCCTGAGGTGGATCCCGCAGCGCGGGGGTTTCGTGAGGGGTCCGCATGGTAACCACACCAAGAACAGACCTGTACGCTCTCGGCATGATCTTAAAAACCACGTTGCAAAATTCCTCAGCCACACGACCGGCGGCGTGGCCTTCCAATGGGAGGCGGTTTCAGCACCAAATCTGCACCGACACCGACGCCCAGAACCCTCAGTCTGAACATACCCCTAATCCGCGTGCCCACCTGATGGCCAAGCTGCGGCAGAAATCTGCACGGTCACCTGGTTGTACAATGGCGTGAATTTACCGCAGATGGAGGGAGATAACGGCGCGGCATTGGTCAGATCTGATCCCGATACAGCGCCGGACGAGATGATCCTCACCGTATATCAGAGACACATTATATTCTACCCTAGGCAGCCAGGTGTTGAACTACAACTGCCAGCAAGTCCTGGCAGCCCCTGACAGAGCAGCGCACAGGAATACTCCATCCCTTACATGTCAGACCTCTCGGTGTCATGCCATGTCGGCTCCACATCTTTATCTCCGTCCCGCTGGCGAGTCCTGCCCCCTGTTGGTGACCAACTGAACAGCAAGGCTGACAATCAAACCTTCAGACAAAGGGTCGGAGCTGCAGAGAAGATCTTGAATATCACCAGCGTATTCCGCAGCCCTGTACAAGCCGCAATAAATATACCAAACTATCACAACTGTTACGAAAATGAACTATAAACTGCACAGAATGGGAAGACAGAAGAGCTGACAATCTGAGCCCTGATCCCAAGTCCACACCGGACCGATATGCGACAGATCTAATGACAAAAACCCTCCAATACCGGGAGAAGAGGACGGGGCTGGCGACATATGGGACATCACAGCATGCATGGAGATAGGTCCTCTAGACATGAGGTGGACAGCGAGGGTCTATCCCACCGCAGCCCCCTACAGGACCCTCGTACCGAGCGCCGGATGACGGATGCCTCCAGTATACAGGAATGTCATTCCAATGCAAGGAAAAACCACGTGGATCCGAGGGATAAAAACGCAAGCGGCTGCGCCGGATGACAAATCCCTTTGCCAGGTGGGCACAGCGAGCCCTTTGTTCTGTGCTCGGCTATTGATGGGACCACCTCAGTGCAGCCTGATTTACCCAGGGACCGCCACGTCCCCCCATCCCCCACGGTGTGACAGAGGTCAGCCAGGCCACTGCTGTCAATTATCAGCCTCAAACAAAGGCAAGAACACCTACCTGGACTTACAGTCTCTCCACACTTCCTCCGAGTGCAACACACAAGCAATGTTTACACATCAGTGCCCCCCAATGCCGCCCACACCGACCGCTGCCAACACAAAGACCATTACAGAGCAAGAGGCACAATGCACGGCAATGCTCCCCCTCCCTGGGGCACAGTCCAAGGCTGGGAATACACGGATCACTGAGGTCAGGTACAGTGCTGGGTACACTGACACCAGGTAGAGAGACGCTCCCCGAGACCTCAGCGGGGGGGACCTGCAGCATCAGCCCCCAATATTTACCCCTCTGTCCTCTTACATATAGATTGAAAGCCTCTCATAGGAAACGCCTAATGAAAGTCCAAAGATTTCTGTCCAATTAGAGCGAGATCAAGATGAATGGCCACAGATCTCATCTGCCAGAAAACGCTCATCCAGAGCCTCCTGCCGGTCGCTGCAGCATCTTATATGGAAGATCATGAGCAGCTCCATACATTCTAATAGTCTGTGTGTGGGGTAGAGGAGAGCTCCGTGTGGATACAATGTATAGATCAATACACAATGGATACAATGTATATAAAAACACACAATATAAACAAACATACAGAGATAGAAGCCACATATCCAGGCCTTCCATATACTGTATGTGTACAACTTGTCACGGACCCTCCAGGAGGGGGATCATACAGTTTAATGCCCCCCACCCCCATATCCCTCATGAACTTCACAAAGCAGAAGATTTGTCCCTCTACTCCCATCAGCCGCATGATCACTCCCATCTTTCCGCCTGAGTCACAATTAATGAATCAGATATTGGATGAGTCTCCACTCCAGGCATGAAGGGGTTAACCCCCGGCCCTCTGGGGGCGCGCGCTGCTGGCAGAGCGTCCAGAGAATGGGGCATCCAGATTTGTTTAGGTAGAAGCAGCGGAGAGGTCGGAGGGTCTCACATTTTTTGGCAGAATCAGGAGGCAATTAACCCCATCCTCCCCGGTGCCCATGTAATTGCGCCGACAGCGAGATTGCCTCAATCATCCACAGATCATCATGTAGCCCGGGGGGTGAGCGCTGCCGATAATAGATTGTAAGCTCCTCAGACCAGGACGCTGCATTATTACTCATCACCAACTCAAGAAGAAACTTTTTTGATACATTTCCTGTAAAGTTAAAAAATTTGTATCTTGAGATGTGGAGGCGACTGGGGGGCACAGGGAAGGGAGAAGTGGGGGACAAACACTGGGAGGGGGGCCACACGGGGAGGGGGTGCAGAGTTTTTGTCCAGGCTCCTCCGTTTTCCCTTTTTGATGTTCTGGGAGACGTGACATGAAGGTTAATGACACAACCCCCAACCACAAAGACACCAATTACCATGTGAACTAAACCGTCGCATGCGCTGGAGACCAGGCCAGCTAGCCCAACCGTGGGCACCCACCTGACCCCTGCAAACACCTACCTCCTCTGCTCCGTAAACCCTGCGCCCTCCAAGCATCTCGAACAATAAAAAGGGGGCACATAGCTCTGCCCATGAGGTAAAGCGGCAGCACTGGCAGCAATTACCCTCAAAGTACCTGCCAAACCAAAAAGGCACCTAAGAGACAAATAGAGGGACAGCTGCCCGCTCTACCCACCACATACATCGGCACCAACCCCTCCACTGCCCAGCTCTACCCACCACATCCATCGGCACCAACCCCTGCACTGCCCAGCTCTACCCACCAAATCCATCGGCACCAACCCCTCCACTGCCCAGCTCTACCCACCACATGCACCAACCCCTCCACTGCCCAGCTCTACCCACCACATGCACCAACCCCTCCACTGCCCAGCTCTACCCACCACATGCACCAACCCCTCCACTGCCCGCTCTAACCACCACATACATCGGCACCAACCCCTCCACTGCCCGCTCTAACCACCACATACATCGGCACCAACCCCTCCACTGCCCAGCTCTACCCACCACATCCATCGGCACCAACCCCTGCACTGCCCAGCTCTACCCACCAAATCCATCGGCACCAACCCCTCCACTGCCCAGCTCTACCCACCACATGCACCGGTACCAACCCTTTCAGTGCCCAGCTCTACCCACCACATACATCGGCACCAACCCCTCCACTGCCCAGCTCTACCCACCACATGCACCAACCCCTCCACTGCCCAGCTCTACCCACCACATGCACCAACCCCTCCACTGCCCAGCTCTACCCACCACATGCACCAACCCCTCCACTGCCCAGCTCTACCCACCACATGCACCGGCACCAACCCCTCCACTGCCCAGCTCTACCCACCACATGCACCGGCACCAACCCCTCCACTGCCCAGCTCTACCCACCACATGCACCGGCACCAACCCCTCCACTGCCCAGCTCTACCCATCACATGCTTTGGCACCAACCCATCCACTGCCCAGCTCTACCCATCACATGCATTGGCACCAACCCATCCACTGCCCAGCTCTACCCACCACATGCACCAGCACCAACCCCTCCACTGCCCAGCTCTACCCACCACATGCACCGGTACCAACCCCTCCACTGCCCGCTCTACCCACCACATACATCGGCACCAACCCCTTCAGTGCCCAGCTCTACCCATCACATGCATCGGTACCAACCCCTCCACTGCCCAGCTCTACCCACCACATGCACCGGTACCAACCCCTCCACTGCCCGCTCTACCCACCACATACATCGGCACCAACCCCTTCAGTGCCCAGCTCTACCCACCACATGCACCGGTACCAACCCCTCCACTGCCCAGCTCTACCCATCACATGCATTGGCACCAACCCCTCCAGTGCCTAGAACCCAGGAGGCATCTTATCAAAGTAAATAGAAAAAGTGACCGCCCCTGGCACCACTTGTGCCCTGTACTAAAACCTTTGCCCACGATACTGCTCCATGGTGGGTGCAATCACAGACAACAAGCAATTTCCCCTTGGGTCCAATGTGCCAAGTGCCACCAACTACTCCTACCACTTCAAGGAAGACACCACTGATACAGTGCCCGTCACAGGTGCCCACCTCTCAGCGACCACCCTGGAGAGGGATGTGATGGGCACCAATCTCAACCTCCTGGGTATTAACCCTTTACCCACAAAGACAGAGGCTGTTACCGAAACGCTGGTCTGCAGATGCCATCTCAGGGTCGGTCACTGCCCCCTGTACCCCACTTTGTTTTTTGTGACCCCAAATTTAAGACAATGCAGCCGAGGAAGTTCCCAAGTGATGAAGGATTAGAGGGGCTTCCTGGGGGGCTGCTAGATAGGTAACATCAGGGGCAGATGATGTGGGTATTAGTACTGTCTGTAAAATCACTGGGTGAGGCGGCACAGGGGGCATTAGAGGTGAGAGATGGGGGGCACAGTGCAGGCTGGGGGTCTCGGGGGGCACAGTGCAGGCTGGGGGTCTCGTGCAGGCTGGGGGTCTCGGGGGGCACAGTGCAGGCTGGGGGTCTCGGGGGGCACAGTGCAGGCTGGGGGTCTCGGGGGGCACAGTGCAGGCTGGGGGTCTCGGGGGGCACAGTGCAGGCTGGGGGTCTCGGGGGGCACAGTGCAGGCTGGGGGTCTCGGGGGGCACAGTGCAGGCTGGGGGTCTCGGGGGGCACAGTGCAGGCTGGGGGTCTCGGGGGGCACAGTGCGTTCCTGTGCCCGGGCAGTGCCCAGAGCTGTGAGGGGCAGAGCCGGAGTTTGGGCTGAATTCTCTCAGACGGAGCAGGAGACGCATCGTCCGGACAGTGGGGTCTCCACGGCCGGGGGGACTCACCGTGCTCCGGGGGGCTGCTCCTGGCATCAGCCTGGGGGTCCTGACAAGTCCGCGGGGAGCGCAGCCTGGAGCCGGGGGCGCAGGGTCCGCGCAGCATGGAGCGCACCGAGGACTGGTGGAGGCGGGGGCGGGGCCGAGCGGTGACGTCACCTAATGTATGCAGCAAGAGGCGGGGCCGGGATGGGCATCAGGCTGGGGGCTCCGCGCTCCAACGGGTTAATGCTCTGCACACAGAAGCGGGATGCTCTGCAGAGTCTGTGCACAGGGCAATGTCCTGCAGATTATCTCCTCCTCAGGCCGCGGACCTTTGCACTGTTTCGGGACTTTTGTGCACTTGGTGAAAACGCAGCAGTCTCTGGACCCTGTACACACAGGGCAGCGCTGCTCTGCGGATTAAAGAGGTTTTTATGTGAGCTGGCATGAATGTAAAGGGTTAATGCTCTGCAGAAGAAGCGATAAAAGAGAAATACCGGCCGTGTGAACGTGGTCCACCAGGAGCTCTGCAAAAGAGTAATGCTCTGCAGCGTATAGGAATAATGCTCTGCAGTGTATAGGAATAATGCTCTGCCGCGTATAGGAATAATGCTCTGCCGCGTATAGGAATAATGCTCTGCAGCTTATAGGAATAATGCTCTGCAGCGTATAGGAATAATGCTCTGCAGCGTATAGGAATAATGCTCTGCATCGTATAGGAATAATGCTCTGCCGCGTATAGGAATAATGCTCTGCCGCGTATAGGAATAATGCTCTGCAGCGTATAGGAATAATGCTCTGCATCGTATAGGAATAATGCTCTGCCGCGTATAGGAATAATGCTCTGCCGCGTATAGGAATAATGCTCTGCCGCGTATAGGAATAATGCTCTGCCGCGTATAGGAATAATGCTCTGCAGCGTATAGGAATAATGCTCTGCAGCGTATAGGAATAATGCTCTGCAGCGTATAGGAATAATGCTCTGCAGCGTATAGGAATAAAATGCTCTGAAACGCATCGTACCCGCCCTTGCTTGCGATTTTCACACAGCCCCATTCACTTCTATGGGGCCTGCGTTGCGTTTAAAACGCACAATATAGAGCGTGCTGCGATTTGATGCGTGAAAATCACCGCTCGTGTGCACAACCCCATAGAAGTGAATGGGTCCGGATTCAGTGCGGGTGCAATGTGTTCACCTCACGCGTCGCAGCCGCGCGGAATACTCGCCTGTGTTAAAGGGCCCTAAAGGCCTCTTGCACACGAACGTTTTTTTCCCTGTTTCCGTTCCATTTTTTGCGAATTCCGTACGCAGAACCATTAATTTCAATGGTCCCGCAAAAATAAAACTGAACGTACTCCTTATGCATCCCATTTCCATATTTCCGTTCCGCTGAAAGATAGAACTTGTCCTATTTTTGCCCGCAAATAACGATCCGTGGCTCCATTCAAGTCAATGGGTCCGCAAAAAATACGGAATGTGCTGCAGCGCGCTCCGCTGCCTGTGCAGGTGTCAGTGCTCACTGCAGTTGTGTCATTCCATTCATAAACCAGAAAACGCACAACAAATGAAGAATGAGCTGAGAGCAGTTGTCGCCTCCCTTCCCCCGCTCATACTCAGCAGGGGGCGACACTGAGCTCCGAGGGAATCTGAAATCTGCGCTCTGCCCTGAGGCATCATGGGAGGGACGTGTGCGATAAGTGGGACATCCCTGGGGTCCGGCGGAGTGCGGGTGATTACACCTCTAGTCGGCCGTTTCTGGCGCACAGGACCTCACCTATGTAATGGGGACGCCCCGTCTCGGCTCCTCCCCCGTGGGGGGGCTGCAGAGCGCTCTGCCGGTCCGGTCTGGGCACCGCCGTCGTTATTTTCGGAGTCCGCGTTTAATCTATTATTAGTCCCTGGGAATATTTAGGGACCGGGCACAATGCCGCCCATTGTCCCCAACACCACCCGGGTGTCTGCGCCCTCCGAGAATTCTCCGTAGGACGCGTCCAGGATTCCTGGTGCGTCCTTGGCATTCCACGGGTGCCCACTCACCGCCGAAATGTCAGGCTCTGTTCACACTGCCACGCGTGCTCTGCCTTTAGTTTACCTGTAGAAGCCGCCAACGACTTAGCCCTGCTCACACCGCTGAGGGTTCGTTACAGCGTATCAGTGTAAACAGTCCTGTCTGATCGCTCTTAGCTGCGCTGACACATTGTAACGATGCATTTCTGCAGGTCCAGAAGAACATATGACTCTGCATAGAGCAGGGATCAGCGACTTCCGGTGCTACAGCTGCTGCGAACACTACAACTCCCAGCATGAACACTTAGGCCCCTGTCACTCCTGCGAGTATTCGGCGCAGGTGCAATGTGTGATGCGAACGCACAGAATCCGGACCCATTCACTTCTATGGGGCTGTGCACATGAGCGTTGTTTTTCACGCATCACTTGTGCGTTGCGTGAAAATCGCAGCATGTTCCATATTCTGCGTTTTAAACGCAAGCAAGTGCGGATGCGATGCGTTTTTTACAGATGGTTGCTAAGAGATGTTTATAAACATTCCGTTTTTTATCAATTAAAATCGCATTTCACTCTCGCGGAAAAAAATGAACAACTGAACGCAATCGCAGACAAAACTGAATGAATTTGCTTGCGAAATCGCGCATTTTTCACTCAACGCATCCGGACCTCATCCGCTCACGCTTGTCTGCAGTTCTTGTAACTCCCATAGAAGTGACAGGAGGATTCTGGGAGTTGTAGTCTCAGAGCAGCCTGCTGACCCATGATGAGGAGGGAGCGGCGGTCGGACCCAGTGGTCCCAGCGTTGGGTGCGCCGTCTGCGGCTCCGGTATTCTGGACGCTGTAGGAGATAATTGTCTCCCACTGGAATTCCTCTCATTCCAGATAACGGCACCTACATAGTCCGAGACTTCAGGGATCAAATCTGGAGGATGAGGGGAGCTCAGCGGAATATTTCCACCCCGGGGTCCGGCGGGATAAGCATTATAAGAAAATAATCCCCCAAAATATTCTGCAGAATTCAGCAATTTGTGACATGGCCCAGAGGAGCGCGATAGCACGGAAGCACGCGCAGCGCCTTAAAGGAGCAGCCGCCTCATTCATCAAAGTCTCCTCGGAGCAAGAAAACCTCAGCTCATCAATAGTGAAGGGATCCAACTGCGCTGCGCCGCCACCTCCGTGCACAGCCGCGTGGAGCCGGGGTCGAGTCAGAGTCAAATCCGTCACCACATTCCCGGCAGCGTCAACATGGAAAGAAGAAAAAGATACAAAAGGTGAAACAATAAACAGAAAAATGGAACAATACAATGTTTCTTTCTCTTCAATTCACTGCAGCTTTAGGGCTTTGTGGACTGCAAACTGCGGTCCGCAATGCACGGGCACCAACCGTGGCCCAGCCGCATGGGGGTCTGTCCAATCCGCAAAAAGATAGAGCACGGAACCCCAGGAAGCACTCCGTACGTAGTGTTCCGTTCCGCACCTCCGGATTTGCAGACCCATTTAAGTGAATGGGTCCGCATCCGTGATGCGGAATGCACACGGAACGGTGCCCGTGTATTGCGGATCCGCAAATGCAGTCCGCAATACGGCAGCGGGGCGCACACATTCGTGTGAACGAGCACTTATTGCTCAGAACACAGTTGATCCGTGGACACAGCAGGGAATCGGGATGCTGCCAGCGACATCACTGGTCGACTCCTGGACCACAGCAGCGCGTGAAAGCCTAAATCCACCCCAATGTGACGCTCACAGGAGTCAGGAACTGAGCTGTGAGGAGCTGTTTGCTGGGGTGCTGAGGTCATCATCTGTCATGATATTGTATCTCTCCAGGAGGCTGAGCTATGAGGAGCTGTTTGCTGGGCCCTCACACTGTAGGGGTGCTGAGGTCTTTTGTCATTATATTCTATCTCTAAAGGAAGCTGAGCTATGAGGAGCTGTTTGATGGGGTGCTGAGGTCATCATCTGTCATGATATTGTATCTCTCCAGGAAGCTGAGCTATGAGGAGCTGTTTGCTGGGTCTTCATGCTGTAGAGCTGAGATTATTTTCTTTTTCACATCACATGCAGGACCCTGCAAACAGCTCCTCATATCTCAGCTTCCAGGTAATTTGGGGCTTCCTGTAGTTTCTGGGGTAGCAGCCCCACCTGAATGTTGGGGTCTAGCGGAGTGCCACTATCCCGCCCCGCACTGTACGTCTCTCAGATCGCTGGTATCAATAAAGAATTCCTTGCGATCTTTCTCCGCCGTCACCTCATAGTCTTGCCCTCGTAATCTCATACCGTTTGGTGCATACAGCTCCCATGCAGAGGTATGTGTCTCCATGGTAACGGACCACAAACACATCCCGTTGTTATGCAGGGTGATATTCGGTTCTCCAAGATGAGGTTCATGCCGGTGACATCATCATCACGACCGCGGTGACATCACCTGTCACATCCCAAGGACACAGTGATGATGATAATACCGTCCCCCGGGTTCTGCCGCCGCTCTTCCGTGGACTTTGATTCCAGTTCTGAGGAGATCAGATAATATTTGTTTACTTACGAGCGACATCGCTGCCAAAACCGCCGTCTCCTCTCGCGCTGTGTAAACTATTTCTCCGCATTGACCCTTCCTAATGGAGATGAGATCTTTAATTAATAGAACACACTAATTGCACGCTGATGCTAATTGTGCAGCAAACGCGACTAACGGGCTCCGCAGCTAAAATACGGGGCTCCGGCGGTCACTGAGCAATGGCGGCAGTGACCGCGTCTCGTCACCCCGGGGTTAAACTGTTCCATTGTAGCAGAAATCAGAAAACAAAGATCAATATTCAGGAATTTGTAGAAATTTGGCGCCGCTTTCTGGTTCTAAAACGCGGTTTACTGCTAAAATCCGATGACTGATGTGGAAGGACTTTACGAGACTCGCTATATCAGCGACATTGTGCCCACCATTACCGGACGCCGCCGTCGTAGAACATTGGGGCGGTTTCTTGTTTTATACCTTATAATGGATACAACAATCAATCACAATTTGCCGCTTTAATTAGTAACTTTGTAGCAGAAAATAATAATTGTTTTCTCCTGGAGATTTAGGGATTAAGAAGCAGGAGGAGCAATTAAAGGGCCGGCGTCCAGTGTGGAGATTAACCCTTGTGTAATGAAAAGATCTGCAGCTTTCGAATAGTTTTTGTGTTTTAATTCCTAATTAATCTTAAGAACTCTGCTTGCAGTCAGTAACTGGAAAAATTATTGTTTATCGCCAGAGGAT
Source organism: Bufo bufo (assembly GCF_905171765.1). Lineage (NCBI taxonomy): Eukaryota > Metazoa > Chordata > Amphibia > Anura > Bufonidae > Bufo > Bufo bufo. The sequence continues at coordinate 232,078,021 of NC_053395.1, forward strand.
GATCCTCCAACATAAAATTTCTCACACGGCTGGGGATTTGTTACAGTGTATCTATCACCAGATTAAGGGCCCCTTAAATTGACATTCTTCTTCTGCCTATAATTAGACCGTTCAGTCCATGGGAGAGTGCAGAGAGCTGCAAGTACGGACGGCTACATGCACACGAACGTTGTTTGTTTCTGTGTCCGTTCCATTTTTTTTGCGGATAGGATGCAGATCCATTCATTTCAATGGGTCCGCCAAAAATGTGGACCGCACACCGTGAGCTGTCCGCATCAGTATGTCCGTTCCGTAGCCCCGCAAAAAAATAAAACATGTCCTATTCTTGTCCGTTTTAGGCATTGCTACAATGGATCCGCAAAAAAAAAAAAAAGATGGCATACGGATGTCATCCGTTTTTTTTCTTTTTTGCAGATCCCCAATTTACGGACTGCAAAACACATACGGTCGTGTGCATGAAGCCTTTATGGCGGAATTCTCCTGGATAGTGAGCGGAGCACAGTCTGATCCCTCGTAGCCTCAATACTTCATAGATCCTTTCATCTGAAGGTAAGGGTGCACGCCGTGGAGTCTGCCCACGACCATAGCTGGTGCTAGGGTGGCCAATGGCTGGACGATTTTCATTGATCAAGTCAGTTGCTCAGTGGTTAGCTGTGGCTCAATGGTGGCTCAGTGGTTAGTGGTGGCTCAGTGGTTAGCTCTGGCTCCCTGGTGGCTCAGTGGCTAGCGGTGGTTCATTGGTTAACGACGGCTCAGTGATTAGTGGTGGCTCAGTGGTTGGCAGTAGCTCTGTGGTTAGTGGTGGCACAGTGGTTAGTGGTGGCACAGTGGTTAGCAGTGGCTCATTGGTTAGCAGTGGCTCTGTGGTTAGCAGTAGCTCTGTGGTTAGTGGTGGCTCTGGTTAGTGGTGGCTCTGTGGTTAGCGGTGGCTCATTAGTTAGTGGTGGCTCTGTGGTTAGTGGTGGCTCTGTGGTTAGTGGTGGCTCTGTGGTTAGTGGTGGCTCTGTGGTTAGTGGTGGCTCTGTGGTTAGTGGTGGCTCTGTGGTTAGTGGTGGCTCTGTGGTTAGTGGTGGCTCATTGGTTAGTGGTGGCTCATTGGTTAGTGGTGGCTCTGTGGTTAGTGGTGGCTCTGTGGTTAGTGGTGGCTCTGTGGTTAGTGGTGGCTCTGTGGTTAGTGGTGGCTCATTGGTTAGTGGTGGCACAGTGGTTAGCGGTGGCTCTGGTTAGTGGTGGCTCTGTGGTTAGCGGTGGCTCATTAGTTAGTGGTGGCTCTGTGGTTAGTGGTGGCTCTGTGGTTAGTGGTGGCTCTGTGGTTAGTGGTGGCTCTGTGGTTAGTGGTGGCTCTGTGGTTAGTGGTGGCTCATTGGTTAGTGGTGGCTCATTGGTTAGTGGTGGCTCATTGGTTAGTGGTGGCTCTTTGGTTAGTGGTGGCTCATTGGTTAGTGGTGGCTCATTGGTTAGTGGTGGCTCTGTGGTTAGTGGTGGCTCTGTGGTTAGTGGTGGCTCTGTGGTTAGTGGTGGCTCATTGGTTAGCAGTGGCTCATTGGTTAGCAGTGGCTTATTGGTTAGCGGTGGCTCAGTGGTTAGTGGTGGTCAATGGTTCCCTCCTCTCCTCTTATTGCCTCTTCCCACAATCGCCTCCAGGATTTCTCCCGCGCATCCCCCATTCTCTGGAACTCGCTGCCCCAACATATCAGACTCTCACCGACAGTGGAATCCTTCAATAGAAACCTGAAAACCGACCTCTTCAGACAAGCCTACAACCAGTGACCCTGCTGCCTCTATACCGCCACGACCTGCTTCACCCGCACCTACTGTGTCCTTCACGCATACCATGTAGATTGTAAGCCTCGCAGGCAGGGCCCGATCTCCTTCTGTACCAGTCTGTAACTCGTGTTGTTTATGATTAGTGCAATTGTCTGTATTATGTCTGTGCACCGCTTATCATATGTACAGTGCTATGGAATGAATGGCGCTTTAATAATAAATAATAATAATAATTGGTTGGTCAGTGGTAGCACTGGTGGTTGCAGCGCTCAAGTCCTAGGCATAAATCTGACCAAGGACACAATCTGCATGGAGCTTGTATGTTCTCCCCGTGTTTGTGTGGCTTTTCTCCGAGTTTTCCGGTTTCCTCCCACACTCCAAAGACAGACTGTTAGGGAACTTAGATTGTGAGTAGAGATGAGTGAATTTCCAGTTCTGAAATTTGTTCACGCTTCATAATTAAATTGCATTATGAATTCCGTTACCACGGACCATAACGCAATTCTATGACGGAATGCCTTTAGAGGACTCCCCTGCATAACAGAAATGGGACGGATCCGTTTTGCAGCCCATAGACTTCTATTATGATGGAATGAATAACGGAATGCCTCTAAAGGCCTCTAAAGGCATTCCGTTATGCGTTCCATCATTGAATTGCTATATGGTCCGTGGTAACGGAATCCATAACGCAATTCACCTTTTACCAGTTAACGAAGCGTGAACGAATTTCAAAATATGAAATTTCCTCATCTCTAATTGTGAGCTCCTGGGGACAGAGTGATGAGAATGTCTGTACAGCGCTGTGGAATATGTCAGTGATATATAAGTGATGGGAATGTCTGTACAGCGCTGTGGAATATGTCAGTGATATATAAGTGATGGGAATGTCTGTACAGCGCTGTGGAATATGTCAGTGATATATAAGGGATGAGAATGTCTGTACAGCGCTGTGGAATATGTCAGTGATATATAAGGGATGAGAATGTCTGTACAGCGCTGTGGAATATGTCAGTGATATATAAGGGATGAGAATGTCTGTACAGCGCTGTGGAATATGTCAGTGATATATAAGGGATGAGAATGTCTGTACAGCGCTGTGGAATATGTCAGTGATATATAAGGGATGAGAATGTCTGTACAGCGCTGGAATATGTCAGTGATATATAAGGGATGAGAATGTCTGTACAGCGCTGTGGAATATGTCAGTGATATATAAGGGATGAGAATGTCTGTACAGCGCTGTGGAATATGTCAGTGATATATAAGGGATGAGAATGTCTGTACAGCGCTGTGGAATATGTCAGTGATATATAAGGGATGAGAATGTCTGTACAGCGCTGTGGAATATGTCAGTGATATATAAGGGATGAGAATGTCTGTACAGCGCTGTGGAATATGTCAGTGATATATAAGGGATGAGAATGTCTGTACAGCGCTGTGGAATATGTCAGTGATATATAAGGGATGAGAATGTCTGTACAGCGCTGGAATATGTCAGTGATATATAAGGGATGAGAATGTCTGTACAGCGCTGTGGAATATGTCAGTGATATATAAGGGATGAGAATGTCTGTACAGCGCTGTGGAATATGTCAGTGATATATAAGTGATGGGAATGTCTGTACAGCTCTGTGGAATATGTCAGTGATATATCAGTGATGAGAATGTCTGTACAGCGCTGTGGAATATGTCAGTGATGTATAAGTGATGAGAATGTCTGTACAGCGCTGTGGAATATGTCAGTGATATATAAGTGATGAGAATGTCTGTACAGCGCTGTGGAATATGTCAGTGATATATAAGTGATGAGAATGTCTGTACAGCGCTGTGGAATATGTCAGTGATATATAAGTGATGAGAATGTCTGTACAGCGCTGTGGAATATGTCAGTGATATATAAGGGATGAGAATGTCTGTACAGCGCTGTGGAATATGTCAGTGATATATAAGGGATGAGAATGTCTGTACAGCGCTGTGGAATATGTCAGTGATATATAAGGGATGAGAATGTCTGTACAGCGCTGTGGAATATGTCAGTGATATATAAGGGATGAGAATGTCTGTACAGCGCTGGAATATGTCAGTGATATATAAGGGATGAGAATGTCTGTACAGCGCTGGAATATGTCAGTGATATATAAGTGATGAGAATGTCTGTACAGCGCTGTGGAATATGTCAGTGATATATAAGGGATGAGAATGTCTGTACAGCGCTGTGGAATATGTCAGTGATATATAAGTGATGGGAATGTCTGTACAGCTCTGTGGAATATGTCAGTGATATATCAGTGATGAGAATGTCTGTACAGCGCTGTGGAATATGTCAGTGATGTATAAGTGATGAGAATGTCTGTACAGCGCTGTGGAATATGTCAGTGATATATAAGTGATGAGAATGTCTGTACAGCGCTGTGGAATATGTCAGTGATATATAAGTGATGAGAATGTCTGTACAGCGCTGTGGAATATGTCAGTGATATATAAGTCATGAGAATGTCTGTACAGCGCTGTGGAATATGTCAGTGATATATAAGTGATGAGAATGTCTGTACAGCGCTGTGGAATATGTCAGCGATATATAAGTGATGAGAATGTCTGTACAGCGCTGTGGAATATGTCAGCGATATATAAGTGATGAGAATGTCTGTACAGCGCTGTGGAATATGTCAGTGATATATAAGTGATGAGAATGTCTGTACAGCGCTGTGGAATATGTCAGTGATATATAAGTGATGGGAATGTCTGTACAGCGCTGTGGAATATGTCAGTGATATATAAGTGATGAGAATGTCTGTACAGCGCTGTGGAATATGTCAGTGATATATCAGTGATGAGAATGTCTGTACAGCGCTGTGGAATATGTCAGTGATATATCAGTGATGAGAATGTCTGTACAGCGCTGTGGAATATGTCAGTGATATATAAGTGATGAGAATGTCTGTACAGTGCTGTGGAATATGTCAGTGATATATAAGTGATGGGAATGTCTGTACAGCGCTGTGGAATATGTCAGTGATATATAAGTGATGAGAATGTCTGTACAGCGCTGTGGAATATGTCAGTGATATATAAGGGATGAGAATGTCTGTACAGCGCTGTGGAATATGTCAGTGATATATAAGGGATGAGAATGTCTGTACAGCGCTGTGGAATATGTCAGTGATATATAAGGGATGAGAATGTCTGTACAGCGCTGTGGAATATGTCAGTGATATATAAGGGATGAGAATGTCTGTACAGCGCTGGAATATGTCAGTGATATATAAGGGATGAGAATGTCTGTACAGCGCTGGAATATGTCAGTGATATATAAGTGATGAGAATGTCTGTACAGCGTTGTGGAATATGTCAGTGATATATAAGGGATGAGAATGTCTGTACAGCGCTGTGGAATATGTCAGTGATATATAAGTGATGGGAATGTCTGTACAGCTCTGTGGAATATGTCAGTGATATATCAGTGATGAGAATGTCTGTACAGCGCTGTGGAATATGTCAGTGATGTATAAGTGATGAGAATGTCTGTACAGCGCTGTGGAATATGTCAGTGATATATAAGTGATGAGAATGTCTGTACAGCGCTGTGGAATATGTCAGTGATATATAAGTGATGAGAATGTCTGTACAGCGCTGTGGAATATGTCAGTGATATATAAGTCATGAGAATGTCTGTACAGCGCTGTGGAATATGTCAGTGATATATAAGTGATGAGAATGTCTGTACAGCGCTGTGGAATATGTCAGCGATATATAAGTCATGAGAATGTCTGTACAGCGCTGTGGAATATGTCAGCGATATATAAGTGATGAGAATGTCTGTACAGCGCTGTGGAATATGTCAGTGATATATAAGTGATGAGAATGTCTGTACAGCGCTGTGGAATATGTCAGTGATATATAAGTGATGGGAATGTCTGTACAGCGCTGTGGAATATGTCAGTGATATATAAGTGATGAGAATGTCTGTACAGCGCTGTGGAATATGTCAGTGATATATCAGTGATGAGAATGTCTGTACAGCGCTGTGGAATATGTCAGTGATATATAAGTGATGGGAATGTCTGTACAGCGCTGTGGAATATGTCAGTGATATATAAGTGATGGGAATGTCTGTACAGCTCTGTGGAATATGTCAGTGATATATCAGTGATGAGAATGTCTGTACAGCGCTGTGGAATATGTCAGTGATGTATAAGTGATGAGAATGTCTGTACAGCGCTGTGGAATATGTCAGTGATATATAAGTGATGAGAATGTCTGTACAGCGCTGTGGAATATGTCAGTGATATATAAGTGATGAGAATGTCTGTACAGCGCTGTGGAATATGTCAGTGATATATAAGTCATGAGAATGTCTGTACAGCGCTGTGGAATATGTCAGTGATATATAAGTGATGAGAATGTCTGTACAGCGCTGTGGAATATGTCAGCGATATATAAGTGATGAGAATGTCTGTACAGCGCTGTGGAATATGTCAGCGATATATAAGTGATGAGAATGTCTGTACAGCGCTGTGGAATATGTCAGTGATATATAAGTGATGAGAATGTCTGTACAGCGCTGTGGAATATGTCAGTGATATATAAGTGATGGGAATGTCTGTACAGCGCTGTGGAATATGTCAGTGATATATAAGGGATGAGAATGTCTGGACAGCGCTGTGGAATATGTCAGTGATATATCAGTGATGAGAATGTCTGTACAGCGCTGTGGAATATGTCAGTGATATATCAGTGATGAGAATGTCTGTACAGCGCTGTGGAATATGTCAGTGATATATAAGTGATGGGAATGTCTGTACAGCGCTGTGGAATATGTCAGTGATATATCAGTGATGGGAATGTCTGTACAGCGCTGTGGAATATGTCAGTGATATATAAGTGATGAGAATGTCTGTACAGCGCTGTGGAATATGTCAGTGATATATAAGTGATGAGAATGTCTGTACAGCGCTGTGGAATATGTCAGTGATATATAAGTGATGAGAATGTCTGTACAGCGCTGTGGAATATGTCAGTGATATATCAGTGATGGGAATGTCTGTACAGCGCTGTGGAATATGTCAGTGATATATAAGTGATGAGAATGTCTGTACAGCGCTGTGGAATATGTCAGTGATATATAAGTGATGAGAATGTCTGTGCAGCGCTGTGGGAGATGTCAGTGATATATAAGTGATGAGACTGTCTGTACAGCGCTGTGGAATATGTCAGTGATATATCAGTGATGAGAATGTCTGTACAGCGCTGTGGAATATGTCAGTGATATATAAGTGATGAGAATGTCTGTACAGCGCTGTGGAATATGTCAGTGATATATAAGTGATGGGAATGTCTGTACAGTGCTGTGGAATATGTCAGCGATATACAGGTGAGTAACATACAGTACAGACCAAAAGTTTGGACACACCTTCTCATTCAAAGAGTTTTCTTTATTTTCATGACTATGAAAATTGTAGATTCACACTGAATCATCAAAACTATAAATTAACACATGTGGAATTATATACATAACAAACAGGTGTGAAACAACTGAAAATATGTCATATTCTAGGTTCTTCAAAGTAGCCACCTTTTGCTTTGATTACTGCTTTGCACACTCTTGGCATTCTCTTGATGAGCTTCAAGAGGTAGTCCCCTGAAATGGTCTTCACTTCACAGGTGTGCCCTGTCAGGTTTAATAAGTGGGATTTCTTGCCTTATAAATGGGGTTGGGACCATCAGTGGCGTTGAGGAGAAGTCAGGTGGATACACAGCTGATAGTCCTACTGAATAGACTGTTAGAATTTGTATTATGGCAAGAAAAAAGCAGCTAAGTAAAGAAAAACGAGTGGCCATGATTACTTTAAGAAATGAAGGTCAGTCAGTCAGCCGAAAAAATTGGGAAAACTTTAAAAGTAAGGGCTATTTGACCATGAAGGAGAGTGATGGGGTGCTGCGCCAGATGACCTGGCCTCCACAGTCACCGGACCTGAACCCAATCGAGATGGTTTGGGGTGAGCTGGACCGCAGAGTGAAGGCAAAAGGGCCAACAAGTGCTAAGCATCTCTGGGAACTCCTTCAAGACTGTTGGAAGACCATTTCAGGGGACTACCTCTTGAAGCTCATCAATAGAATGCCAAGAGTGTGCAAAGCAGTAATCAAAGCAAAAGGTGGCTACTTTGAAGAACCTAGAATATGACATATTTTCAGTTGCTTCACACTTGTTTGTTATGTATATAATTCCACATGTGTTAATTCATAGTTTTGATGCCTTCATAGTCATGAAAATAAAGAAAACTCTTTGAATGAGAAGGTGTGTCCAAACTTTTAATCTGTACTGTACATACATACATGGATGGATGGATTGGAGCAAACGTCACTTTACATAAGGTTTGTGGTGATGGCAGAGGGCGCCACCTAGTGGACAGAACTGTAATACCTTGCACTTTCCTATTTATCTTATGTGTAGCAGTGTGTAGTGCGTAGCTCTGGGTATTCTGTCATTTTCTCTAAACCTAGACTAATTATAAATGATAATACTGCAGCATTGGAGCGGTCACATCTTATTACAGTACAGCAGTGTTATCAGGGCGGGTGCAAGGATTTTTGCCTACACAAGCGAAGCTACATTTTGGCGCCCCCCCCCCCTGAAATGGCTGATAACAGGGGGCAATAGACTGTATTCTCCTGTCCTACAGTCATCCTCTCCCCTGAAATGGCTGATAGTAGGAGGCAATAGACTGTATTCTCCTGTCCTACAGTCATCCTCTCCCCTGAAATGGCTGATAACAGGGAGCAATAGACTGTATTCTCCTGTCCTACAGTCATCCTCTCCCCTGAAATGGCTGATAACAGGGGGCAATAGACTGTATTCTCCTGTCCTACAGTCATCCTCTCTCCTGAAATGGCTGATAACAGGGGGCAATAGATTGTATTCTCCTGTCCTACAGTCATCCTCTCCTCTGAAATGGCTGATAACAGGGGGCAATAGACTGTATTCTCCTGTCCTACAGTCATCCTCTCCCCTGAAATGGCTGATAACAGGGGGCAATAGACTGTATTCTCCTGTCCTACAGTCATCCTCTCTCCTGAAATGGCTGATAACAGGGGGCAATAGATTGTATTCTCCTGTCCTACAGTCATCCTCTCCTCTGAAATGGCTGATAACAGGGGGCAATAGACTGTATTCTCCTGTCCTACAGTCATCCTCTCCCCTGAAATGGCTGATAACAGGGGGCAATAGACTGTATTCTCCTGTCCTATAGTCATCCTCTCCTCTGAAATGGCTGATAGCAGGGGGCAATAGACTGTATTCTCCTGTCCTACAGTCATCCTCTCCCCTGAAATGTCTGATAACAGGGAGCAATAGACTGTATTCTCCTGTCCTACAGTCATCCTCTCCCCTGAAATGGCTGATAACGGGGGCAATAGACTGTATTCTCCTGTCCTACAGTCATCCTCTCCCCTGAAATGGCTGATAACAGGGGGCAATAGACTGTATTCTCCGGTCCTACAGTCATCCTCTCCCCTGAAATGGCTGATAACAGGGAGCAATAGACTGTATTCTCCTGTCCTACAGTCATCCTCTCCCCTGAAATGGCTGATAACAGGGGGCAATAGATTGTATTCTCCTGTCCTACAGTCATCCTCTCCCCTGAAATGGCTGATAACAGGGGGCAATAGACTGTATTCTTCTGTCCTACAGTCATCCTCTCCCCTGAAATGGCTGATAGCAGGAGGATATAGACTGTATTCTCCTCTCCTACAGTCATCTTCTCCCCTGAAATGGCTGATAACAGGGGGCAATAGACTGTATTCTCCTCTCCTACAGTCATCTTCTCCCCTGAAATGGCTGATAACAGGGGGCAATAGACTGTATTCTCCTCTCCTACAGTCGTCCTCTCCCCTGAAATGGCTGATAACAGGGGGCAATAGATTGTATTCTCCTGTCCTACAGTCATCCTCTCCTCTGAAATGGCTGATAACAGGGGGCAATAGACTGTATTCTCCTGTCCTATAGTCATCCTCTCCTCTGAAATGGCTGATAACAGGGGGCAATAGACTGTATTCTCCTGTCCTACAGTCATCCTCTCCCCTGAAATGTCTGATAACAGGGAGCAATAGACTGTATTCTCCTGTCCTACAGTCATCCTCTCCCCTGAAATGGCTGATAACGGGGGCAATAGACTGTATTCTCCTGTCCTACAGTCATCCTCTCCCCTGAAATGGCTGATAACAGGGGGCAATAGACTGTGTTCTCCTGTCCTACAGTCATCCTCTCCCCTGAAATGGCTGATAACAGGGGGCAATAGATTGTATTCTCCTGTCCTACAGTCATCCTCTCCCCTGAAATGGCTGATAACAGGGGGCAATAGATTGTATTCTCCTGTCCTACAGTCATCCTCTCCCCTGAAATGGCTGATAGCAGGAGGATATAGACTGTATTCTCCTGTCCTACAGTCATCCTCTCCCCTGTAGTGGCTGATAACAGGGGGCAATAGACTGTATTCTCCTCTCCTACAGTCATCCTCTCCCCTGAAATGGCTGATAACAGGGGGCAATAGACTGTATTCTCCTGTCCTATAGTCATCCTCTCCTCTGAAATGGCTGATAACAGGGAGCAATAGACTGTATTCTCCTGTCCTACAGACATCCTCTCCCCTGAAATGGCTGATAACAGGGGGCAATAGACTGTATTCTCCTGTCCTACAGTCATCCTCTCCCCTGAAATGTCTGATAACAGGGAGCAATAGACTGTATTCTCCTGTCCTACAGTCATCCTCCCCCCTGAAATGGCTGATAACAGGGGGCAATAGACTGTATTCTCCTGTCCTACAGTCATCCTCTCCCCTGAAATGGCTGATAACAGGGAGCAGTAGACTGTATTCTCCGGTCCTACAGTCATCCTCTCCCCTGAAATGGCTGATAACAGGGAGCAATAGACTGTATTCTCCTGTCCTACAGTCATCCTCTCCCCTGAAATGGCTGATAACAGGGGGCAATAGACTGTATTCTCCTGTCCTACAGTCATCCTCTCCTCTGAAATGGCTGATAACAGGGGGCAATAGACTGTATTCTCCTGTCCTACAGTCATCCTCTCTCCTGAAATGGCTGATAACAGGGGGCAATAGATTGTATTCTCCTGTCCTACAGTCATCCTCTCCTCTGAAATGGCTGATAACAGGGGGCAATAGATTGTATTCTCCTGTCCTACAGTCATCCTCTCCTCTGAAATGGCTGATAACAGGGGGCAATAGATTGTATTCTCCTGTCCTACAGTCATCCTCTCCCCTGAAATGGCTGATAGCAGGAGGATATAGACTGTATTCTCCTGTCCTACAGTCATCCTCTCCCCTGTAGTGGCTGATAACAGGGGGCAATAGACTGTATTCTCCTCTCCTACAGTCATCCTCTCCCCTGAAATGGCTGATAACAGGGGGCAATAGACTGTATTCTCCTGTCCTATAGTCATCCTCTCCTCTGAAATGGCTGATAACAGGGGGCAATAGACTGTATTCTCCTGTCCTACAGTCATCCTCTGCCCAGAAATGTCTGATAACAGGGAGCAATAGACTGTATTCTCCTGTCCTACAGTCATCCTCTCCCCTGAAATGGCTGATAACAGGGAGCAGTAGACTGTATTCTCCTGTCCTACAGTCATCCTCTCCTCTGAAATGGCTGATAACAGGGGGCAATAGATTGTATTCTCCTGTCCTACAGTCATCCTCTCCCCTGAAATGGCTGATAGCAGGAGGATATAGACTGTATTCTCCTGTCCTACAGTCATCCTCTCCCCTGTAGAGGCTGATAACAGGGGGCAATAGACTGTATTCTCCTCTCCTACAGTCATCCTCTCCTCTGAAATGGCTGATAACAGGGGGCAATAGACTGTATTCTCCTGTCCTACAGTCATCCTCTCCCTGAAATGGCTGATAACAGGGGGCAATAGACTGTATTCTCCTCTCCTACAGTCATCCTCTCCCCTGAAATGGCTGACAACAGGGGGCAATAGACTGTATTCTCCTGTCCTATAGTCATCCTCTCCTCTGAAATGGCTGATAACAGGGAGCAATAGACTGTATTCTCCTGTCCTACAGTCATCCTCTCCCCTGAAATGGCTGATAACAGGGGGCAATAGACTGTATTCTCTTGTCCTACAGTCATCCTCTCCCCTGAAATGTCTGATAACAGGGAGCAATAGACTGTATTCTCCTGTCCTACAGTCATCCTCCCCCCTGAAATGGCTGATAACAGGGGGCAATAGACTGTATTCTCCTGTCCTACAGTCATCCTCTCCCCTGAAATGGCTGATAACAGGGAGCAGTAGACTGTATTCTCCTGTCCTACAGTCATCCTCTCCTCTGAAATGGCTGATAACAGGGGGCAATAGACTGTATTCTCCGGTCCTACAGTCATCCTCTCCCCTGACATGGCTGATAACAGGGAGCAATAGACTGTATTCTCCTGTCCTACAGTCATCCTCTCCCCTGAAATGGCTGATAACAGGGGGCAATAGACTGTATTCTCCTGTCCTACAGTCATCCTCTCCTCTGAAATGGCTGATAACAGGGGGCAATAGACTGTATTCTCCTGTCCTACAGTCATCCTCTCTCCTGAAATGGCTGATAACAGGGGGCAATAGATTGTATTCTCCTGTCCTACAGTCATCCTCTCCTCTGAAATGGCTGATAACAGGGGGCAATAGATTGTATTCTCCTGTCCTACAGTCATCCTCTCCTCTGAAATGGCTGATAACAGGGGGCAATAGATTGTATTCTCCTGTCCTACAGTCATCCTCTCCCCTGAAATGGCTGATAGCAGGAGGATATAGACTGTATTCTCCTGTCCTACAGTCATCCTCTCCCCTGTAGTGGCTGATAACAGGGGGCAATAGACTGTATTCTCCTCTCCTACAGTCATCCTCTCCCCTGAAATGGCTGATAACAGGGGGCAATAGACTGTATTCTCCTGTCCTATAGTCATCCTCTCCTCTGAAATGGCTGATAACAGGGAGCAATAGACTGTATTCTCCTGTCCTACAGTCATCCTCTCCCCTGAAATGGCTGATAACAGGGGGCAATAGACGGTATTCTCCTGTCCTACAGTCATCCTCTCCCCTGAAATGTCTGATAACAGGGAGCAATAGACTGTATTCTCCTGTCCTACAGTCATCCTCCCCCCTGAAATGGCTGATAACAGGGGGCAATAGACTGTATTCTCCTGTCCTACAGTCATCCTCTCCCCTGAAATGGCTGATAACAGGGAGCAGTAGACTGTATTCTCCTGTCCTACAGTCATCCTCTCCTCTGAAATGGCTGATAACAGGGGGCAATAGACTGTATTCTCCGGTCCTACAGTCATCCTCTCCCCTGAAATGGCTGATAACAGGGAGCAATAGACTGTATTCTCCTGTCCTACAGTCATCCTCTCCCCTGAAATGGCTGATAACAGGGGGCAATAGACTGTATTCTCCTGTCCTACAGTCATCCTCTCCCCTGAAATGGCTGATAACAGGGGGCAATAGACTGTATTCTCCTGTCCTACAGTCATCCTCTCCCCTGAAATGGCTGATAACAGGGGGCAATAGACTGTATTCTCCTGTCCTACAGTCATCCTCTCCCCTGAAATGGCTGATAACAGGAGGCAATAGACTGTATTCTCCTGTCCTACAGTCATCCTCTCCCCTGAAATGGCTGACAACAGGGAGCAATAGACTGTATTCTCCTGTCCTACAGTCATCCTCTCCCCTGAAATGGCTGATAACAGGGGGCAATAGACTGTATTCTCCTGTCCTACAGTCATCCTCTCCCCTGAAATGGCTGATAACAGGAGGCAATAGACTGTATTCTCCTGTCCTACAGTCATCCTCTCCCCTGAAATGGCTGACAACAGGGAGCAATAGACTGTATTCTCCTGTCCTACAGTCATCCTCTCCCCTGAAATGGCTGATAACAGGGGGCAATAGACTGTATTCTCCTGTCCTATAGTCATCCTCTCCTCTGAAATGGCTGATAACAGGGGGCAATAGACGGTATTCTCCTGTCCTACAGTCATCCTCTCCCCTGAAATGTCTGATAACAGGGAGCAATAGACTGTATTCTCCTGTCCTACAGTCATCCTCTCCCCTGAAATGGCTGATAACAGGGAGCAGTAGACTGTATTCTCCTGTCCTACAGTCATCCTCTCCTCTGAAATGGCTGATAACAGGGGGCAATAGATTGTATTCTCCTGTCCTACAGTCATCCTCTCCCCTGAAATGGCTGATAGCAGGAGGATATAGACTGTATTCTCCTGTCCTACAGTCATCCTCTCCCCTGTAGAGGCTGATAACAGGGGGCAATAGACTGTATTCTCCTCTCCTACAGTCATCCTCTCCCCTGAAATGGCTGATAACAGGGGGCAATAGACTGTATTCTCCTGTCCTATAGTCATCCTCTCCTCTGAAATGGCTGATAACAGGGAGCAATAGACTGTATTCTCCTGACCTACAGTCATCCTCTCCCCTGAAATGGCTGACAACAGGGAGCAATAGACTGTATTCTCCTGTCCTACAGTCATCCTCTCCCCTGAAATGGCTGATAGCAGGAGGATATAGACTGTATTCTCCTGTCCTACAGTCATCCTCTCCCCTGTAGTGGCTGATAACAGGGGGCAATAGACTGTATTCTCCTCTCCTACAGTCATCCTCTCCCCTGAAATGGCTGATAACAGGGGGCAATAGACTGTATTCTCCTGTCCTATAGTCATCCTCTCCTCTGAAATGGCTGATAACAGGGAGCAATAGACTGTATTCTCCTGTCCTACAGTCATCCTCTCCCCTGAAATGGCTGATAACAGGGGGCAATAGACGGTATTCTCCTGTCCTACAGTCATCCTCTCCCCTGAAATGTCTGATAACAGGGAGCAATAGACTGTATTCTCCTGTCCTACAGTCATCCTCCCCCCTGAAATGGCTGATAACAGGGGGCAATAGACTGTATTCTCCTGTCCTACAGTCATCCTCTCCCCTGAAATGGCTGATAACAGGGAGCAGTAGACTGTATTCTCCTGTCCTACAGTCATCCTCTCCTCTGAAATGGCTGATAACAGGGGGCAATAGACTGTATTCTCCGGTCCTACAGTCATCCTCTCCCCTGAAATGGCTGATAACAGGGAGCAATAGACTGTATTCTCCTGTCCTACAGTCATCCTCTCCCCTGAAATGGCTGATAACAGGGGGCAATAGACTGTATTCTCCTGTCCTACAGTCATCCTCTCCCCTGAAATGGCTGATAACAGGGGGCAATAGACTGTATTCTCCTGTCCTACAGTCATCCTCTCCCCTGAAATGGCTGATAACAGGGGGCAATAGACTGTATTCTCCTGTCCTACAGTCATCCTCTCCCCTGAAATGGCTGATAACAGGAGGCAATAGACTGTATTCTCCTGTCCTACAGTCATCCTCTCCCCTGAAATGGCTGACAACAGGGAGCAATAGACTGTATTCTCCTGTCCTACAGTCATCCTCTCCCCTGAAATGGCTGATAGCAGGAGGATATAGACTGTATTCTCCTGTCCTACAGTCATCCTCTCCCCTGAAATGGCTGATAACAGGGGGCAATAGACTGTATTCTCCTGTCCTATAGTCATCCTCTCCTCTGAAATGGCTGATAACAGGGGGCAATAGACGGTATTCTCCTGTCCTACAGTCATCCTCTCCCCTGAAATGTCTGATAACAGGGAGCAATAGACTGTATTCTCCTGTCCTACAGTCATCCTCTCCCCTGAAATGGCTGATAACAGGGAGCAGAAGACTGTATTCTCCTGTCCTACAGTCATCCTCTCCTCTGAAATGGCTGATAACAGGGGGCAATAGACTGTATTCTCCTGTCCTACAGTCATCCTCTCCCCTGAAATGGCTGATAACAGGGGGCAATAGACTGTATTCTCCTGTCCTACAGTTATCCTCTCCCCTGAAATGGCTGATAACAGGGGGCAATAGACTGTATTCTCCTGTCCTACAGTCATCCTCTCCCCCCTGTAGTGGCTGATAACAGGGGGGCAATAGACTGTATTCTCCTGTCCTACAGTCATCCTCTCCCCTGAAATGTCTGATAACAGGGGGCAATAGATTGTATTCTCCTGTCCTACAGTCATCCTCTCCCCTGAAATGGCTGATAACAGAGAGCAATAGACTGTGTTCTCCTGTCCTACAGTCATCCTCTCCCCCTGTAGTGGCTGATAACAGGGAGGCAATAGACTGTATCCTCCTGTCACAAACTAAGAAGACAGGTTGGCATCAGCAGGAGCTGCTCAAACCCACATGCAGTTGTGCATATATATAGGGGAGCAAATCCTGCACTTGTGGCCCGTTGCTAATGGCAATCCCCAGCAAAATGCATACAATGGAGGATGCCCGCGGCGAACCACAAGTACCACAATAGACATCCTACACAAGGTAACAAGTGCGGATGTGATAATTAATATAACAATATAACAAAACAATAACAAACATAGGTGCACTCTGCAGTCTCACTAATTCTCAAACTGATTTTAAAATTGAGAGATTAGTCAACATGTCCTACGGTGTAGAACCTTGTCGCGGTGTCCGGGCTTAGACATGTTCTACACCGTAGTACATGTTGACTAATCTCTCAATTTTAAAATCAGTTTGAGAATTAGTGAGACTGCAGAGTGCACCTATGTTTGTTATTGTTTTGTTATATTGTATCCTCCTGTCCTACAGTCATCCTCTCCCCTGAAATGGCTGATAACAGGGGGTAATAGATTGTATTCTCTTGTCCTACAGTCATCCTCTCCCCTGAAATGTCTGATAACAGGGGGCAATAGATTGTATTCTCTTGTCCTACAGTCATCCTCTCCCCTGAAATGGCTGATACCAGGGGGCAATATACTGTATTTTCCTGTCCTACAGTCATATTCCCCCCTGAAATGGCTGATAACAGGGGTAATAGACTGTATTCTCCTGTCCTACAGTCATCCTCCCCACTGAAATGGCTGATAACAGGGGGCAATAGACTGTATTCTCCTGTCCTACAGTCATCCTCTCCCCTGAAATGGCTGATAACAGGGGGCAATAGACTGTATTCTCCTGTCCTACAGTCATCCTCTCCCCTGAAATGGCTGATAACAGGGGGCAATAGATTGTATTCTCCTGTCCTACAGTCATCCTCTCCCCTGAAGTGGCTGATAACAGGGGGCAATAGACTGTATTCTCCTGTCCTACAGTCATCCTCTCCCCTGAAGTGGCTGATAACAGGGGGCAATAGACTGTATTCTCCTGTCCTACAGTCATCCTCTCCCCTGAAATGTCTGATAATAGGGGGCAATAGATTGTATTCTCCTGTCCTACAGTCATCCTCTCCCCTGAAATGGCTGATAACAGGGGGCAATAGATTGTATTCTCTTGTCCTACAGTCATCCTCTCCCCTGAAATGGCTGATAACAGGGAGCAATATACTGTATTCTCCTGTCCTACAGTCATCCTCTCCCCTGAAATGGCTGATAACAGGGGGCAATAGATTGTATTCTCCTGTCCTACAGTCATCCTCCGCCCTGAAATGGCTAATAACAGGGGGCAATAGACTGTATTCTCCTGTCCTACTGTCATCCTCTCCCCTGAAATGGCTGATAACAGGGAGCAATAGACTGTATTCTCCTGTCCTACAGTCATCCTCTCCCCTGAAATGTCTGATAACAGGGGGCAATAGACTGTATTATCCTGTCCTACAGTCATCCTCTCCCCAGAAATGGCTGATAACAGGGGAGCAATAGACTGTATTCTCCTGTCCTACAGTCATCCTCTCCCCCAAAGTGGCTGATACCAGGGGGCAATATACTGTATTCTCCTGTCCTACAGTCATATTCCCCTCTGAAATGGCTGATAACAAGGAGCAATAGACTGCATTCTCCTGTCCTACAGTCATTCTCTCCCCTGAAATGGCTGATAACAGGGGGCAATAGATTGTATTCTCTTGTCCTACAGTCATCCTCTCCCCTGAAATGGCTGATAACAGGGAGCAATAGACTGTATTCTCCTGTCCTACAGTCATCCTCTCCCCTGAAATGGCTGATAACAGGGGGCAATAGACTGTGTTCTCCTGTCCTACAGTCATCCTCTCCCCTGTAGTGGCTGATAACAGGGAGGCAATAGACTGTATTCTCCTGTCCTACAGTCATCCTCTCCTCTGAAATGGCTGATAACAGGGGGCAATAGACTGTATTCTCCTGTCCTACAGTCATCCTCTCCCCTGAAATGGCTGATAACAGGGGGCAATAGACTGTATTCTCCTGTCCTACAGTCATCCTCTCCCCCTGTAGTGGCTGATAACAGGGAGGCAATAGACTGTATTCTCCTGTCCTACAGTCATCCTCTCCCCTGAAATGGCTGATAACAGGCGGCAATAGACTGTATTCTCCTGTCCTACAGTCGTGCTCTCCCCTGAAATGGCTGATAACAGGGAGCAATAGACTGTATTCTCCTGTCCTACAGTCATCCTCTCCCCTGAAATGGCTGATAACAGGGGACAATAGATTGTATTCTCCTGTCCTACAGTCATCCTCTCCCCCCCCTGAAATGGTTGATAACAGGAGGCAATAGACTGTATTCTCCAGTCCTACAGTCATCCTCTCCCCTGAAATGGCTGATAACAGGGAGCAATAGACTGTATTCTCCTGTCCTACAGTCATCCTCTCCCCTGAAATGGCTGATAACAGGGGGCAATAGACTGTATTCTCCTGTCCTACAGTCATCCTCTCCCCTGACATGGCTGATAACAGGGGGCAATAGATTGTATTCTCCTGTCCTACAGTCATCCTCCGCCCTGAAATGGCTGATAACAGAAGGCAATAGACTGTATTCTCCTGTCCTACAGTCATCCTCTCCTCTGAAATGGCTGATAACAGGAGGCAATAGACTGTATTCTCCTGTCCTACAGTCATCCTCTCCCCTGAAATGGCTGATAACATGGGGCAATAGACTGTATTCTCCTGTCCTACAGTCATCCTCCCCCCTGAAATGGCTGATAAACGGGGGGCAATAGACTGTATTCTCCTGTCCTACAGTCATCCTCTCCCCTGAAATGGCTGATAACAGGAGGCAATAGACTGTATTCTCCTGTCCTACAGTCATCCTCTCCCCTGAAATGGCTGATAACAGGGAGCAATAGACTGTATTCTCCTGTCCTACAGTCATCCTCTCCCCTGTAGTGGCTGATAACAGGGGGCAATAGACTGTATTCTCCTCTCCTACAGTCATCCTCTCCCCTGAAATGGCTGATAACAGGGGGCAATAGACTGTATTCTCCTGTCCTACAGTCATCCTCTCCTCTGAAATGGCTGATAACAGGGGGCAATAGACTGTATTCTCCTGTCCTACAGTCATCCTCTCCCCTGAAATGTCTGATAACAGGGAGCAATAGACTGTATTCTCCTGTCCTACAGTCATCCTCTCCCCTGAAATGGCTGATAACAGGGAGCAGTAGACTGTATTCTCCTGTCCTACAGTCATCCTCTCCCCTGAAATGGCTGATAACAGGAGGCAATAGACTGTATTCTCCTGACCTACAGTAATCCTCTCCCCTGAAATGGCTGATAACAGGGGGCAATAGACTGTATTCTCCTGTCCTACAGTCATCCTCTCCCCGGAAATGGCTGATAACAGGAGGCAATAGACTGTATTCTCCTGTCCTACAGTCATCCTCTCCCCTGAAATGGCTGATAACAGGGGGCAATAGATTGTATTCTCCTGTCCTACAGTCATCCTCTCCTCTGAAATGGCTGATAACAGGGGGCAATAGACTGTATTCTCCTGTCCTACAGTCATCCTCTCCCCGGAAATGGCTGATAACAGGAGGCAATAGACTGTATTCTCCTGTCCTACAGTCATCCTCTCCCCTGAAATGGCTGATAACAGGGAGCAATAGATTGTATTCTCCTGTCCTACAGTCATATTCCCCCCTGAAATGGCTGATAACAGGGGGCAATACATTGTATTCTCCTGTCCTACAGTCATCCTCTACCCTGAAATGGCTGATAACAGGGGGCAATAGACTGTATTCTCCTGTCCTACAGTCATATTCCCCCCTGAAATGGCTGATAACAGGGGGCAATAGACTGTATTCTCCTGTCCTACAGTCATCCTCTCCCCTGAAATGGCTGATAACAGGGAGCAATAGACTGTATTCTCCTGTCCTACAGTCATATTCCCCCCTGAAATGGCTGATAACAGGGGGCAATAGACTGTATTCTCTTGTTCTACAGTCATCTTCTCCCTGGCCTGAAATGGCTGATAACAGGGGGCAATAGATTGTATTCTCCTGTCCTACAGTCATCCTCTCCCCTGAAATGGCTGATAACAGGGGGCAATAGACTGTATTCTCCTGTCGTACAGTCATTCTCTCCCCTGAAATGGCTGATAACAGGAGGCAATAGACTGTATTCTCCTGTCCTACAGTCATCCTCTCCCCTGAAATGGCTGATAACAGGGGGCAATAGACTGTATTCTCCTGTCCTACAGTCATCATCTCCCCTGAAATGGCTGATAACAGGGAGCAATAGACTGTATTCTCCTGTCCTACAGTCGTCGTCCCCCCTGAAATGGCTGATAACATAGGGCAATAGACTGTATTCTCCTGTCCTACAGTCGTCCTCTCCCCTGAAATGGCTGATAACAGGAGGCAATAGACTGTATTCTCCTGACCTACAGTCATCCTCTCCCCTGAAATGGCTGATAACAGGGGGCAATAGACTGTATTCTCCTGTCCTACAGTCATCCTCTCCCCGGAAATGGCTGATAACAGGAGGCAATAGACTGTATTCTCCTGTCCTACAGTCATCCTCTCCCCTGAAATGGCTGATAACAGGGGGCAATAGATTGTATTCTCCTGTCCTACAGTCATCCTCTCCCCTGAAATGGCTGATAACAGGGGGCAATAGACTGCATTCTCCTGTCCTACAGTCATCCCCTCCCCGGAAATGGCTGATAACAGGAGGCAATAGACTGTATTCTCCTGTCCTACAGTCATCCTCTCCCCTGAAATGGCTGATAACAGGGAGCAATAGATTGTATTCTCCTGTCCTACAGTCATATTCCCCCCTGAAATGGCTGATAACAGGGGGCAATAGATTGTATTCTCCTGTCCTACAGTCATCCTCTACCCTGAAATGGCTGATAACAGGGGGCAATAGACTGTATTCTCCTGTCCTACAGTCATATTCCCCCCTGAAATGGCTGATAACAGGGGGCAATAGACTGTATTCTCCTGTCCTACAGTCATCCTCTCCCCTGAAATGGCTGATAACAGGGAGCAATAGACTGTATTCTCCTGTCCTACAGTCATATTCCCCCCTGAAATGGCTGATAACAGGGGGCAATAGACTGTATTCTCTTGTCCTACAGTCATCTTCTCCCTGGCCTGAAATGGCTGATAACAGGGGGCAATAGATTGTATTCTCCTGTCCTACAGTCATCCTCTCCCCTGAAATGGCTGATAACAGGGGGCAATAGACTGTATTCTCCTGTCGTACAGTCATCCTCTCCCCTGAAATGGCTGATAACAGGAGGCAATAGACTGTATTCTCCTGTCCTACAGTCATCCTCCCCCCTGAAATGGCTGATAACAGGGAGCAATAGATTGTATTCTCCTGTCCTACAGTCATCCTCTTCCCTGAAATGGCTAAAACAGGGGGCAATAGATTGTATTCTCCTGTCCTACAGTCATCCTCTTCCCTGAAATGGCTAAAACAGGGGGCAATAGATTGTATTCTCCTGTCCTACAGTCATCCTCTCCCCTGAAATGGCTGATAACAGGGAGCAAGAGATTGTATTCTCCTGTCCTACAGTCATCCTCTCCTCCCCTGAAATGGCTGATAACAGGGGGCAATAGACTGTATTCTCCTGTCCTACAGTCATCCTCTCCCCCAAAGTGGCTGATACCAGGGGGCAATAAACTGTATTCTCCTGTCCTACAGTCATTCTCTCCCCTGAAATGGCTGATAACAGGGGACAATAGACTGTATTCTCCTGTCCTACAGTCATCCTCTCCCCTGAAATGTCTGATAACAGGGGGCAATAGATTGTATTCTCTTGTCCTACAGTCATCCTCTCCCCTGAAATGTCTGATAACAGGGGGCAATAGATTGTATTCTCTTGTCCTACAGTCATCCTCTCCCCTGAAATGGCTGATAACAGGGGTAATAGACTGTATTCTCCTGTCCTACAGTCATCCTCCCCACTGAAATGGCTGATAACAGGGGGCAATAGACTGTATTCTCCTGTCCTACAGTCATCCTCTCCCCTGAAATGGCTGATAACAGGGGGCAATAGACTGTATTCTCCTGTCCTACAGTCATCCTCTCCCCTGACATGGCTGATAACAGGGGGCAATAGACTGTGTTCTCCTGTCCTACAGTCATCCTCTCCCCTGTAGTGGCTGATAACAGGGAGGCAATAGACTGTATTCTCCTGTCCTACAGTCATCCTCTCCCCTGAAATGGCTGATAACAGGGGGCAATAGACTGTATTCTCCTGTCCTACAGTCATCCTCTCCCCCTGTAGTGGCTGATAACAGGGAGGCAATAGACTGTATTCTCCTGTCCTACAGTCATCCTCTCCCCTGAAATGGCTGATAACAGGCGGCAATAGACTGTATTCTCCTGTCCTACAGTCGTGCTCTCCCCTGAAATGGCTGATAACAGGGGGCAATAGACTGTATTCTCCTGTCCTACAATCATCCTCTCCCCTGAAATGGCTGATAACAGGGGGCAATAGACTGTATTCTCCTGTCCTACAGTCATCCTCTCCCCTGAAATGGCTGATAACAGGGGGCAATAGACTGTATTCTCCTGTCCTACAGTCATCCTCTCCCCTGACATGGCTGATAACAGGGGGCAATAGATTGTATTCTCCTGTCCTACAGTCATCCTCCGCCCTGAAATGGCTGATAACAGAAGGCAATAGACTGTATTCTCCTGTCCTACAGTCATCCTCTCCTCTGAAATGGCTGATAACAGGAGGCAATAGACTGTATTCTCCTGTCCTACAGTCATCCTCCCCCCTGAAATGGCTGATAACAGGGGGCAATAGACTGTATTCTCCTGTCCTACAGTCATCCTCCCCCCTGAAATGGCTGATAACAGGGGGCAATAGATTGTATTCTCCTGTCCTACAGTCATCCTCTCCCCTGAAATGGCTGATAACAGGGGGCAATAGACTGTATTCTCCTGTCCTACAATCATCCTCTCCCCTGAAATGGCTGATAACAGGGGGCAATAGACTGTATTCTCCTGTCCTACAGTCATCATCTCCCCTGAAATGGCTGATAACAGGGAGCAATAGACTGTATTCTCCTGTCCTACAGTCGTCGTCGTCCCTGAAATGGCTGATAACATAGGGCAATAGACTGTATTCTCCTGTCCTACAGTCGTCCTCTCCCCTGAAATGGCTGATAACAGGAGGCAATAGACTGTATTCTCCTGACCTACAGTCATCCTCTCCCCTGAAATGGCTGATAACATGGGGCAATAGACTGTATTCTCCTGTCCTACAGTCATCCTCTCCCCGGAAATGGCTGATAACAGGAGGCAATAGACTGTATTCTCCTGTCCTACAGTCATCCTCTCCCCTGAAATGGCTGATAACAGGGGGCAATAGATTGTATTCTCCTGTCCTACAGTCATCCTCTCCCCTGAAATGGCTGATAACAGGGGGCAATAGATTGTATTCTCCTGTCCTACAGTCATCCTCTCCCCTGAAATGGCTGATAACAGGGGGCAATAGACTGTATTCTCCTGTCCTACAGTCACCCTCTCCCCTGAAATGGCTGATAACAGGAGGCAATAGACTGTATTCTCCTGTCCTACAGTCATCCTCTCCCCTGAAATGGCTGATAACAGGGGGCAATAGACTGTATTCTCCTGTCCTACAGTCATCCTCTCCCCGGAAATGGCTGATAACAGGAGGCAATAGACTGTATTCTCCTGTCCTACAGTCATCCTCTCCCCGGAAATGGCTGATAACAGGAGGCAATAGATTGTATTCTCCTGTCCTACAGTCATCCTCTCCCCTGAAATGGCTGATAACAGGGGGCAATAGATTGTATTCTCCTGTCCTACAGTCATCCTCTCCCCTGAAATGGCTGATAACAGGGGGCAATAGACTGTATTCTCCTGTCCTACAGTCACCCTCTCCCCTGAAATGGCTGATAACAGGAGGCAATAGACTGTATTCTCCTGTCCTACAGTCATCCTCTCCCCTGAAATGGCTGATAACAGGGGGCAATAGACTGTATTCTCCTGTCCTACAGTCATCCTCTCCCCTGAAATGGCTGATAACAGGGGGCAATAGACTGTATTCTCCTGTCCTACAGTCATCCTCTCCCCTGAAATGGCTGATAACAGGGGGCAATAGATTGTATTCTCCTGTCCTACAGTCATCCTCTCCTCTGAAATGGCAGATAACAGGGGGCAATAGACTGTATTCTCCTATCCAACAGTCATCCTCTCCCCTGAAATGGCTGATAACAGAGAGCAATAGACTGTATTCTCCTGTCCTACAGTCATCCTCTCCTCTGAAATGGCAGATAACAGGAGGCAATAGACTGTATTCTCCTGTCCTACAGTCATCCTCTCCCCGGAAATGGCTGATAACAGGAGGCAATAGACTGTATTCTCCTGTCCTACAGTCATCCTCTCCCCGGAAATGGCTGATAACAGGAGGCAATAGATTGTATTCTCCTGTCCTACAGTCATCCTCTCCCCTGAAATGGCTGATAACAGGGGGCAATAGATTGTATTCTCCTGTCCTACAGTCATCCTCTCCCCTGAAATGGCTGATAACAGGGGGCAATAGACTGTATTCTCCTGTCCTACAGTCACCCTCTCCCCTGAAATGGCTGATAACAGGAGGCAATAGACTGTATTCTCCTGTCCTACAGTCATCCTCTCCCCTGAAATGGCTGATAACAGGGGGCAATAGACTGTATTCTCCTGTCCTACAGTCATCCTCTCCCCTGAAATGGCTGATAACAGGGGGCAATAGACTGTATTCTCCTGTCCTACAGTCATCCTCTCCCCTGAAATGGCTGATAACAGGGGGCAATAGATTGTATTCTCCTGTCCTACAGTCATCCTCTCCTCTGAAATGGCAGATAACAGGGGGCAATAGACTGTATTCTCCTATCCAACAGTCATCCTCTCCCCTGAAATGGCTGATAACAGAGAGCAATAGACTGTATTCTCCTGTCCTACAGTCATCCTCTCCTCTGAAATGGCAGATAACAGGAGGCAATAGACTGTATTCTCCTGTCCTACAGTCATCCTCTCCCCTGAAATGGCTGATAACAGGGGGCAATAGACTGTATTCTCCTGTCCTACAGTCATCCTCTCCCCTGAAATGGCTGATAACAGGGGGCAATAGACTGTATTCTCCTGTCCTACAGTCATCCTCTCCCCTGAAATGGCTGATAACAGGGGGCAATAGATTGTATTCTCCTGTCCTACAGTCATCCTCTCCTCTGAAATGGCAGATAACAGGGGGCAATAGACTGTATTCTCCTGTCCTACAGTCATCCTCTCCCCTGAAATGGCTGATAACAGAGAGCAATAGACTGTATTCTCCTGTCCTACAGTCATCCTCTCCTCTGAAATAGCTGATAACAGGGGGCAATAGACTGTATTCTCCTGTCCTACAGTCACCCTCTCCCCTGAAATGGCTGATAACAGGAGGCAATAGACTGTATTCTCCTGTCCTACAGTCATCCTCTCCCCTGAAATGGCTGATAACAGGGGGCAATAGACTGTATTCTCCTGTCCTACAGTCATCCTCTCCCCTGAAATGGCTGATAACAGGGGGCAATAGACTGTATTCTCCTGTCCTACAGTCATCCTCTCCCCTGAAATGGCTGATAACAGGGGGCAATAGATTGTATTCTCCTGTCCTACAGTCATCCTCTCCTCTGAAATGGCAGATAACAGGGGGCAATAGACTGTATTCTCCTGTCCTACAGTCATCCTCTCCCCTGAAATGGCTGATAACAGAGAGCAATAGACTGTATTCTCCTGTCCTACAGTCATCCTCTCCTCTGAAATGGCAGATAACAGGGGGCAATAGACTGTATTCTCCTGTCCTACAGTCATCCTCCCCCCTGAAATGGCTGATAACAGGGGGCAATAGACTGTATTCTTCTGTCCTACAGTCATCCTCTCCCCTGAAATGGCTGATAACAGGGAGCAATAGACTGTATTCTCCTGTCCTACAGTCATCCTCTCCCCTGAAATGGCTGATAACAGGGAGCAATAGACTGTATTCTCCTGTCCTACAGTCATCCTCTCCCCTGAAATGGCTGATAACAGAGAGCAATAGACTGTATTCTCCTGTACTACAGTCATCCTCTCCCCTGAAATGGCTGATAACAGGGGGCAATAGATTGTATTCTCCTGTCCTACAGTCATCCTCTCCTCTGAAATGGCTGATAACAGGGGGCAATAGATTGTATTCTCCTGTCCTACAGTCATCCTCTCCCCTGAAATGGCTGATAACAGGGGGCAATAGACTGTATTCTCCTGTACTACAGTCATCCTCTCCCCTGAAATGGCTGATAACGGGGGGCAATAGACTGTATTCTCCTGTCCTACAGTCATCCTCTCCTCTGAAATGGCTGATAACAGGGGGCAATAGACTGTATTCTCCTGTACTACAGTCACCCTCTCCCCTGAAATGGCTGATAACAGGGAGCAATAGACTGTATTCTCCTGTACTACAGTCATCCTCTCCCCTGAAATGGCTGATAACAGGGGGCAATAGACTGTATTCTCCAGTCCTACAGTCATCCTCTCCCCTGAAATGGCTGATAACAGGGGGCAATAGACTGTATTCTCCTGTCCTACAGTCATCCTCTCCCCTGAAATGGCTGATAACAGGGGGCAATAGATTGTATTCTCCTGTCCTACAGTCATCCTCTCCTCTGAAATGGCTGATAACAGGGGGCAATAGACTGTATTCTCCTGTCCTACAGTCATCCTCTCCTCTGAAATGGCTGATAACAGGGGGCAATAGATTGTATTCTCCTGTCCTACAGTCATCCTCTCCTCTGAAATGGCTGATAACAGGGGGCAATAGACTGTATTCTCCTGTCCTACAGTCATCCTCTCCCCTGAAATGGCTGATAACAGGGGGCAATAGATTGTATTCTCCTGTCCTACAGTCATCCTCTCCTCTGAAATGGCTGATAACAGGGGGCAATAGACTGTATTCTCTTGTACTACAGTCATCCTCTCCCCTGAAATGGCTGATAACAGGGGGCAATAGACTGTATCCTCCTGTCCTACAGTCATTCTCTCCCCCCTGTAGTGGCTGATAACAGGGGACAATAGACTGTATTCTCCTGTCCTACAGTCATCCTCTCCCCTGAAATGGCTGATAACAGGGAGCAATAGACTGTATTCTCCTGTCCTACAGTTATCCTCTCCCCTGAAATGGCTGATAACAGGGGGCAATAGACTGTATTCTCCTGTCCTACAGTCATCTTCTTCCCTGAAATGGCTGATAA
Source organism: Bufo bufo (assembly GCF_905171765.1). Lineage (NCBI taxonomy): Eukaryota > Metazoa > Chordata > Amphibia > Anura > Bufonidae > Bufo > Bufo bufo. The sequence goes on from NC_053395.1 coordinate 232,105,317, forward strand.
CAGGAGGCAATAGACTGTATTCTCCTGTCCTACAGTCATCCTCTCCCCTGAAATGGCTGATAACAGGAGGCAATAGACTGTATTCTCCTGTCCTACAGTCATCCTCTCCCCTGAAATGGCTGATAACAGGAGGCAATAGACTGTATTCTCCTGTCCTACAGTCATCCTCTCCCCTGAAATGGCTGATAACAGGGGGCAATAGACTGTATTCTCCTGTCCTACAGTCATCCTCTCCCCTGAAATGGCTGATAACAGGGAGCAATAGATTGTATTCTCCTGTCCTACAGTCATCCTCTCCCCTGAAATGACCGATAATAGGGAGCAAACACCGGAGAGAAATGTAATATTCAGGGAGCTCTTCAGATGGGGGCTACACTGTATAATATAAAATACGATATAATGTGCGATATTTTGGCGCGTCCTGGTCGCTGCAATCATTTGCATGACAAAGCTCTGAAAATTATGCAGCTGAGAATCTGGAGTTTTTAATGCAGAACACGACAGAAATCGATTCTCGGGGGACTTGGGGATTTTGGTTTTGGTTAATGCAGAATCCATTATCCCGGGATAATCGTTTATCTCCAGGAAAACTCTTTGCAGATCTGGGAACTTTTAATGTTCTCTCCATTAATTGCTCAGAAATTTTCTTTCTCCCAAAAATGTTTTTTTTTTTAGATAATACATAAATGAACCCCTTTGTGGCTGCAGAGAAATTCCTGCTGATAACCTATAGTATTCGGGGCCACTCCCTAATCACAGGGGCCCCACTGAAGGCTGAAGCAGCCATTTCTGAGGCGTGTGCAGCCTTCTTGCATGTACTGTAGTCAGACTCTGGCTATCTATCTGCCATAATCATCATGACGTCAGAACAGCCACATGGACCCGGAAAGTAGTGAGATACTCATTTCAGAAGATCCCCGCCGTGTCACAGACAGGACCACAAATCTAGGAATACAGAGAGCGGTGGCAAACTGGGCAATAGCCTAGGACCCTGAATTCCTAGGGTTCCCCTAAAGACTGGAACCTCAGGAACGAGCTAATACCGGCTAGTATTATTGGAAGTGTATGGATCTTTAGAAATGCACTGCAATATTAGGTGAGAACTCCATGCAGTATCATCTCCCCTCTCCAGACATGTCTATTTCACCAGCTACTTGCAGCCTTGATGCAATAATTCCAGAGCATCATTTATTATGGCTTTCTGTTGTGCCGTTCTTCTCTTATTCCTGCTAGAAATGTATGGCTAAAGGTACAGATGGGTGTTACCAGTTGGGAGTGTCTCCCTGCAATGTCAGACACTGGGCACATGGATAATGTCAGACTGTGTATGGACACCCCCCAGCTAGGAACACCTTTATCCATAAACTTCTAGCAAGAACAGTAGAAGAATGGCAGAGCACAGAGCCGTGAGAATACATCTTCCAGAATTGTCATCCATGTGGAATACAACATGGAGTGGAGACCGGTCCTCTGTAGGAGACCATTATTTGGATATTACACATTGCCTGAGAACTCTGTGGCTGCACATGGCAGTATGATTTTAGCATTCTATGGCGGCATACACTGACTGCAGCTTCGGACCTGAGACTCCCATCATCCTATAGACAATCCTCCCAGCTATCTCATACATACATTGGACCAGCGGCTGTTCAGCAGATGGTTAGTTCTGCAGATTATTCTCATGTATCTGCATTGTGACTGTTCTGCTCCATTATTTTGTTAGTATTTTGTAAATCCGCCTTTGGCTTTCAGCACGGCCCGAGTCCTTCTGCCCATGCTCTCCATCAGATTCAGAATCTGTTCCCGGGTCTCTTCTACACGTTCCCAGTGTTGGTCAATGGTCATACTGGTCGCCTCACTTAGATATGAATACAGCTTTTTCTTCAGCTCTACCCACAAGTGTTCGATCAGGTTGAGGTCTCAGGACTGTAGGTGCCGATCCAGCTCCTCTACTTCATTGTCACTGAACCATTTCTCCAATCTCGATGTATGCTTCGGGTCGTTGTCCTGCTGGCACACTGTGTCGTCCTTGTCATACCCATAGTACTCGAGTGTAGGAAGTAACTCGTCTTGTAGGAGACTCACATACAGCTCAGCACTGAGGCCACCACCGATCCTGGTCAGGTATCTAACGCCGTTGGCTGTAAACAACCCCATCTCATCAGGCTTCCTCCACCGAACTTGATAGTTCCTTCAGTTTCTCGATCCATTCGCCCCCTTTTCCCTTGTTTCTTCCAGACCCGTTTGCCCCATCAGAGCCCAGTCTTTTGACTTTCGTCTCATCGCCCATTTCCGATCTTCTATTGTCCAATGTTTGTACTTTTTTATAATACGAGCCGCTGCTTCTTATAACGAAATTGAAGTCGAGGCTTCTTCACCTTTTTTCGGGCCACCATTCCAGACTCGTGTAACGCACGTCGCACGGTGCTCGCATGGACGTCTGTGATGTCACTATTACGAAGCATACGAGCCGCCTCCACTGCCGGGTTTGTCGCACCATAACTGATAGACCTTGTGATGAGCCGACTTGTTGATTCCAATATTTTGCCTGGACGTCCACCTCTTGACTTTGGAATGGATGGACGGACTTCATGTCGTATTCTTCCAGCTGTCATGGCCTCACATGATGCAGTTTGGCAATTTTCTTGGCCGAGATACCGCTATCGATTTGCTGGGTGATGCAGATTCTCTTTTCTGGGAAATCTTCTTCATGGTGGCTCCTGGATTGGAACCAGTGACCTTTCACTTGGGAATCAGCCTAATAAGACACTGAGCTCTTAGGGAATGTGAGGACAGGTTGTAATTTGTAGTTTACAAGAAGAAAATATTGTTCCACCACCAGGAGCAGAACAGTCACAATGCAGTTACATGAGAAGAATCTGCAGAACTAATCAGATGCTGAATAGCTGCAAGTCCAATGTATGTATGAGATAGCCGGGAGGATTGTCTATAGGATGATGGGAGTCTCAGGTCCGAAGCTGCAGTGGATGGTGAGATATGGAGCCTGAGAGTCAAACGTTCTAAACATTGTTACCCTTCTGCTCGTCAGTGTATGTTATGTAAATGCAGTTTTAGGTGAGCACTGTGCGGTAGAATTACTTAGGCATTGTGTGGACGGTTTTATTTGTTCACTGAATGACAGTATTGTGTGAGGAATACATGGCTGTGTTATGTGGCCACTATGTGGTAGTATTATTTTACTGTATGGAGGCACTGTCTAGACAATGTATGACAGGATTGTTTAGAAATGTATTCGGGTATAAACGTCAGTGTCCACTTTCCTGTTGCCTACGGACCCATTCTTTATAGTACTGACCCTGCGTGTTACATAAGGGTTAATTACAATGCTCGGTGGTAAGTGACACAAGGTAAAGGACAGTTCTGGTTTTCGTCCGCTCCGTCCTGCAATGTCCATTACAAGTTTCAGGGAAAGAGTTAATATTGCGAGGATAGCAGACGCCGCGGCAGCAGCAAAATGCAGGTTTTATGGAGCAGAGTTTGAATCCAGATCTTGAATATGTAAATAACGTCGGCTTGTAAATCGTCCTCTCTTCTTCGCAGTAAAATTAAACCCTGCCAGCATTTCATCACAGCTACGAAAATCATTTTAAATGGCAGATTTTTTTAAGTGTTTTCCATATTCATGATCTCACATCTCACTAAAATGTGGAGGAGTCATTTAAAAAAATATGAAAAAGGACAAATTTGTTTGCATATTTGCTGGGAAGGCCGGAAAGAGAAAACTCATTGAGAAGACAAGGATCTGGGGTGTCGGGGGAAGGATCGGGTGATGTGCAAAGACCTGAGTGAGGTTTATGAAAAGAAGGAAATAAGATGAGGAGAAGTAAAAGGAAGAGACATGGAGGAGAAATGGGAAAGGCAGGGGACGGGAGAGGAACCTACAGGAGGCAGAGGACAGGAGAGGAGCCTTCAGAAGGCAGAAGAGAGGAGCCTACATGAGGTAGTGGACAGGAGAGGAGCCTACGGGAGGCAGAGGACAGGAGAGGAGCCTACAGGAGGCAGAGGACAGAAGAGGAGCCTTCAGAAGGCAGAAGAGAGGAGCCTACAGGAGGTAGAGGACAGGAGAGGAGCCTACAGGAGGCATAGGACAGGAGAGGAGCCTACAGGAGGCATAGGACAGGAGAGGAACGTACGGGAGGCAGAGGACAGGAGAGGAGCCTACGGGAGGCAGAGGACAGGAGAGGAGCCTACGGGAGGCAGAGGACAGGAGAGGAGCCTACGGGAGGCAGAGGACAGGAGAGGAGCCTACAGGAGGCAGAGGACAGAAGAGGAGCCTTCAGAAGGCAGAAGAGAGGAGCCTACAGGAGGTAGTGGACAGGAGAGGAGCCTACGGGAGGCAGAGGACAGGAGAGGAGCCTACAGGAGGCAGAGGACAGAAGAGGAGCCTTCAGAAGGCAGAAGAGAGGAGCCTACAGGAGGTAGAGGACAGGAGAGGAGCCTACAGGAGGCATAGGACAGGAGAGGAGCCTACAGGAGGCATAGGACAGGAGAGGAGCCTACGGGAGGCAGAGGACAAGAGAGGAGCCTACGGAAGGCAGAGGACAGGAGAGGAGCCTACGGGAGGCAGAGGACAGGAGAGGAGCCTACGGGAGGCAGAGGACAGGAGAGGAGCCTACGGGAGGCAGAGGACAGGAGAGGAGCCTACAGGAGGCAGATGACAGGAGAGGAGCCTTCAGAAGGCAGAAGAGAGGAGCCTACAGGAGGTCGAGGACAGGAGAGGAGCCTACAGGAGGCAGAGGACAGAAGAGGAGCGTTCAGAAGGCAGAAGAGAGGAGCCTACAGGAGGTAGAGGACAGGAGAGGTGCCTACAGGAGGCAGAGGACAGGAGAGGAGCCTACGGGAGGCAGAGGACAGGAGAGGAGCCTACAGGAGGCAGAGGACAGGAGAGGAGCCTACAGGAGGCAGAGGACAGGAGAGGAGCCTACGGGAGGCAGAGGACAGGAGAGGAGCCTACGGGAGGCAGAGGACAGGAGAGGAGCCTACGGGAGGCAGAGGACAGGAGAGGAGCCTACGGGAGGCAGAGGACAGGAGAGGAGCCTACGGGAGGCAGAGGACAGGAGAGGAGCCTACGGGAGGCAGAGGACAGGACAGGAGCCTACAGGAGGCAGAGGAGAGGAGAGGAGCCTACAGGAGGCAGATGACAGGAGAGGAGCCTTCAGAAGGCAGAAGAGAGGAGCCTACGGGAGGCAGAGGACAGGAGAGGAGCCTACAGGAGGCAGAGGACAGGAGAGGAGCCTACAGGAGGCAGAGGACAAGAGAGGAGCCTACAGGAGGCAGATGACAGGAGAGGAGCCTTCAGAAGGCAGAAGAGAGGAGCCTACAGGAGGTAGAGGACAGGAGAGGAGCCTACAAGAGGCAGAGGACAGAAGAGGAGCGTTCAGAAGGCAGAAGAGAGGAGCCTACAGGAGGTAGAGGACAGGAGAGGTGCCTACAGGAGGCAGAGGACAGGAGAGGAGCCTACGGGAGGCAGAGGACAGGAGAGGAGCCTACGGGAGGCAGAGGACAGGAGAGGAGCCTACGGGAGGCAGAGGACAGGAGAGGAGCCTACGGGAGGCAGAGGACAGGAGAGGAGCCTACAGGAGGCAGAGGACAGGAGAGGAGCCTACAGGAGGCAGAGGACAGGAGAGGAGCCTTCAGAAGGCAGAAGAGAGGAGCCTACAGGAGGTAGAGGACAGGAGAGGAGCCTACAGGAGGCAGAGGACAGAAGAGGAGCGTTCAGAAGGCAGAAGAGAGGAGCCTACAGGAGGTAGAGGACAGGAGAGGTGCCTACAGGAGGCAAAGGACAGGAGAGGAGCCTACGGGAGGCAGAGGACAGGAGAGGAGCCTATGGGAGGCAGAGGACAGGAGAGGAGCCTACGGGAGGCAGAGGACAGGACAGGAGCCTACAGGAGGCAGAGGACAGTAGAGGAGCCTACAGGAGGCAGATGACAGGAGAGGAGCCTTCAGAAGGCAGAAGAGAGGAGCTTACGGGAGGCAGAGGACAGGAGAGGAGCCTACAGGAGGCAGAGGACAGGAGAGGAGCCTACAGGAGGCAGAGGACAGGAGAGCAGCCTACAGGAGGCAAATGACAGGAGAGGAGCCTACAGGAGGAAGAGGACAGGAGAGGAGCCTACGGGAGGCAGAGGACAGGAGAGGAGCCTACGGGAGGCAGAGGACAGGAGAGGAGCCTACGGGAGGCAGAGGACAGGAGAGGAGCCTACAGGAGGCAGAGGACAGGAGAGGAGCCTACAGGAGGCAGAGGACAGGAGAGGAGCCTTCAGAAGGCAGAAGAGAGGAGGCTACAGGAGGTAGAGGACAGGAGAGGAGCCTACAGGAGGTAGAGGACAAGAGAGGAGCCTATGGGAGGCAGAGGACAGGAGAGGAGCCTACGGGAGGCAGAGGACAGGAGAGGAGCCTACGAGAGGCAGAGGACAGGAGAGGAGCCTACGGGAGGCAGAGGACAGGAGAGGAGCCTACGGGAGGCAGAGGACAGGAGAGGAGCCTACGGGAGGCAGAGGACAGGAGAGGAGCCTACAGGAGGTAGAGGACAGGAGAGGTGCCTACAGGAGGCAAAGGACAGGAGAGGAGCCTACGGGAGGCAGAGGACAGGAGAGGAGCCTATGGGAGGCAGAGGACAGGAGAGGAGCCTACGGGAGGCAGAGGACAGGAGAGGAGCCTACGGGAGGCAGAGGACAGGACAGGAGCCTACAGGAGGCAGAGGACAGTAGAGGAGCCTACAGGAGGCAGATGACAGGAGAGGAGCCTTCAGAAGGCAGAAGAGAGGAGCTTACGGGAGGCAGAGGACAGGAGAGGAGCCTACAGGAGAGCAGAGGACAGGAGAGGAGCCTACAGGAGGCAGAGGACAGGAGAGCAGCCTACAGGAGGCAAATGACAGGAGAGGAGCCTACAGGAGGAAGAGGACAGGAGAGGAGCCTACGGGAGGCAGAGGACAGGAGAGGAGCCTACGGGAGGCAGAGGACAGGAGAGGAGCCTACGGGAGGCAGAGGACAGGAGAGGAGCCTACAGGAGGCAGAGGACAGGAGAGGAGCCTACAGGAGGCAGAGGACAGGAGAGGAGCCTTCAGAAGGCAGAAGAGAGGAGGCTACAGGAGGTAGAGGACAGGAGAGGAGCCTACAGGAGGTAGAGGACAAGAGAGGAGCCTATGGGAGGCAGAGGACAGGAGAGGAGCCTACGGGAGGCAGAGGACAGGAGAGGAGCCTACGAGAGGCAGAGGACAGGAGAGGAGCCTACGGGAGGCAGAGGACAGGAGAGGAGCTTACGGGAGGCAGAGGACAGGAGAGGAGCCTACGGGAGGCAGAGGACAGGAGAGGAGCTTACGGGAGGCAGAGGACAGGAGAGGAGCCTACGGGAGGCAGAGGACAGGAGAGGAGCCTACGGGAGGCAGAAGAGAGGAGCCTAAGGGAGGCAGAGGACAGGAGAGGAGCCTACAGGAGGCAGAGGACAGGAGAGGAGCCTACGGGAGGCAGAGGACAGGAGAGGAGCCTACAGGAGGCAGAGGACAGGAGAGGAGCCTACAGGAGGCAGAGGATAAGAGAGAAGCCTACAGGAGGCAGAGGACAGGTGTAATTGGGCAGCTAAGACCTGTCCTAGGTTGCTAACATATGTTTATACAGCTATTCTTGCCAATAACCTTAATACAGTTCCGATGTTTGTGTGTTAAAGACAAAAGCAGAGTTATTTACTGTGACATCATGTTTTGATGTCATATAACTATTATTGTGTTCACAGAAGCAGAAAAGATAATATGTCTTTAAGATTCATTATATAATGTGAGGTAAGCTCAATGACACTGCAGAAACAACAGAAAGCATAGAGTTAAACTGTTGTTGATTGGCAGGAGTCTAGACCAATCACAGCCAGCCTCACACTCAGCAGGAGTCTTGGCCAATCACAGACAGCCTCACACACAGCAGGAGTCTTGGCCAATCACAGACATCCTCACACACAGCATGTCTGGGAAATTCCCCAGCAGGAGCTTCTAGAAATTATTATTCACCAGAGAGAGAAGCTGAACAGACATTCACTCCACTAAGAGCTGTGTTTTATGGAAGCAGAGTGGGCAAAACAGTAATATAATGTTCCTACTGTTAATATAGTGATTAGAACTGTATACTGAACCAGGTATATGTGTGTTTACTTACAGTTCCATACAAACAAACTACTGAGCCATGCAATCATACAATCCAAACAATCTGCATACAAATGTGAACTGCTCATACCAGATCATAAGCAATTGTATAGAGCAAACTGCAAACCAAGAAGAGCAAGTGAACTATTAGTTAGACCTCAGATATACCTCTCAGAGAGATCATAAAGTGCTTAAATAACTTACAGTGAGAGTACAGATACTGAAGAAAGAAATATATCCACCATTTTATGTTGAATGACAAGATTGAACAGTTGAACCACCATCTTATGCATACCGCCATTTTGTGATATCTTTTCAACACGTGTTATGTACATGAACTATCTGTTGCGGAGGCGGCAGTGTTATATATGAAGGAAAGTTGAAGTTAATAAGGAAGTTATTTCAAGCATTTGGTGACGTGTGCTCTTTAAACCTACTGTTTCCATAGAACGGCGCTAGAGGAATTACAGAGTAATAGACAGTCTGGTTACACTAAAAATGAGAGATATCAGAATTCTTCTAACGCCACAGCGCAAAAGGCACTTTATAGTGCTGCGCCTGCCACAGTGGAACTATTACCCTCAGAGGGCAAAGCGATAGCGCTCCTCAACTTGCACAGTAAAGAGCGCATTAGAGCAGCGGAGCGCCGGCATATACCGCCGTGCAGCAACTGTTCCCTGAGTGAGCAAGCAAAGACACCTCAGCGGAGCTACCATAGAGGCCATAGAACGTGTGCATTAGTCAAACTGCAGCCGACTCTTAAAGTGGCAGAATGGCAAAGGCAAAATAGTCAGAGAAAGAGCGCCAACCCTCCTGCGATCCCTAGAGAGAAAAAGAGACGCATGGTGGGAGGCCAAAGTCCAGAACTAGAGGGCCCGCATCGATATCCACGGAGAGACCACGGACTGCAGCCAGCTAGTTTCCCGCCACTAGGCCCAAAGCATGCAGCAGCGTATCCAAGCCAGCGCATCGCAAGTCAGTACAAAGAATCACAAGTCAGCACAGAGCATCGCAAGCAGCATATCTAAGCCAGCGCATTGCAAGCATCGCAAGTCTGCACAGAGCATCGCAAGCAGCGTATCCAAGCCAGCGCATCGCAAGTCTGCACAGAGTATCGTAAGTCATTGCAGGGTATCACAAGTCTGCACAGAGCATCGCATCATATCAAGAAAAGACACATCTCCTTTAAGACTGACATTTGTTCCTGCTCTTCAGAATAAGGTCAGAGCTTTCCTTTTATTACTTATCATTGCACATAGGCTTTGGCATAAAGATACATTTTTTGTGTTCAGAAATAAGAGACTTTAAAGTAAAAACAAAGGACAGTTTGTAGTACACGGACTCTAAAGTATTTAAAGGGAAAGTCATTTATTTCTGCATTTTGTCAGTATTGCATTTAAAGTGAAAGGTCCTTTAATATTCATATTGATTGTTATAGCATTTAAAGAAAAATGTCTGAGCCTAGTATTACCATGCCACTGTTAGAGGATGCAAAGATAGGGGGAAGAGCAAGAAAAGCTGTCTGGGGTAGAGTCTGATGCAGCATTAGTCTTGCCATATATCGGAGTCCTCAAATACTTCAGTCAAACAAAAGGAATTAGCTGAGCAACTTGCTGTCAAGAGAGCAGAAATTGAAATGGAAGCTGCCATCGAGGCGCAGCGCTGTCAAATGGAAGCTGAATTGAAAAGTCTGGAAAGGCAAAACCAACGCAGCAGCTAAAGGTCCAGATACCTACGAGATCAAGTCCAAAGTCACTACTGGGATCAGTAGAGAGACAGAACCAACAAATCTTCAGACTACCGTCAAATGTATGTTCTGTGGAGAGAACCACTCCATACACAAGTGCCAACAATTGAAGGAGAAGTCCCCAGAAGAAAAGAAAAGGTTTGTGCTGGATAACCAACTGTGTTTCGGATGTCTAAGAAAAGGCCATGTTACTAAGGAGTGTAAGAAAAAGGCCACATGCAGCGTTTGTACAGGACGCAATCCTACACCACTACATGAAGAACGTCCAAAGAAAGATAAATCCTCAATACCTAAAGATACTGAGGAAGGAAAGAAAGTATCGGTATTCTCTTGCAGAGTGAGGGGAGGAGAGAGCAATGGCACATCAATGGTTGTACCAGTGTGCATTTCAAATCCTAAAAGGATGAACAAGAAGGTATACACCTATGCGCTACTGGATGCCCAGAGTGACGTCACCTTCATTGATCAAGAAATCTGCAAGAAATTACAAGTGGCTACAGAACCAATGAAGCTTAAACTCACCACAATGACGGGGAGAGACACATTAATGAACAGTTAAAGGGTCAAAGGACTGAGAGTTAGAGGACTTCATTCAAACTGCACATTAGATCTACCTCCAGCTTATACAAAAGACGATATACCTCTAGATCGAGATCGCATACCTACCTGTGAAACAGCCAATGAATGGGAGCACCTATCTGTCATATCTCATGAAATGTCCCCGCTAAAGGAGTTTGGTATTGGACTGTTGATAGGCTACGATTGTCCCGAAGCCTTGGTACCACGAAAGGTAATCACAGGAGGAAAGGGTGAACTCTACGCTGTTCAAACTGATCTAGGATGGGGTGTTGTTGGAGGAAAACAGCAGATCGCAAACTCAAGACAGGTGACAGGATTGTGTCATCGAATATCTGTCCAAGAGTTACCCACTGTAAGTCCAGCGAAAGTAATCAAGATCCTTGAATCCGACTTTGCAGATATAAGTTCTAAAGAAAAGAGTGTATCCCAAGAAGACATAAAGTTCGTACACGCTCTAGAAGAAGGAATTCAGCAAAATCAACAAGGACATCTTGAAATGCCCTTACCTTTTAGAGAACGACCTCGTCTGCCAAATAACAGAAATCTTGCACTAGCAAGATTGAAATGTTTGAAGAAAAGGATGGGAAGAGATCCCAAATTCAAGCAGGATTATTTGAACTTAATGGAAGGCATCCTCGAAGAAGGACATGCAGAGAAAGTTAATAATCAGCCTAAAGAAGGAGAAGTGTGGTACATCCCACATCAAGGTGTCTACCACTCAAAGAAACTAGATAAGATTAGAGTGGTATTTGATTGCTCAGCAAAGTACGATGGTGTTGCATTGAACAATCATCTACTAAAAGGACCAGATCTTACAAACACTCTGCCTGGAGTACTCTGTAGATTCAGAAAGTATCCCGTAGCGGTCATGTGTGACGTTGAAAAGATGTTCCACCAGTTTCATGTGAAGAATGAAGATAGAGACTTCCCGAGGTTTCTATGGTGGGAGGACGGAGATACAGATTCAGAGCCAGCAGAATACAGAATGAAAGTACACTTGTTTGGAGCAGCAGCATCTCCAGGTTGCGCCAATTATGGTATGAAGTACCTGGCCAATCAGAATAAAAAGGATTGCCCATCAGCAGAAAATTTTCTGAAGAAAAACTTTTATGTAGATGATGGTCCTATAAGTCTAGAGTCCACAGAATCTGCAATCAAACTAGTGAAAGAAAGCCAAGAGTTATGCGCAAGAGGAAACCTGCGCCTTCATAAATTTATCTCAAACAGAGAGGTACTGAAATCCATCAGTGACTCTGAACGTGCATCAACAATGAAGAATGTAGATCTCAATTATGATCATCTTCCAGAGAAGGTTTGTTACTGGATTGTGAAAGGAAGCAAAGTTATAGCAAAGTATATAAGTAAATGTGTAGTCTGCAGAAAGGCACATAGACCTACCGAAGAACAATTAATGGCAGATTTACCGGCAGATCGTGTAAACCCATCACCACCATCTCTTTATAGCGGAATGAATTGTTTTGGCCCATTCATCACCAAACAGAACCGCAAGGAGTACAAGAGATATGGACTAATATTTACATGACTGAGTTTCAGAGCAATTCACCTGGAAATGTTAGAAGATATGTCAACTGACGCATTCATCAAAGCCTTGAGATGTTTCATAGCCATTAGAGGTACTGTCAGAGAGCTTAGATCTGACCAAGGATCTAATTTTGTCGGAGCAAAGAATGAATTGAAGAAAGCTCTAAAAGAGATCGATAAAGAAAAAGTAACTGAGCATTTGTTAGAGAAACAGTGTGATTTTCACATGAATGCTCCACATGCAAGCCATACAGGAGGCGTTTGAGAAAGACAAATCAAAACTGTAAGAAATGTGTTAAGTTGCATTGAATGATCATCTACTAAAAGGATGAGATCTTATGAACACTCTGCCTGGAGTACTCTGTAGATTCAGAAAGTATCCCGTAGCGGTCATGTGTGACGTTGAAAAGATGTTCCACCAGTTTCATGTGAAGAATGAAAGAGACTTCCTGAGGTTCCTATGGTGGGAGGACGGAGATACAGATACAGAGCCAGCAGAATACAGAATGAAAGTACACTTCTTTGGAGCAGCATCGTCTCCAGGTTGCACCAATTATGGTATGAAGTAACTGGCCAATCAGAATGAAATGGATTGCCCATCAGCAGCAAATTTTCTGAAGGAAAAACTTATATGTAGATGATGGTCTCAGAATCTGCAATCAAACTAGTGAAAGAAAGCCATGGACTATCTGCTGCGGAGGCGGCAGTGTTATATATGAAGAAAAGTTGAAGTTACAAAAAAGTTATTTGAAGCATTTGGTGTGCTCTTTAAACCTACTGTTTCCATAGAACGAGCTAAAGGAATTACAGAGTAATAGTGAGAACGGAGATGTAGACCGGCTCTCTATATAATGGAAACAGCAGATATTTATTATTAGGTAGTTAAAAAGGAAATTTGCACAATAAATAGTTGCACACTGTAAAAAATTTCACATTAAAAAAGTATCGCAATAAATTAAAAAATATAGAAATAAAAATAGTACAAATGTATACAGATAAAACTGGTGGCCAATCAAGGGATGTACTAGCCACCAACCGAAAATGGTGTCCAGGTTCCAGATAACGTGATCCAATATTATGGATCCTGGTTAGTAACAGGTAAAGCAATGGTGGGTTGTATATTAGCTGGATACAGGACAGGCATCCAGATAAATTGTAAGAAAGTGCAAATCAGCCCGCTATCCTGTATTTCACAAAGTTCATTCCATGTGTAATTGAGGTTATAAACCCAAGAAAATTTCAAGCCATTGTAGGGATTTGCTCTGGTAGGCAGGGTAAGCGGACGCAGGACAGAGGCAAGAACACGGTAGTAAAGCAAAAGTTCGGTGTTTATTCACACAAAAAAGCAATAAAGCAAAGCATCACTGTGCAGAGTCCTGTTGTTAATTCACACCACATAAAGTCCACAGCACAAACGTGTCACCTGGTGGACTGTTATGTCCATGGCAATCCACAGCCATCCACCGCAGGCTTTAGGGCGCCTGATTTTCAGCGTGCGGCTCTCCAGCACACTACCAACTGGTTGGAACCCAGGACCACAGTGCTTCACAGATCCACTATGAAAATGCAGGGTAATCCACACCCAGCTGTGACTGGTTTTTAAATCCCAGCCCAAAACCCGGCCTGGAACGTGGGGAACAGCCACCCACCCTGCTCTTTGGCTGCTCCCAATAAGAACCGGCCCGGATCGGCTTTACAGCCACACTAAGTAAAAACACTGTGTCAGCGGGCACTAGCTGCGGATGACACACTAAACTACCGGTTCCTATCTCACCGAGGCCAGGAACCTCGGCGACACGTACCTTCCGTCAATGATGGACCCCTGAGTCTTCCTACACCAGAGAGGGTTTTAAGCCTGAAAGGGTCCCCAGTGTTCTGGTTGAACTGTTCCGCTTCAGTATACCATATCATATGCCGTCAGTATACCATATCATATGCCGTCAGGCTTTTCAGCCATTTATTGGCCCTGGATATTAGTCTATCACTTGTATGCAAATTGGAATAAGATACATGAGGTGTAATATAATGATGGCATGGTTAAAGAAATAAGGAAATATATAGCGAACCAGTGCCAGGTGTCGTCCCACCGATGTTGGGCGTACTGGCCGCTATTACCTTTCTGGATGACGGCTAGTATCTTATGTCCTGATCGGTCCATCTTTGCGCTGATCCGTGGTGGCAGATGGTAGGATGCAGCTCCCGTGCCCGCTGCTGCTGGATGGGAAAGTTCCTCTCTGCTCAGCGTCCCACGTGTGTCGCGCTGCTGGATGGCGAAACTTCTTTCTGTTTGGCATCCCACGTGTCCAGTGCTAGCGTGCTGCGCAGACTTTTCGATTTTAGGCTGGTCGGGAATAGACTGGGGTATAGAGATATAATGGAAGCGCTTCCAAGGTCGAGAATGTCTGTATTGATTTGCGGATTTCTTAATGTCCTACACCAGGGATGGGCAAACTGCGGCTCTGCAGCTGTTGTAAAACTACAACTCCCAGTATGCCCAGTCTGCCTACAGCAGGGCATGATGAGATTTGTAGTTTTACAACAGCTGGAGAGCCGCCAGTTCGCCCTGTCCTACACCAAACGCGTTTCGAAGTCTTTGGCTGACATCTTCATCAGTGGTGGTCCAGTTTATGGGTCACAGTAAAGGTGGAAAAAGATTTTTTACATCACAGAAACCTGACATTTTAACAGGGCTGTGTAGACTTTTTAGATCCACTGTATATAATAGAGAGGACAGGTGAGGAGATGTATATAATAGAGAGGACAGGTGAGGAGATGTATAGAATAGAGAGGACAGGTGAGGAGATGTATAGAATAGAGAGGACAGGTGAGGAGATGTATATAATAGAGAGGACAGGTGAGGAGATCTATAGAATAGAGAGGACAGGTGAGGAGATGTATAGAATAGAGAGGACAGGTGAGGAGATGTATAGAATAGAGAGGACAGGTGAGGAGATGTATGGAATAGAGAGGACAGGTGAGGAGATGTATAGAATAGAGAGGACAGGTGAGGAGATGTATAGAATAGACAGGACAGGTGAGGAGATGTATAGAATAGAGAGGACAGGTGAGGAGATGTATAGAATAGAGAGGACAGGTGAGGAGATGTATAGAATAGAGAGGACAGGTGAGGAGATGTATAGAATAGAGAGGACAGGTGAGGAGATGTATAGAATAGAGAGGACAGGTGAGGAGATGTATGGAATAGAGAGGACAGGTGAGGAGATGTATAGAATAGAGAGGACAGGTGAGAAGATGTAAAGAATAGAGAGGACAGGTGAGGAGATGTATAGAATAGAGAGGACAGGTGAGGAGATGTATAGAATGGAGAGGACAGGTGAGGAGATGTATGGAATAGAGAGGACAGGTGAGGAGATGTATGGAATAGAGAGGACAGGTGAGGAGATGTATGGAATAGAGAGGACAGGTGAGGAGATGTATGGAATAGAGAGGACAGGTGAGGAGATGTATAGAATAGAGAGGACAGGTGAGCAGATGTATAGAATAGAGAGGACAGGTGAGGAGATGTATAGAATAGAGAGGACAGGTGAGGAGATGTATGGAATAGAGAGGACAGGTGAGGAGATGTATAGAATAGAGAGGACAGGTGAGGAGATGTATGGAATAGAGAGGACAGGTGAGGAGATGTATGGAATAGAGAGGACAGGTGAGGAGATGTATGGAATAGAGAGGACAGGGGAGGAGATGTATGGAATAGAGAGGACAGGTGAGGAGATGTATAGAATAGAGAGGACAGGGGAGGAGATGTATAGAATAGAGAGGACAGGGGAGGAGATGTAGGAGGTTGCTGGTGACCAGATGTGTCCAGCAGGTCTGGGGGATATCGCTCATTTCGCCCCTCTTACAATATAATCTGATATTTTGTCTCATTTGATTGAAGACCATTTGGAGAAGCTCCATCTTCCTTCATCTTCTCCTCCAGCATCAGAATTTCTAAATGCAGGAAATGGATGTCATACTCGTCCTTAATAAATGGCGCTAACTACGACATAATCCGTAAATATTAGCTGAGCCCCCTCATCCCCTCCCCCATCTTTGTAATATCATTCCATCTGAGGACGACCAGGAAGAGTGACTTAATATTTACTTCCTGCAGAGCAGAACTCAGTCCCTGATCCCTTCTTTATTACATCACATCGGCTCCTCATTAATTCTGGTTTATATCCTTGTAAAATGTCATATATGAAGGGGGCGTCCGGTCCGGGGGGAGTAACGCTTCATCAGAGTCCAGTCAGGAGTCCTGCTACTTTATAACAGGCTTTGAGCTACAACCCCTCATCATTTTCAAGATCTCTGCTTGTTGTCAGTGAATTGAAATGTCATCTATCTATTTTATGTATCTCCTATCTATCTTTCTATCGATTAAATATTGCAGTGCTCCAAATGTAAAGTCCAGATCAAGCTGCATTCATTATTTATGGCCAGTCAACGTTTCTTCTCTTTTCTCGGAGCCTTTATCTATATTTGTATATACGGTGTAATACACATTGTGTATACACTGAGTCCAGAGTAACAATGTATCATACATCGCGATACATCAGTGACAGGGCAGATACAAGAAGTGTCATAAATAGTATGAAAAAGACTGATAAAAGACATGTAATGGCGAGTGGGGGAGGGGGGTTACGGCCACTCTCCAGATGCCCATTCATATCACATCAGAGTACTGGCTGATACTGCGAGATACGATCATCACTGGGCGGCAGCGCAGTAACATGTGAGGCGTAACCAGCCAAAGATGTGCAGGAAGGAAGCACTGAACCTAAAGGGGCCCCTTATGGGGCACATAGTCTTTGGACCCCTCAGATACCGGACTTGGGTGCGGCCGCTGCACCCCCAATAGCTGCCCCCCTGCATAAAGCCATCACCCAGAGTCCTCTCTGCTTCTGTTATCCCTGACCTGGAAAATGTACAAATTCCCCCACAATAAGTCGCTGGCGTCTTCTGTAAATTCTTCCAGACAGAGAACAACTCGATAAGAAATATCAGATGAAGGTTATCAGCAGCGAGCAGTGCGGGCCGTGACCGAGGACGGAACAAAATGTTCTGTGTGCTTCTTTATCTCCCATATCAGGAGCAGCGGACGGAGAGAAGACAGGAAGTAACCGCATAGGTAATGATCTGCACCAGGAGCCATGCGAAGAGTGGCAGGAGGACATGAGACAAGTGGAGTCAGCCATATCCGAGAGTGGTAGGAGGACATGAGACAAGTGGAGTCAGCCATATCCGAGAGTGGTAGGAGGACATGAGACAAGTGGAGTCAGCCATATCCGAGAGTGGTAGGAGGACATGAGACAAAAGGAGTCAGCCATATCCGAGAGTGGTAGGAGGACATGAGACAAGTGGAGTCAGCCATATCCGAGAGTGGTAGGAGGACATGAGACAAGTGGAGTCAGCCATATCCGAGAGTGGTAGGAGGACATGAGACAAGTGGAGTCAGCCATATCCGAGAGTGGTAGGAGGACATGAGACAAAAGGAGTCAGCCATATCCGAGAGTGGTAGGAGGACATGAGACAAGTGGAGTTAGCCATATCCGAGAGTGGTAGGAGGACATGAGACAAGTGGAGTCAGCCATATCCGAGAGTGGCAGGAGGACATGAGACAAGTGGAGTCAGCCATATCCGAGAGTGGTAGGAGGACATGAGACAAGTGGAGTCAGCCATATCCGAGAGTGGCAGGAGGACATGAGACAAGTGGAGTCAGCCATGTCCGAGAGTGGCAGGAGGACATGAGACAAGGGAAGACAGCCATCTCTAGGA
This sequence comes from Bufo bufo, assembly GCF_905171765.1. Classification (NCBI taxonomy): domain Eukaryota; kingdom Metazoa; phylum Chordata; class Amphibia; order Anura; family Bufonidae; genus Bufo; species Bufo bufo. The sequence continues at coordinate 232,123,112 of NC_053395.1, forward strand.
GAAGAGTAAAGACATGAGACAAGTGGAGGCAGCCATGTCCGAGAGTGGCAGAAGGACGTGAGACAAGGGGAGGCAGCCATATCCAAGAGTGGCAGGAGGACGTGAGACAAGTGGAGGCAGCCATGTCCGAGAGTGGCAGGAGGACGTGAGACAAGTGGAGGCAGCCATGTCCGAGAGTGGCAAGAGGACATGAGACAAGTGGAGGCAGCCATGTCCGAGAGTGACAGGAGGACATGAGACAAGGGAAGACAGCCATCTCCAGGAGCAGAGTAAAGACATGAGACAAGTGGAGGCGGCCATGTCCGAGAGTGGCAGGAGGACATGAGACAAGGGGAGGCAGCCATGTCCAAGAGTGGCAGTAGGACATGAAACAAGGGAAGACAGCCATCTCCAGGAGCAGAATAAAGACATGAGACAAGGGGAGGCAGCCATGTCCGAGAGTGGCAGGAGGACGTGAGACAAGTGGAGGCAGCCATGTCCGAGAGTGGCAGGAGGACGTGAGACAAGGGGAGGCAGCCATATCCAAGAGTGGCAGGAGGACGTGAGACAAGTGGAGGCAGCCATGTCCGAGAGTGGCAGGAGGACGTGAGACAAGTGGAGGCAGCCATGTCCGAGAGTGGCAAGAGGACATGAGACAAGTGGAGGCAGCCATGTCCGAGAGTGACAGGAGGACATGAGACAAGGGAAGACAGCCATCTCCAGGAGCAGAGTAAAGACATGAGACAAGTGGAGACGGCCATGTCCGAGAGTGGCAGGAGGACATGAGACAAGGGGAGGCAGCCATGTCCAAGAGTGGCAGTAGGACATGAAACAAGGGAAGACAGCCATCTCCAGGAGCAGAATAAAGACATGAGACAAGGGGAGGCAGCCATGTCCGAGAGTGGCAGGAGGACGTGAGACAAGTGGAGGCAGCCATGTCCGAGAGTGGCAGGAGGACATGAGACAAGGGGAGGCAGCCATGTCCGAGAGTGGCAGGAGGACGTGAGACAAGGGGAGACAGCCATATCCAAGAGTGGCAGGAGGACGTGAGACAAGTGGAGGCAGCCATGTCCGAGAGTGGCAGGAGGACATGAGACAAGTGGAGGCAGCCATGTCCGAGAGTGGCAGGAGGACATGAGACAAGGGGAGGCAGCCATGTCCGAGAGTGGCAGGAGGACGTGAGACAAGTGGAGGCAGCCATGTCCGAGAGTGGCAGAAGGACGTGAGACAAGTGGAGGCAGCCATGTGCAAGAGTGGCAGGAGGACATGAGACAAGTGGAGGCAGCCATGTCCGAGAGTGGCAGGAGGACATGAGACAAGTGGAGGCAGCCATGTCCAGGAGCAGAGTAAAGACATGAGACAAGTGGAGGCGGCCATGTCCGAGAGTGGCAGGAGGACATGAGACAAGTGGAGGCAGCCATGTCCGAGAGTGGCAGGAGGACATGAGACAAGTGGAGGCAGCCATGTGCGAGAGTGGCAGGAGGACATGAGACAAGTGGAGGCAGCCATGTCCGAGAGTGGCAGGAGGACATGAGACAAGTGGAGGCAGCCATGTCCAGGAGCAGAATAAAGACATGAGACAAGTGGAGGCGGCCATGTCCGAGAGTGGCAGGAGGACATGAGACAAGGGGAGGCAGCCATGTCCGAGAGTGGCAGGAGGACATGAGACAAGGGAAGACAGCCATCTCTAGGAGCAGAGTAAAGACATGAGACAAGTGGAGGGGGCCATGTCCAGGAGCGGCGGGAGGACATGAGACAAGGGGAGGCAGCCATGTCCAAGAGTGGCAGGAGGACGTGAGACAAGAGGAGGCGGCCATGTCCAGGAGCGGCGGGAGGAGTCTTGGTGTTATATGTAGTTTATGTCTATTTAATTGAGATTTGGGCACTTTTCCCTTGATACTCTCTCGTCTTTCACAGGACTCGGAGCAGGGCTCAGTATTTACAATTTGACTGTCCCTGTATATTTCCTATTCCCTTTTCCATACAGGATTGGGTTAGGATAATGGCGTTTTTTGTCATTAATACTGTTATTTCCCATGGATCTGGTGGGCTTCTGTCCAGTTGGTGCTCCTAGCTGGTCTTCATATAACAGGAGTTTGGGTGGAGGAACCCTCTGGGGTCCCCTTTCCCCCATCATTTGTTTTCACCAATGTACATGTCTAATTATGCTCAATAATTTTTGTATCATATTTTATATATTATCTCATGCGTATTATTGTGGGGTTATTGGTCGGTTGTACTATAGGTTTTGTAGAATGTTGCTGCTCGCCTGGATGCAGTCTCTCGCTGCCTACTCGCTACGGTGGTGATCCAAAAACCTGTTGTGGATTCCTTAATCAGTGCCTGATCCACTTCGAGTTACATGGGCAGAGGTTCCCCACAGAGCGGTCCAAGGTTGCCTTCATCGTGTCCCTGCTGTCGGATGGGGCCCTTGCCTGGGCAAACCCTATTTGGGAACGTGGAGGTCCAGAAACGACTAATCTGTAGTCTTTCCTGACTACCTTCGGGATGGTTTTTGAGGAGCTGGGTTGCATGTCCTCTGCTGCCTCAGTACTGCTGCATCTTAGACAAGGTTCCGCGTCTGTGGGTCAGTACGCCATCCAGTTTCGTACCTTAGCGGCCAAACTCACATGGAATGATGAGGCTCAACTGGCAGTGTTCTGGGAAGTCCTGTCTGACCGCATTAAGGACGAATTAGCTGGCCGCGACCGCCCATCCACTCTGAATGATCTGATCACATTGGCTACTAGGATTGATGGTCGTTTCAGGGAACGCTCTAAGCAGGTCGCATATGCCAGAAGACCACCTTGTCTTGCTCCATCCTTCCAGAGGCCGGTCCTTCCTCTGGTGTCCACCCCACCTGAGGAGCCCATGCAAATTGAACGCCTTCGTCTGACTGACCAAAAAGTCTACGTCGCAAGGCGGAGAATCTATGTGTATATTGTGGAAGCAAGCGCCATTTTGTGCATAACTGCTCCCAGAGGCCGGGAAACGCTACTGTCTAGGATCAGAGAGGTGGTCCTAGACCAGGAGAAGTCCTCTCCGAAACTTTCACTTCCGGTGACTCTCTTTCACAAGGAAGTTAAGTTATCTGTGCCGGCATTCAGGGACTCTGGGTCAGCCGGTAACTTCATTTAACAAGCGCTGGTCCATCAATATCGGCTTTCCACCCCCGACTGGAGAGGCCTTTGTCTGTGGCCTCCGTAAATGGACTACCGCTTCCTGAACCAGTACTCACGGTTACTGTGCCTCTTAGGTTACAAATTGGGGTTCTGCACTCGGAGCTGATCTCTTTCTATGTGCTACCAGTCTCTGTGAATCCGATTATTCTTATGCTATCCTGACTACGTCTTCATTCGCCAATTGTGGTCTGGCACTCCGGTCAGATCCTGCGATGGGGATCATCTTGTCACTCCACCTGCCTAGCGGAGGTCCGACTGGCTTCTTCACCTTCGGTACCTGTAGACCTTCCTGGACTTCCGCAGCAATATGTCAATTACGCGGACATCTTTAGTAAAAAAGACGCCGACACTCTGCCTCCTCATCGTCCCTAAGACTGTCCGATCTACCTTCTGCCTGGTGCCACTCCTCCTCATGGTCGAGTCTACCCACTCTCACTTCCAGAGACTCAGGTGATGACTGACTACATTAAAGAGAATCTTGAGAGGGGGTTTATTCGGAAATCCACTTCACCAGCCGGGGCTGGGTTCTTCTTGGTGCAGAAGAAAGATGGATCCTTGCGGCCTTGTTTCGATTATCGAGGTCTGAATAAGATCACGCTTAAAAAAAGATACCCTCTTCCGCTGATCTCCGAACTCTTTGACAGAATCCGGAGGGCTAAAGTCTTTACCAAACTCAACCTGCGCGGTGCATATAATCTTGTCTGCATTCGAAAAGACGATGAGTGGAAGACCGCTTTCAACACTCGTGATGGACACTACGAGTATCTCGTCATGCCCTTCGGGCTATGCAATGCTCCTACAGTTCCAAAAGCTAGTTAATGATGTCTTCCGGGACCTGCTCTATACCTGCGTGATTGTGTATCTGGATGATATACTGGTCTCTCCAAACTTGACCACTCACCGAAGGCCATCTGCCCATCTGCAAGACATCCTAAAAATGGCCAGGAAACTTTGCATGCACTTCAGCCACTTGTACACCGCAAAGCACACCCTCCTTGAGCTGCAGTGGCAGAACGGCATCCCCCAACATAGGCTGATATGCGACATTTCCACCCTCCATATGTTGGACCGACTGTACGAACAGAGAAACGCCATAAATGATTTCTTGATAATCCAAGCGGACAGGAGTACTCCCCTGTGTAACTTCGATGTCAGCCAGTGGCAGATCATGCGTGACACCTGTCATTTGCTCAGGCCCTCTGAGGAGGCCACATTATTTATCAGTCGCCAGCACTAAGGGATGAACGATGTAATTCCACTGCTTCATGTCCTGGAACAGATGCTGGTAACAATGGCTGGTCAGGGGACCGGAGACGTGGCACCTAGATCTCACGGCCACATGAGCCCTGTGGGGGCTGAACTGGAAGAGGAGGAGGAGGGGGAGGAGGACATTGGAGCACAAACAATGTGTAGCCAAATGGGTGGTTTTTATGCACAGGTGACGGGAGAGGAGGAGCAGGAGCAGCCAGAGGAGCTCCAGGGCGATGAGGAACAGGAGGCAGAGGACCCGGACACACCGTGGCGGTATGCAGTGGAGATGGAGGCAGGGAGTCCCTCTGAGTCACTTGCACAAATGGCCCGATGCATGCTCACTTGCTTGCGTAGTGACAGCCGAATTGTCACTATTCGGCAGAGGGATGAATTCTGGCTCTCCACCTTGTTAGACCCTCACTACCGGTCCAAAATGGCGGCCTTTTTTACAACCTGTGAGAGGGAGGACAAACTGAACTATTATAGAGACATCCTATGTAGTCAGTTGGCCTCTGCCTATCTGCACCATCGTCCATCCTCTCGCAGGTCTGGCCGGGGGGGCCCTCTGAGCTGATGTTCTCCTATGCCATGGCTGCTGTGGCAGGGTGGGGGGGTAGGAGCAGTTCCAGCTAAATCAGCAGCAACTTGAGTCTAGAGTCGCTGATGAGCAGCTTTCTTCACCCGCCTAGTGAAGAAACTACTCACCAGCAGCAGCCAGACCTGGAGCAGGACCTGAACCAGCAGGTGGTGGCATACTTGGACAGCACCCTGCCACCCCACATTGAAGATCCGCTGGACTACTAGGCAGCCAAACAGCATTTGTGGCCGCAGCTGGCAGACTTTGCTCTGGAAAAGCTGTCCTGCCCGGCCAGTAGTGTGGCATCAGAGCGGGTCTTTAGTGCGGCGGGGGCCATAGTTACCCCAAGAACAACTCGCCTGTCCACCCAAAATGTGGAGATACTGACCTTTGTCAAGATGAATCAGGCGTGGATCAGCCAGGATTTCCACCCACCAATGCCTGATGCATCAGACTAGATCATCAATGGTGCCACACCAACACTTTGACAAAAGAGACCGGTTTATCTGGCTACCTGCCTCAGCTACTATTCTGAGATAATGCCACCTGCCTGATGCCACACATCTGATGCCAAGTGCTCCTTCTTTCACCCACCATCTTCAGCTGGTACTGGTATTGCCGCCCACCTCCCCACTCCGTCACCAGGTCACTCTGTGGTCTCCTGATGCTGCTGCCACCTCCACACTATGTCCCCTTGCCACTCAGGGTCTCCTGATGCTGCTGCCACCTCCACACTATGTCACCTTGTCACTCTGTGGTCTCCTGATGCTGCTGCCACCTCCAAATTATGTCACCTTGCCAATAAAAATTTGTCCCAGCACTTTTGTTGTGTTGGTGTTGCTCTTTCTTTATTCAAGGTAACAAATTGATACATAAGGACACATCCATCCATACCAGCGCAGTTGACGCGTTTCGAACAGTTAAGTTCTTAATCGTAACTGAATTTAATGCCCGACACGGAAGTTTTATAGTCTGGACCCATCCCTCTGCCACAGGGTAGGGGAGGCAGGTACAAACTTCACTTGTCGTGTGGGACATTAATCATCCTGTCATATAGTACACATCAAATCACATTCTAAAAGGTGTATAAAAAAAAAAAATATATATATATATATAAACTATGCGGCAATGACCTGCATTTTATAAAACCGTCTATCGCGAATGTATATTTAAATGACATCAGCAGGTACATAAAAGGAAATTACTGCATAGTGTGAATAGGATAGAAAATTATAAAAGTTTTTTGTCCAAATCAGGGGGTTATCGATGAGGGCCAAATTCTCACCCTCTCTTGCCAATCTCACTATGTCATATTGGGAAGAACGATATGTATATTGTGAAGATAATCCTTTTCCCCACATAATAGATGGTATGGCAGGTACATCGACGACTTGCTCCTTATTTGGAGCGGTGCTGTATCTGCCATACCTCTCTTTATGGAGTATCTGATGATCCCTATAACCTTCATTTCACTAGCTCACAAGATTCCCAAAGTATCAGTTTCTTGGACCTTAGATTAACACGTGTCACAGATAAGATTATTGAAACGGAAACTCACCGTAAACAAATAAAGGGGAACACTATCTTGAGAGCAAACAGTCACCATCCCAATCATACAATCAAAGTGATCCCGAGTTCATTCGAGCCCAAAGAAATTGCAGCTTGGATGTTGCATTTCAAAGGGATTGTCAAAACATCATAACACATCTTTCCAGTAGGGCATACCCACAATGCATGTTATCCAAAGCATTTCTGTACATTGCAAAAAATAAATCCAGAAAGGACTTATTGTTTGGCACAGCACAGACTGTAAAAAAGTCCAACCATCCAAATGCAGAGACCTCTGGATGTCCCGTATTAACTTACAGCTGCCAATTTACACAAATAAAACAAGCTATCAGTAAATGTTTACAAATTCTCTATGAGGATAATTTTTTGTATGATACTGTACATTGAAAGATGGCTGTAGAATAGTATCGAGACAACCATCCACTATTGCTAATCTTCTCTCTCCTTCTACTTTTACTCGCATCAGTAAATCAGTATCTAACCCGTGGATTAAATATACAGGCTTCACCAAATGTGGAAGCCATCCATGTAAAACGTATAGATACGTTACATCAGTCGAAACCTTTCATAACCCCGATAACACTGTAACATTCCCCATTAAAACCTACATTAATTACAATACGACAGGTATTGTGTGCATCATACAGTGCACAGGATGTGATCTTATGTATGTAGGGAGTTCGTCCAGAAAATTCAAGACAAGAATTCTGGAACACATGAATTATATCACAAACCCATCATGTGTAGGCATTTCTAATGCAGCAAAACATTTTATACAGGAACATAACCGTAATCTCAGTAACTTTTGCACTTTTGCCATAGAAACAGTAGGGGTTCCCCCAAGAGGTGGTAATTATAAAAAAAGGATCCTTCAAAGGGAATCTTATTGGATCTTCAGGCTGAACACTAGATTTCCTTCAGGTCTTAACATGAGGAAGGAATGATGTATTTTTATAAATTTCTGTTTGTTCCTATTATCTCATGTTTTATTTTATATTATAATTCAATATTTGCCTTTGCCATTGTACTGTTTTTCACAGTATGTTTCACTTGAAACCATCAATCTGGTTTCTTCTTCTTTTTTATCATTTTCTATCCTATTCACACTATGCGGTAATTTCCTTTTATGTACCTGCTGATGTCGTTCAAATATACATTCGCAATAGACGGCTTTATATAATGCAGGTCATTGCCACATAGTTGCATAGTATATATTGTGGGGATTCGCTCGGGCAGGCAGCTTATCGGACGCAGTATAGAGGCAATCACAAAGTCTTGAACTTAAATAGTTCAGTGTTTATTCACACAGAAGGCACAACAAAATAACAGTTCGCAGTGTTGGTGCATGTTCACACCATGGAAAGTCAACAGAACACAAACGTTCACCTGGTTAGCAGTTTTTCATCAGCCATTCACTGCAGGCTTTAGGGGGCTGTTTTCCAGCAATGCGGCTCTCAGCCCCTTAGCACGGCACACCTCATTCAGATCCCAAAAACACAGCGTCTCCACAGCTTCACTGTGAAGTGAAGGATAATCCACACAGCTGAGACTGCTGGCTGGGTTTTTATATCCCAAACCAAAACCCGGCCTGGAACGTGGGGAGAAGCCGCCCACCCTGCACTTTGGCTGCCCCCAGTAAGAGCCGGCCCGGATCGGCTCTACAGCCATACTAAATAAATAGTGTCAGCCAGCACTAGCTGCTGCTGACACTTAAAATTACCAGCTCTTACCTCTCCGAGGCCAGGAATCTCAGTGACACATACCTTCCATCATTGACGGACCCTTGCGCCTTCCTACAATATATACACTCACCTAAAGAATTATTAGTGCCCCCATACTAATACGGTGTTGGACCCCCTTTTGCCTTCAGAACTGCCTTAATTCTACGTGGCATTGATTCCACAAGGTGCTGATAGCATTCTTTAGAAATGTCGGCCCATATTGATAGGACAGCATCTTGCAGTTGATGGAGATTTGAGGGATGCACATCCAGGGCACGAAGCTCCCGTTCCACCACATCCCAAAGATGCTCTATTGGGTTGAGATCTGGTGACTGTGGGGCCATTTTAGTCCAGTGAACTCATTGTCATGTTCAAGAAACCAATGTGAGATGATTGGAGCTTTGTGACATGGTGCATTATCCTGCTGGAAGTAGCCATCAGAGGATGGACACATGTTCTCATTCTGTTTACACCAAATTCGGACTCTACCATTTGAATGTCTCAACAGAAATCGAGACTCATCAGACCAGGCAACATTTTTTCAGTCTTCAACAGTCCAGTTTTGGTGAGCTCGTGCAAATTGTAGCCTCTTTTTCCTATTTGTAGAAATGGTTGTGCGTGAAAATCCCAGTAACTGAGCAGATTGTGAAATACTCAGACCGGCCCGTCTGGCACCAACAACCATGCCACGCTCAAAATGGCCTAAATCTCCTTTCTTTCCCATTCTGACATTCAGTTTGGAGTTCAGGAGATTGTCTTGACCAGGGTCACCCCCCTAAATGCATCGAAGCAACTGCCCTGTGATTGGTTGGCTAGATAATCGCATTAATGAGAAATAGAACAGGTGTCCCTAATAATTCTTTAGGTGAGTGTATATTTTTATACACCTTTTTGAATGTGATTTCATGTGTACTATATGACAGGATGAATAATGCCCCACCCGGTAAGTGAAGTTTGTACCTGCCCCCCCCCCCTCCCCTGTGGCGGGGGGATGGGTCCAGACTATAAAACTTCCGTGTCCGGCATTACATTCAGTTACGATTTAAGAACTTAACTGTTCGAAACGCGTCAACTGCGCTGGTATGGATCAATGTGTCCTTATGTGTCAATTTGTTACCTTGAAAAAAGAAAGAGCAACACCACAACAACAAAAGTGCTGGAACTAATTTTTATTGTACATGATCGGAGGTCTGACATGTTTTACTCCATGCACGAGGGGTTACAAGTATAAGGTGAGCTGGATTTTTACACATGAATCTGATATGTCACCTTGCCACTCTGTGGTCTCCTGATGCTGCTGCCACCTTCACACTATGTCACCTTGCCAATCTGTGGTCTCCTGATGCTGCTGCCACCACCACACTCTGTGGCCTCCTCCTGATGCTGCTGCTGATGGCGCCACCTCCACACTCTGTCATTGTGCTACTCTGTGGCCTCCTGATGCTGCTGCTGCCACCCCCACACTGTCATTGTGCTACTCTGTGGCCTCCTCCTGATGCTGCTGCTGCCACCTCCACACTCTGTCATTGTGCCACTCTGTGGCCTCCTGATGCTGCTGCCACCTCCACACACTGTCATTGTGCCACTCTGTGGTCTCCTGATGCTGCTGCCACCTCCACACTGTCATTGTGCCACTCTGTGGCCTCCTCCTGATGCTGCTGCCACCTTCAGACTCTGTCATTGGGCCGCTCTGTGGTCTCCTCATGCTGCTTCCACCTCACTACTATGTCAAAGTGCCACTCTGTGGACTTCTAATGCTGTTCCCGCCCTCCCCACTTCATGACAGGGCCCTAATTTGCCTTTCGGCCTGTCTGACATCATCATTTATTTGACCCTTCTTCTGATCTGTCAGAAGGAAGGAAAAATGAGATGCACAACGGATCCTGTCTATGTAACATCTGTAAGGCCTGTATGACATGGTCCCTATTTTGCATCAAAATTGGCTTATGAGTTGGTAGACAAAAGCAGGAGTGGGTACAAAACACAGAAGACATGCAAATATTCCATTCATGTGTCATCTCTGTTTTGAATCCACTCCTGTTTTTTTGGGCATTAGCAATACTGATGGATTACTGACCAAATGCTGACCGAGTGAAGGCAGATGCTCCACAGACAGGATCCGTTTTTTGGGGGTTATTGTTCTGACGGATCAGAGGAAGGGCAAAATAATCAGTGATGTCACCACAACCTTACTGCTGACCCCCCCCCCCCCCCTCCACTCTGTCGGGGGCTCTACATGTATAAGCGTTTAATAGAACAGGTTCTGTAGAAATCTATGTGGAATCAGTGAATTGGTGTAAAAGGAGTGCGCTCTTTCACGCTATAGTAGGATCTTAGGCCTCTGCACAGTTCTTTATACCTGGTGCTAACATTGACCTGTAAGGCTGAGTTCACACTTGAGTTATTTGGTCAGTGTTGGCCCCGTGACTGCCCTAATAAGTGAAGTGTGCAGTGAGTCTAAGAGCGACACCTGTCATCTGCGTGTCATACGGACTCACAGTATTATCTCACTACCACAGCAGACTCCCTATGCGTGTTACTGCAAGGCACAGTGTTCTACACCACTATACAGGCTCAGTATTCTACACCGCTATACAGGCACAGTGTTCTACACCGCTATACAGGCTCTCAGCAGCTGGGAAATAGCTGTTTTTTAACCTGATTCGCCACAAATAAATTCGCATTGGACCAAATTTTTTAGGAAAATTCGGAAAACCGGCTGAATCGAATTTTTTAGAAATTCGCTCATCTCTAGTCAAGGGAGAGCAGTGTGAAGCTGTATCTGATAGGAAACACTGGAGAGTCTATACACAACATACACAAAAAGTATAGACAGGTAGTATGAGTCAGGGGAGAGCAGTATGAAGCTGTATCTCCCTCTAGTTGTGGCTGTATATATCTGTATGCAGTAATCTCCTGAGCTCCCTCTAGTGGTGGCTGTATATATCTGTATGTAGTAATCCCCTGAGCTCCCTCTAGTGGTGGCTGTATATATCTGTATGCAGTAATCTTCTGAGCTCCCTCTAGTGGTGGCTGTATATGTCTGTATGTAGTAATGTCCTGAGCTCCCTCTAGTGGTGACTGTATATATCTGTGTGTAGTAATCTCCTGAGCTCCCTCTAGTGGTGGCTGTATATAACTGTGTGTAGTAATCTCCTGAGCTCCCTCTAGTGGTGGCTGTATATATCTGTATGTAGTAATCTCCTGAGCTCCCCCTAGTGGTGGCTGTATATATCTGTATGTAGTAATCTCCTGAGCTCCCTCTAGTGGTGGTTGTATATATCTGTATGTAGTAATCTCCTGAGCTCCCTCTAGTGGTGGCTGTATATATCTGTATGTAGTAAGCTCCTGAGCTCCCTCTAGTGGTGGCTGTATATATCTGTATGTAGTAATCTCCTGAGATCCCTCTAGTGGTGGCTGTATATATCTGTATGTAGTAATCTCCTGAGCTCCCTCTAGTGGTGGCTGTATATATCTGTATGTAGTAATCTCCTGAGCTCCCTCTAGTGGTGGCTGTATATATCTGTATGTAGTAATCTCCTGAGCTCCCTCTAGTGGTGGCTGTATATATATCTGTATGTAGTAAGCTCCTGAGCTCCCTCTAGTGGTGGCTGTATATATCTGTATGTAGTAATCTTCTGAGCTCCCTCTAGTGGTGCTGTATATATCTGTATGTAGTAATCTCCTGAGCTCCCTCTAGTGGAGGCTGTATATATCTGTATGTAGTAATCTCCTGAGCTCCCTCTAGTGGTGGCTGTATATATCTGTATGCAGTAATCTCCTGAGCTCCCTCTAGTGGTGGCTGTATATATCTGTATGTAGTAATCTTCTGAGCTCCCTCTAGTGGTGCTGTATATATCTGTATGTAGTATTCTCCTGAGCTCCCTCTAGTGGTGGCTTTATATCTGTATGTAGTAAGCTCCTGAGCTCCCTCTAGTGGTGGCTGTATATATCTGTATGTAGTAATCTCCTGAGCTCCCCCTAGTGGTGGCTGTATATATCTGTATGTAGTAATCTCCTGAGCTCCCTCTAGTGGTGGCTGTATATATCTGTATGTAGTAATCTCCTGAGCTCCCTCTAGTGGTGGCTGTATATATCTGTATGTAGTAAGCTCCTGAGCTCCCTCTAGTGGTGACTGTATATATCTGTATGTAGTAATCTTCTGAGCTCCCTCTAGTGGTGCTGTATATATCTGTATGTAGTAATCTCCTGAGCTCCCCCTAGTGGTGGCTGTATATATCTGTATGTAGTAATCTCCTGAGCTCCCTCTAGTGGTGGTTGTATATATCTGTATGTAGTAATCTCCTGAGCTCCCTCTAGTGGTGGCTGTATATATATCTGTATGTAGTAATCTCCTGAGCTTCCTCTAGTGGTGTCTGTATATATCTGTATGTAGTAATCTCCTGAGCTCCCTCTAGTGGAGGCTGTATATATCTGTATGTAGTAATCTTCTGAGCTCCCTCTAGTGGTGGCTGTATATATCTGTATGTAGTAATCTTCTGAGCTCCCTCTAGTGGTGCTGTATATATCTGTATGTAGTAAGCTCCTGAGCTCCCTCTAGTGGTGGCTGTATATATCTGTATGTAGTAATCTTCTGAGCTCCCTCTAGTGGTGGCTGTATATATCTGTATGTAGTAATCTCATGAGCTCCCCCTAGTGGTGGCTGTATATATCTGTATGTAGTAATCTTCTGAGCTCCCTCTAGTGGTGGCTGTATATATCTGTATGCAGTAATCTCCTGAGCTCCCTCTAGTGGTGGCTGTATATATCTGTATGTAGTAATCTTCTGAGCTCCCTCTAGTGGTGCTGTATATATCTGTATGTAGTAATCTCCTGAGCTCCCTCTAGTGGTGGCTGTATATATCTGTATGTAGTAATCTCCTGAGCTCCCTCTAGTGGTGGCTGTATATATCTGTATGTAGTAATCTCCTGAGCTCCCTCTAGTCGTGACTGTATATATCTGTATGTAGTAATCTCCTGAGCTCCCTCTAGTGATGGCTGTATATATCTGTATGTAGTAATCTTCTGAGCTCCCTCTAGTGGTGCTGTATATATCTGTATGTAGTAAGCTCCTGAGCTCCCTCTAGTGGTGGCTGTATATATCTGTATGTAGTAATCTTCTGAGCTCCCTCTAGTGGTGGCTGTATATATCTGTATGTAGTAATCTTCTGAGCTCCCTCTAGTGGTGCTGTATATATCTGCATGTAGTAAGCTCCTGAGCTCCCTCTAGTGGTGGCTGTATATATCTGTATATAGTAATCTCCTGAGCTCCCTCTAGTGGTGGCTGTATATATCTGTATGTAGTAATCTTCTGAGCTCCCTCTAGTGGTGCTGTATATATCTGTATGTAGTAATCTCCTGAGCTCCCTCTAGTGGTGGCTGTATATATCTGTATGTAGTAATCTCCTGAGCTCCCTCTAGTGGTGGCTGTATATATCTGTATGTAGTAAGCTCCTGAGCTCCCTCTAGTGGTGACTGTATATATCTGTATGTAGTAATCTCCTGAGCTCCCTCTAGTGATGGCTGTATATATCTGTATGTAGTAATCTTCTGAGCTCCCTCTAGTGGTGCTGTATATATCTGTATGTAGTAAGCTCCTGAGCTCCCTCTAGTGGTGGCTGTATATATCTGTATGTAGTAATCTTCTGAGCTCCCTCTAGTGGTGGCTGTATATATCTGTATGTAGTAATCTTCTGAGCTCCCTCTAGTGGTGGCTGTATATATCTGTATGTAGTAATCTCATGAGCTCCCCCTAGTGGTGGCTGTATATATCTGTATGTAGTAATCTTCTGAGCTCCCTCTAGTGGTGCTGTATATATCTGTATGTAGTAAGCTCCTGCGCTCCCTCTAGTGGTGGCTGTATATATCTGTATGTAGTAATCTTCTGAGCTCCCTCTAGTGGTGGCTGTATATATCTGTATGTAGTAATCTCCTGAGCTCCCTCTAGTGGTGGCTGTATATATCTGTATGTAGTAATCTCCTGAGCACCCTCTAGTGGTGGTTGTATATATCTGTATGTAGTAATCTCCTGAGCTCCCTCTAGTGGTGCTGTATATATCTGTATGTAGTAATCTCCTGAGCTCCCTCTAGTGGTGGCTGTATATATCTGTATGTAGTAAGCTCCTGAGCTCCCTCTAGTGGTGGCTGTATATATCTGTATGTAGTAATCTTCTGAGCTCCCTCTAGTGGTGACTGTATATATCTGTATGTAGTAATCTCCTGAGCTCCCTCTAGTGGTGGCTGTAAATATCTGTATGTAGTAAGCTCCTGAGCTCCCTCTAGTGGTGACTGTATATATCTGTATGTAGTAATCTCCTGAGCTCCCTCTAGTGGTGGCTGTATATATCTGTATGTAGTAATCTCCTGAGCTCCCTCTAGTGGTGGCTGTATATATCTGTATGTAGTAATCTCCTGAGCTCCTTCTAGTGGTGGCTGTGTATATCTGTATGCAGTAATCTCCTGAGCTCCCTCTAGTGGTGGCTGTATATATCTGTATGTAGTAATCTCCTGAGCTCCCTCTAGTGGTGGCTGTATATATCTATATGTAGTAATCTCCTGAGCTCCCTCTAGTGGTGGCTGTATATATCTGTATGCAGTAATCTCCTGAGCTCCCTCTAGTGGTGGCTGTATATATCTGTATGTAGTAATCTCCTGAGCTCCCTCTAGTGGTGGCTGTATATATCTGTATGTAGTAATCTCCTGAGCTCCCTCTAGTGGTGGCTGTATATATCTGTATGTAGTAATCTTCTGAGCTCCCTCTAGTGGTGGCTGTATATATCTGTATGTAGTAATCTTCTGAGCTCCCTCTAGTGGTGGCTGTATATATCTGTATGTAGTAATCTCCTGAGCTCCCTCTAGTGGTGGCTGTATATATCTGTATGCAGTAATCTCCTGAGCTCCCTCTAGTGGAGGCTGTATATATCTGTATGTAGTAATCTCCTGAGCTCCCTCTAGTGGTGGCTGTATATATCTGTATGTAGTAATCTCCTGAGCTCCCTCTAGTGGTGGCTGTATATATCTGTATGTAGTAATCTCCTGAGCTCCCTCTAGTGGTGGCTGTATATATCTGTATGTAGTAATCTCCTGAGCTCCCTCTAGTGGTGGCTGTATATATCTGTATGGAGTAATCTCCTGAGCTCCCTCTAGTGGTGGCTGTATATATCTGTATGTAGTAATCTCCTGAGCTCCCTCTAGTGGTGGCTGTATATCTCTATATACAGTAATCTCCTGCGCTCAGGGATTTGGAGCTGTGTAGCAGAAAATCAGTGCTTTCACCACAATATACAGTATATTGTGGAATTATTCAGAGAATGCTGAAGCTATGCCGGTGATGACCTGCAGCCATTTTGTCAGAAGTGATGGTTATAGATTCCGGTAATCCCATTTGTTGGGTCTTTGAATGGACAGTTACCGATGTTGTGTTTAACTCTTTTATGAAGTATAAGGATCCAGTCATGAAGTGGTTAATTCACGGCTCTGCTCTCTTCAGTCCAGGAGGTTACATGCCACCTCCTGACGCAGCTCATTCCGATATCTTCAGAACGCACCCTGCAGCGTCCGCCCTGTACTATCAGTCGCTCCTTGCTGGACCTTTATAAGAAAATTATAAAAAAAACAGGACATGGGAGGCACCAATTTATCAGATATTCTGGTTTATTGGACGGTCAAAGAAAGTGATAAAAGAAAACCTTCCCGTGTATGACCTTCAGCAGCGCCCGGACACGTCTCCTCTCTCTGTCATTTCAGTACAGCCCCACGGCAGATAATATCAACAAAAAGCCATTAGAAAACATTGGCATCTGATTGAATCCGATCCCGACTCAGTTGACAGAGCTAAATATCATTTGTATCATTGAAGGGCCCTTCACACGAGCTGAGGATCTTGAAGATAATCGCTAACGAGTGTTCATAGGAATGCTCTTCAGAAATTTTCTGGCGGTGTAAATGGTAATCCGATCGTATCTGCGGACACAAAAATGATCTTGTTTCCCGGTAGCAGATTGTGTTGTGTAATCATCTGCTGCCGGCAAACAACAAGTCTGTATGGGGACGAGCGATGGCATTAGTGGTTACTGCTCCCTATACTGTGGAGGAGATCGCTGCATGTAAATGTGTCTCCTCCACTGACGAGCAGGAGATTGTCAGGAAGGAACGCTTCTGTATGGGGACGAGCGATGGCATTAGTGGTTACTGCTCCCTATACTGTGGAGGAGATCGCTGCATGTAAATGTGTCTCCTCCACCGACGAGCAGGAGATTGTCAGGAAGGAACGCTTCTGTATGAGGATGAGCGATGGCATTAGTGGTTACTGCTCCCTATACTGTGGAGGAGATCGCTGCATGTAAATGTGTCTCCTCCACTGACGAGCAGGAGATTGTCAGGAAGGAATGCTTCGGTATGAGGACGAGTGATGGCATTAGTGGTTACTGCTCCCTATACTGTGGAGGAGATCCATGCATGTAAATGTGTCTCCTCCACTGATGAGCAGGACATTGTCAGGAAGGAATGCTTCTGTATGAGGACGAGCGATGGCATTAGTGGTTACTGCTCCCTATACTGTGGAGGAGATCGCTGCATGTAAATGTGTCTCCTCCACCGACGAGCAGGAGATTGTCAGGAAGGAATGCTTCGGTATGAGGACGAGTGATGGCATTAGTGGTTACTGCTCCCTATACTGTGGAGGAGATCCATGCATGTAAATGTGTCTCCTCCACTGATGAGCAGGACATTGTCAGGAAGGAACGCTTCTGTATGAGGACGAGCGATGGCATTAGTGGTTACTGCTCCCTATACTGTGGAGGAGATCGCTGCATGTAAATGTGTCTCCTCCACCGACGAGCAGGAGATTGTCAGGAAGGAATGCTTCTGTATGAGGATGAGCGATGGCATTAGTGGTTACTGCTCCCTATACTGTGGAGGAGATCGCTGCATGTAAATGTGTCTCCTCCACTGACGAGCAGGAGATTGTCAGGAAGGAATGCTTCGGTATGAGGACGAGTGATGGCATTAGTGGTTACTGCTCCCTATACTGTGGAGGAGATCACTGCATGTAAATGTGTCTCCTCCACTGACGAGCAGGAGATTGTCAGGAAGGAATGCTTCGGTATGAGGACGAGTGATGGCATTAGTGGTTACTGCTCCCTATACTGTGGAGGAGATCACTGCATGTAAATGTGTCTCCTCCACTGATGAGCAGGACATTGTCAGGAAGGAACGCTTCTGTATGGGGACAAGTGATGGCATTAGTGATCACTGCTCCCTATACTGTGGAGGAGATCGCTGCAGGTAAATGTGTCTCCTCCACTGACGAGCAGTGCTTCCTTCCCAATAATCTGCTGCTGTTTCGTCCCGTGTAAAGGGACCTTAAGGCGATGTAAAGGTCCTTTTACGCGGGAAGACAGAGCAGCAGATTATTGGGAAAGAAGTGCGACAGGCGCTTACCCCTAAGGCCCTCTATGTAATGCGAGCCAGGCGTAGGAATGCCGAGTGGTATAGTGCGGCCTAAAATGTCCCTTTATGTGTGTCACGGTGCTCCTACCTGGACTCGGCTGGACCTCAGGCTTTGGCTCCGAAGCAATAAATAGGGCGAATAATTGAGGGATTGAAAGAAATAACTTGAGGCCAGACATTGAGATGAAGTTGAACAGCAGTTTTACTTGAATAAACGTTTATCAGAAACAGTCTCCAAGCTTTATCTTGGTCCCAGCAGGCTTTAGCATTAAAACTGGCAGGCAAACTCGTCTCTGCTACATCTGTTTCTCTCTGGCTCTGCTGTACTGACAGGCTGACTGTATGACTTTGCTTCTTCTGGATGCTGCACTTCTCTTTCTAGTCTGTCTCTAGATTCGGCCAGGGCACTTTCCTCCTGGCTCCTCAGGCTCTAAGCTTTGGCCTCCATGACCAGCAGAGCTGAGGGTGCTCTGGCTGGCTTGGGCACGTCCAGCAGAGTCGTGCCCTGCACACCTTCCCCAAGCAGGGGGTAAGATAGCCTAACTCTCACTGGTCCCCACCCTTCCTGCAGGAAGTGGGACTCGCCTACTCCCCTCCAAAGGGGGGGGGGGGGGGTGGTTAGAATGGAATAGAATACTGTAGCTCTGCCTTGTTTGCTGCCACCTGCTGGTGAACCAGGCACATTACATTTAAACATAACAGTTACAAACATTAGAAGTGCACAGTGTTTAGGACCTGAACAAAATACATAAGATGACATTTTGTTAGCCCATTAGAGATAGTAGCAGGGTGCAGAAGTGGTAGTGCCACTCTGGGGCATTACAGAAGCGTTCCTTCCTGACAATCTCCTGCTCGTCGGTGGAGGAGACACATTTACACGCAGTGATCTCCTCCACAGTATGGGAGCAGTGATCACTAATGTCATCGCTCTTCCCCATACTGACTTGTTGATTGCTGACAGCAGACGGTGTTACATTTCGCTTATTCATTGGGTAATCTGCGGTACATTTACACCGCCAGATAATCGCTAATGAGCTTTCCTATGAACACTCGTTAGTGATTATATATAAGGACGCTCACTGTCTTATTGGAGCCTGGCCCACTGGCCACCCCCACTTCCCAAAAATTACCAAATGTCTACAAAATGGCTCACAATATTCTGCAAGTATTATTACTCGTACATATAAATAAAAAACATTTAATCACACAATATACCAATAAATCATAAATCCCCAATTAAAATATATTCACAATAAGTTAATAGAACTGGTCCATAAAAATAAAAATAAAAATTAAAAAGTGCGGTTATTCGCTTGTGTTTGAGCGTGTGGTTCAAGGTTTGGTGATTTACTTTCCATTAGTTCAGTCATCTAATGTAGACAGACGAGGGAACATCCATATCTCTTATCGCGGTCTATTCACATCAATGCGATTTATCGCTGTTAGTGCGCGTTCATGCGTTCATGTGACTTTCGCTCCGGTCTCTCACCGCAAATGTCCACTGTATCACTCACAACCAGCTGCGGATTACCGTACTCACTGCTTTCGTTCTATTCTTGCAGCGCGGGTCTCTGCTGTATCTCTCTCGGCTGGTAAGTGAAAGGTCTGTGCGGCGCATTGCCTATAGCACAGACCTGTCACTTACCAGTAGGAGGAGCGCCCGGCCGGTCACAGACATCGCAGGTAAGTATAATGCTTCTAAAATTGCTAAGTAACCATGGCAACCAGGACTGCAGTAGCGTCCTGGTTGCCATGGTTACTGATCGGAGCCCCAGTGTCACTACCAGAGCTTTGGGACGTTCTCACAGCTCTGTTTCTCCACCCCTGTGATGATGTCACTACTAGAGCTGGGAGGAGTTCTCACTACTCTGTTTACTTTTGGTTTCTTTCACCACAGCTGTCCTTCATGTGTTTGATTTCCCTCTCTTTATATCACCCCTCCTCCTATGATAGGATGTGGATTATAGTTCTCACTTCAGTTGTAGCTCTTGCTTTAGTATCTTCACTTGTAGCTATCAGTTCACTGGACCTGTGTTCTGCTGCAGCAAGCACTCCGGATATTGCCAGCTGTCCTTGGATCCGTCTTCTCTGCGGCTGCAACACCTCCAGCTAAGTGTGCAGACATTGTTGTGTTCCTGTTTATTTTCTGACTGGATCTGAGGTGGCCACGGTTCCCTCCATATACTGAGTAGGGCACTGGTGGCCGTGCCCCTTCCACTATTGTAGGGGTTACAGGGGTCATTAGTCTTAGGCACGTGGGCATGCCTCTTTCCGCCATTTGGATCCGGGCATGTGCTTTAGCAGAATAGGGAGAGCGTTGAGGGTCGGACAGGGGTCACCCTTTATCCTCCCTAGTTTGGGTCCGGTCAGTAGCTCTTTTACTGTGTATACTATTGTTGCTCACATACAGCCGTGACATTATAATCCACCAAAACCGTCCTTTTTTGACATGGATCCGCTTTCTGACCTGTTTGACCGCATGCAGGGTCTTTCTTTGGAAGTAGCGGATCTCCGTCAATCTATGACCCAGCTTCAAGCATTGGGCCCTGCTCCGGCTCATGGAGTCTGTTGCGAGCCAAAGGTCTCACTTCCGGAGACGTTCTCCGGGGGCAGTGAGAATTTTGTTCGTTTCAGAGAGGCATGCAAACTCCATTTTTGCTTGTGTCCCCACTCCTCTGGTAATCAGGAGCAGAGGGTGAGGATTGTCATTTCCCTGCTCAGGGGTAATGCTCAGACTTGGGCTTTTTCGCTGCCATCAGGGGATCCCTCCCTTCGATCCGTGGAAAGATTTTTTGTGGCCCTGGGGCAGATATATGATGACCCGGATCGTGTTGCTCTGGCCGAATCTAACCTACGTGTTTTATGCCAGAACAAACGGTCTGCGGAGCTTTATTGTTCTGAATTTCGGAGATGGGCAGCTGATTCAGGTTGGAATGATGCTGCACTCCGGAGTCAGTTCTGTCATGGTCTCTCGGAGAGATTAAAAGATGCGTTTGCTTTCCATGAGAGACCAACGTCCTTAGAGTCTGCCATGTCATTGGCGGTACGCCTTGACAGGCGTCTAAGAGAAAGAAACGAGACCTCTCTGTCCAGCCATTGTCAGTCTAGGGGCAGTGGTGCGGACTCATTCAGTGTGCAGGGGCCTCATCCTGTCTCGCTCCCCTCTGAGGAGGAGCCCATGCAGCTAGGTCGACTTGCCCCTGATAAAAGAGGATTTAGTCCTCAGAGTATGGTGTGTTTTTGTTGTGGGGGCATAGGTCATTTGGCAAATGTTTGTCCGTCTAGGAGATTCTTGAACCGTACTAAGAGCGATAATAAGAGAAAAACCTCAAAAGGTAAATCATCAAACTCTGCTTCATCTGCTACTTTGGGCAAAGTTGATGTAGGATTTGATGCTTTTCCTCTGACCTGCAGTTCCCGTTTTCTCCTGTCTGCCAGGGTGGCGCTAGAGAGCAAAGTCATTTCTTGTGAGATTTTTGTCGATAGTGGAGCGGCCGTCAATCTTATTGACACTCAATTTGTAGCCATGCATGGTTTTCAGGTTTGCACATTAGAAAAGGATATACCTGTTTTTGCTATTGACTCTGCTCCACTCTCACAGAGATCTCTGAAGGGCATTGTTCACAATATCCGGCTAGCTGTAGGTGACACTCATGTGGAGGATATATCTTGTTTTGTCCTTAACGGATTGCCTTCTCCTCTAGTTTTGGGGTTACCCTGGCTCACTAGACATAACCCCACTATTGATTGGCAAGGAAGGCAAATAAATGAGTGGAGTGACTTTTGTAGAGAGAATTGTCTCACAGCGACTTTTGCAGAGGTGTCTACTAAAACGGTGCCATCATTTCTCTCAGATTTCTCGGACGTGTTTTCCGAGAGCGGTGTTCAGGAGCTACCTCCTCACCGGGAGTTTGACTGTCCCATTAACCTCATTCCCGGCGCCAAGCTGCCAAAAGCACGCCTCTACAATCTCTCACAACCGGAAAGAATCGCAATGCGAACCTATATCTCCGAGAGTCTCGATAAGGGGCATATTCGTCCCTCAAAATCACCTGTTGCCGCGGGTTTTTTTTTTTGTTAAAAAAAAAGATGGCTCTCTGAGACCTTGCCTAGATTTTAGGGAGCTGAACCGTATCACGATTCGCGATCCCTATCCCCTTCCTCTGATCCCGGACCTCTTCAATCAAATTGTTGGGGCCAAGGTGTTTTCCAAATTGGATTTGAGAGGCGCGTACAACCTGGTCAGGGTCAGAGAGGGGGATGAATGGAAAACGGCCTTTAATACCCCTGACGGGCATTTTGAGAATCTCGTTATGCCTTTCGGCCTGATGAATGCTCCGGCCGTCTTTCAGCATTTTGTTAATAGTATTTTCTATCATTTAATGGGGAAATTTGTATTGGTGTATCTTGATGATATTTTGATTTTTTCCCCTGATGTTCAGACCCATCAGGATCATCTTTTTCAGGTTCTGCAGATTCTGCGGGAAAATAAATTGTACGCCAAGCTGGAGAAATGTGTTTTTATGGTATCGGAGATTCAATTTCTGGGTTTTCTCCTCTCTGCTTCTGGTTTTCGCATGGATCCCGAGAAGGTCCGTGCTGTACTTGAGTGGGAGCTTCCTGAGAATCAGAAGGCATTGATGCGCTTTCTGGGTTTTGCGAACTATTACAGAAAGTTCATTTTGAATTATTCCTCTGTTGTCAAACCCCTCACTGACATGACAAAAAAGGGGGCGGATTTTTCCTCTTGGTCGGAGGAGGCGCTTACAGCCTTTTCTAAGATTAAAGAGAATTTTGCGTCTGCTCCCGTCTTGGTGCATCCCGATGTTTCCTTACCTTTTATTGTTGAGGTGGATGCTTCCGAGGTGGGTGTGGGTGCAGTTTTGTCCCAGGGCCCTTCCCCTGCCAAGTGGCGACCCTGTGCCTTTTTCTCTAAAAAACTCTCCCCGGCAGAGAGAAACTATGATGTGGGAGATAGGGAGTTGTTGGCCATCAAGTTGGCTTTCGAGGAATGGCGCCATTGGTTGGAGGGGGCCAGGCACCCTATCACCGTTTTTACCGACCATAAGAATCTGGCATACTTGGAGTCGGCCAGGCGTATGAATCCGAGACAGGCCAGATGGTCTCTGTTCTTCTCCAGATTCAATTTTGTTGTTACATTCCGACCTGGGATAAAAAATGTGAAGGCTGATGCTCTCTCTCGCTGTTTTCCGGGAGGAGGAAACTCCGAGGACCCGGGTCCCATTTTGGCGGAGGGGGTAGTTGTTTCTGCTCTATATTCCGATTTGGAGGCCGAGGTCCAGGCTGCCCAGACTGAGACACCTGCCCGTTGTCCTTCTGGGAAGTTGTTCGTGCCTCCTGAGCTACGTCACAAACTCTTTAAGGAGCATCATGATACGGTTCTTGCTGGTCACCCCGGGAGTAGAGCCACGGTAGATCTCATTGCTCGGAGATTTTGGTGGCCGGCTCTTCGTAAGTCGGTGGAGGGTTTTGTGGCTGCTTGTGAGACGTGCGCTCGCGCTAAGGTCCCTCGTTCACGGCCTTCAGGTTCCCTTCTCCCGTTACCCATTCCTTCCCGTCCTTGGACACACCTGTCCATGGACTTTATCACGGATCTTCCTCGTTCCTCGGGGAAGTCGGTGATCCTGGTGGTGGTGGACCGTTTTAGCAAGATGGCTCATTTCGTACCTTTCCCTGGTTTACCCAATGCTAAAACGTTGGCGCAAGCTTTTGTCGACCATATTGTTAAATTGCACGGCATTCCCTCTGATATTGTTTCCGATAGAGGCACGCAGTTTGTGTCCAGGTTCTGGAAGGCTTTCTGTTCTCGCCTGGGGGTTCGGCTGTCCTTCTCTTCTGCTTTTCATCCGCAGTCGAATGGTCAGACTGAGCGCCTCAATCAGAATCTGGAGACATATTTGCGCTGTTTTGTGGCAGAGAACCAGGAGGATTGGTGTTCATTTCTCCCTCTTGCTGAGTTTGCTCTGAACAACCGTCGTCAGGAATCTTCTGATAAGTCACCATTCTTTGGTGCATATGGGTTCCATCCGCAGTTTGGGACATTCTCGGGAGGGGCTCTTTCTGGTTTACCTGAGGAGGAGAGATTTTCCTCGTCTTTGTCTACCATTTGGCAAAAGATTCTGAGTAATCTTAAAAAGATGAGTGAGAGGTATAGGCGTGTGGCTGATAAGAGACGTGTGCCTGGTCCGGACCTGAATGTGGGTGATCTGGTGTGGTTGTCTACAAGAAACATTAAACTGAAGGTTCCCTCCTGGAAATTGGGTCCCAAGTTTATTGGGCCTAATCTAAGTTAGGGACCACTCATGAGACAGCCTTGACGCGGTGAGTGGCTTACTATGCTTTGGCCAAAATATAAACCAATGTCTCATCCAGCATGGAGGGCAGAGTGCTGGATGTAGTGTGCGATCACATTTGCATTTTCCGTCCTTATAAAATCTTGTCAGTCATCAATCCTGTTGCCTTCCGTCTTGATCTTCCACGGGTTTGGAAGATACATAATGTATTTCACAGATCTCTCTTAAAACCATATGTCCAGCCCACGGTACCCTCCTCTTTGCCTCCTCCTCCGATTTTGGTTGATGGCAATCTGGAGTTTGAGGTTTCCAGAATTGTGGACTCTCGCATGGTCCGCGGTTCTCTTCAGTACCTCGTTCATTGGAAGGGTTACGGTCCTGAGGAGAGGATGTGGGTTCCGGTGTCGGACATTAAAGCCACTCGCCTCATCAGGGCATTTCATAGGGCTCATCCTGAGAAGGTGGGTCCTGGGTGTCCGGAGTCCACCCGTAGAGGGGGGGGTACTGTCACTACCAGAGCTTTGGGACGTTCTCACAGCTCTGTTTCTCCACCCCTGTGATGATGTCACTACTAGAGCTGGGAGGAGTTCTCACTACTCTGTTTACTTTTGGTTTCTTTCACCACAGCTGTTTTTCATGTGTTTGATTTCCCTCTCTTTATATCACCCCTCCTCCTATGATAGGATGTGGATTATAGTTCTCACTTCAGTTGTAGCTCTTGCTTTAGTTTCTTCACTTGTAGCTATCAGTTCACTGGACCTGTGTTCTGCTGCAGCTAGCACTCCGGCTATTGCCAGCTGTCCTTGGATCCGTCTTCTCTGCGGCTGCAACACCTCCAGCTAAGTGTGCAGACATTGTTGTGTTCCTGTTTATTTTCTGACTGGATCTGAGGTGGCCACGGTTCCCTCCATATACTGAGTAGGGCACTGGTGGCCGTGCCCCTTCCACTATTGTAGGGGTTACAGGGGTCATTAGTCTTAGGCACGTGGGCATGCCTCGTTCCGCCATTTGGATCCGGGCATGTGCTTTAGCAAAATAGGGAGAGCGTTGAGGGTCGGACAGGGGTCACCCTTTATCCTCCCTAGTTCTGGGTCCAGTCAGTAGCTCTGTACTGTGTAGTTCTATTGTTGCTCACATACATCCGTGACACCCAGCGATTAAACTGGGACTCCGATCGGAACTCTCCGCTGCCACCAATGATGGGGGAACGTGATTTTAATTAGGGAGGGGGGGGGAGAGGGGAGGCCGCACTGGTCACCAATGGTGGTGGTGGGGGGGTGATTTTAATTAGGGAGGGGGGGGGGAGAGGGGAGGCCGCACTGGTCACCAATGGTGGTGGGGGGGGGTGATTTTAATTAGGGAGGGGGGGGAGAGGGGAGGCCGCACTGGCCACCAATGATGGGGGAACGTGATTTTAATTAGGGAGGGGGGGGAGAGGAGAGGCCGCACTGACCACCAATGGTGGTGGGGGGGTGATTTTAATTAGGGGGGGAGAAGAGGGGAGGCCGCACTGGCCACCAATGAATATAATACTGGGAAGGGAGGGAGGCCGCACTGGCCACCAATGAGTTAAATACAGGGGAGGGAGGGGGGCCGCACTGGCCACCAATGAGTTAAATACAGGGGAGGGGGGTCTGCCCCCTCCTGCCTGGCAGCACCTGATCTCTTACAGGGGGCTATGATACGCACAATTAACCCCTCAGGTGCGGCACCAGAGGGGTTAATTGTGCTGATCACAGCCCCCTGTAAGAGATCAGGGGCTGCCAGGCAGCAGGGGGCAGTCATGTACACAGTTCTTAGTATATTCTAACTTGAAGCGTCCTCATCACTATGGGAACGCCTCTGTGTTAGAATATACTGTCGGATCTGAGTTTTGACGATCTAACTCAAATCCGATGGTATATTCTAACATAGAGGCGTTCCCATGGTGATGAGGATGCTTCAAGTTAAAATATACCATCGGATTGGAGAAAACTCCGATCCTATGGTATATTAACTCCTGACTTTACATTGAAAGTCAATGGGGGACGGATCCGTTTGCAATTGCACCATATTGTGTCAACGTCAAACGGATCCGTCCCCATTGACTTGCATTGTAATTCAGGACGGATCCGTTTGGCTCCGCAGGCCCAGGCGGACACCAAAACGACTTTTTCTTCATGTCCGTGGATCCTCCAAAAATCAAGGAAGACCCACGGACGAAAAAACGGTCACGGATCACGGACCTACGGACCCCGTTTTTGCGGACCTTAAAAAAAAACGGTCGTGTGCATGAGGCCTTAGGCTGTAAATTGGGTCAGTGTTGATTTGTATGGTATATTCAAATACCACCACGACACCACATATAATAGCACCTCTTAGATGACTAACACATACCGCACAATGAGAACACTGTTTACAAAGAACCAGACATGGCGTATTTCCACCCACACCAATTATATTCCCCGGGGTTAGATTAGTCAGTAAATTGTATGCGAATGACATTTTACCGAAACTAATAGCGAATAGCGCCTTATAAGACGGAGCGCACTCACCATGGGGGAAGTAGATTGTGCTGGGTTGTTGGTAAAAATAAGGTTCTATGATAAAAGAAAGGAGAAATAGATAATAATAAAAAATAAGGTATATAAAAAAATATAAAAATGAAGTGTAAAGATTCTAAGAGACGCACATACAGGACATGATATAAAGGGAAGAGCCTGCCTGTAAACTGTCCTAGGCATTTAGTCAGCACACAGAGCGCTAAAGCACAGGGCGTGGCTGAACACGCGGACTTTGAGCCTCCTATAACAACGGGATTCCATCCAGCATATCCGAAAAGACATATACTGAACATGAAGTATAGAAGCAGAATTTTGTTCACAAGGAAATATTCCATTAACTCTATAGCCGCTTGTAGTTTTACTTTATTTTATTTTTTATTAATAATGCGAGAGCTCCGCATCTAGGGACGGATCATCCAATGTATACAATTTTATATATAAGGTTTTATTAATATATGAATTGTATAGTATTTCTTGTGTAGAAGTTTTCAGAACTTATAGAATGTCTATCAGACTTTTGTATGTATAGGGGAATTTAATAAAAGTCCCAAATAAATTACTGTGAGCCTGACAATATTATTCTGCAAGTGTTGGTTATATCTCATGATGGCCGGGCTCCTGTACAGCTGGTGATGAGCTTCCTCAAGTCTAGATCTGATTACCGTATATCTGGCTCTTATGGTGCAACGCGAATAATTGCAGAGGATCCTGTCAGATCCCTTTACGCCGTGTGACGTGGAGCCTGCCGAGGTCAGACACTGTAAACTATCCTCGTCCCTGCAGCATGTGGGTCACACTCCTCAGCCTATAAATGTAGTGACAGGTTGTGGCGTCACCTTCCTGCAGCTCATACTAAAGATCCAACCTTCTGAGACAGAACAATCCAGTGACATCCGGAAGCGCTTTGTCCGTCTAATAAATAGGGACGTTATAGGGAGCAGTGCAGCCCAGCACCACGGTCCCTACCTACCTGTACAATCCGACCTAAATGGTGGCCCCCAACTTGGTGGCAGTCCCTAACTTGACTAAGTGCAGGGTAAAAGAGTAGTTGGACACGAAGAGGTCAGAGACAGACAGGCAAGACCAGGGCTGGATCAGAATCCAAAAACTCAAAATCAGGCCAAACCAGAGAGAGATTTCAGAACCAATACAAAATACAAACACAGAGTCAAATGCCAGACGGGGCCAGTGCCAGGAGGTAACACCAGAGGAATAACCAGCAGTCAGGACTGAGGTCAGGGACAATCCAGAAGTCAGAAAACCAGGGATCCAAGGCTAAGACCATAAAAGAGAAGAGGCAACAATAACCTTATATCGTATTTTTCATAACTAACAACCAAGCTTCTTGTTGTATTCAATTATTTGAAAAAGGGATGCACTTCAAGAGTATCCCAACCTAATGAAGAAGATATCCCAATGACATGCCTAGAATCCTCACTGCATCTCATCAGAACATTCCAGACAGAAGAAAAAAAGAAATAACAACGAAAAAGAACAAAAGAGAGAAAAAAAGGCGCTAACATTACGGATGAAGACACATTAGGAAATAGGGGGGGGGGAGGGGTCTACTGCTCTCCGAGATCACCTCGGGGCTGTCTGGCAGTCCAATGGGTGTTCCATGGGTCCCAGATGGCGTCAAATAGGTCCACTTTATCCTGAAATAGAGCTGTCATATAAGGTCCGGACGTCTGAGACCTTGGCGTAAAGGTTGGAGATCCTCGGGGGATTGGGGCCTTTCCGGAAGCGAGCAATGAGGCAGCGGGCCGCAGTCAGCACTTGTATTAAGAGTGTAAGCGAGTGTTTTCTTATGTTCGTAGGTGTAATATTTAGTAGGAACGATAAGGGGTCGGGGAGTATACTACATCCAAAGAGATCACTCAGAAGAGTGCTGACATCAGGCCAAATGGGGTGTATAAGGGGACAGTCCCAGAAAACACGATGAAGCGTTCCCCGGGACGTCCCACATCTCCAGCAGACTCCCAGGACTGTTGGGTTCAATCTATGGAGGAGATCGGGAGTGTGGTACCAGTACATTAGTATCTTATACTGGGTCTCCGGGGACAGAACTGACATTGAAGACTTCACCGATCTACTCCACATAAGGAGCCACATTGCGTCCGGGAGAGTTCTTCCCAAGGATTCCTCCCAACGGACCATGTAGGAATGTCTGGTAACCCGTTCTGGGAAGGGGTTTAACATAATGGTGTAAATATCAGATATTAGACCCCTCATATGTACCCCTTTTCTACAGAAGGGTTCGAATGCTGTCGGGAGAGAGACGGTTAAGCCAGGAAAGGCAGATTGGGCAAAGTGTCTGACCTGAAGGTAAAAGTAATTAGTCAAAGAGGGAAGACTATATTTAGCCTGAATAGCAGAGAAGGAAGGTAGTTCCCTATGTCCGTCTAGCAGGAGACACCTTGCCGAAACCATTGTCTCCGACGTGGAAAGACTATCTGGGAGAAAGGAAGTCATGGAGGAATGGTGGGAGACCAGGGGATATCTACCTCTACAGGTCCACCATATGGATTTAGTGCAGAGCACTGGGCCCAAGAGTTCCCTAGGGGATGGTGCATTATAAGGGCTTGACCATAGCAGGGAATTAGGGTGGATGGGAGCCAGTTAGAGCCTCTCTATTTGCATCCAGATAGAATAAGGCTGTAAAGATGCCCAAGCTGTGACGTAGCGCAACTGGGCCGCCCAGTAGTATTTCATCAGGTCCGGGTCTCCCAAACCACCCTGAGACCTGTTGGACAAGAGCACCGACCTAGGAATCCTGTACGTGTTTCAGCCCAAATTAATCTTCAGAGCTGCGACTGGACTGACCGCAGGTCTCTAAGAGGGACAGGGATGGGTACGTTCTCAAGGAAGTATAGAATCTTTGGCAAGATCGTCATCTTCACCAATGTAATGTGGCCCATGAAGGATATAGGGAGTGTGTGCCATTTGGTGAGCAGTTCTCTAATCTCCCTATGGATGGAGGGGAAATTGTTTGTACAGATCCGTGTAACGGGGAGTAAGGTCCACACCCAGGTACCGTATGGAATCCTTTCTCCAATTAAAAGGGAAGTTAGCCTTAAGGGTGTTGAGGGCCGTCTGAGGAACATTAAGAGGGAGAGCCTCAGTTTTATGGGTGTTGACCTTATACCCCGACAGACGTCCAAACTCCTGCAGTATGGAGTGGAGGTTGGTGAGGGTAAGTAGGACGTGATCTCTGACCATAACACCCGGACATCCGGACATGCTTTAATTTTGGCCACTAGAAGTTTGATACACATCGCAAACAATAAGGGGGATAGGGGAGAGCCCTGTCTCGTTCCGTTGTTAATGCAAATCAGTCGCGACTCCGTGTGTGGAAGTTTAATTGTCGCTGTGGGGGAGGAGTATAAACCCCAGATGGCCTGAAGAAAGGGGCAAGATAGACCATAGGCCTTCAGAGCCGCAGAAACCGCCAGCTTAATCGATCAAATGCTTTTTCTGCATCTAAACTAAGAAGCAATGCCTCCTCCCCCGAGCGACTAATCAAATCCAACAGGTCAATGTTCTGCCGCGTGTTGTCACCGCCCTGCCTGCCGGGGACGAGGCCTACCTGGTCTTTATGGATCAATGAGGGGGGGGAGCGTTTAGGCCTTAGGCTAATATTTTAGTGAAAATCTTAAGGTCAGAGTTGAGTAGCGCAATAGGCCTATGGCTTTGACATTCGAGGGGTCTTTACCAGGTTTCAGGATTAACGTAAGATAAGAATTTGACATAGAATTGGGTACAGTGTCACCTGAAAGGAACCGATTAAAGAGACTTGTCATATGGGGGAGCAGTTCCCATTTAAAAGTCTTGTAGCACTTGTAAGGAAAGCCGTCCGGACCTGGAGACTTAGCTCCTGGTAGTTGATCAATTACCTCTCCTACTTCCTCAGTGGTAAGAGGACCGTTAAGGGCGTTAATGTCTGTTGTAGACAGAGTGGGAAGCTGCACAAGGTCAGATATGCCTGAAGGAAACGCTCTCGGGGCCCCTCGTTTGCAGGAAGGTCACTAGGTAGGTTACAAAGGGCAGTATAGTAAGTGGAGAACCAGGCTGAGATCTGCTTGGGGTCGTAATGCACTGTTCCATCCGCCCCACTGACAGCGTTCCGGACTAGACTGTGGGGGTCGGTTTCGAAGCTGTTTAGCCAGTAGGGTGTGGGGCTTATTCCCCCAGGCATAATAACGTTGCCGGGTATACAGCATTAGGTTATCCACTCTACCCAGAGCTATCTTATGTAGGTGAGCACGGGTGTCTACAATACTGGGCAGTGGCTGCAGAGTCTAGTGCCCAAAGCAATGCAATGTCCCCTCATAACTGCCTTATGGGCTCCCCACAGGCAACCAACATCGATAACCAATCCTCTATTGAGCTTGAAGTAGGATTTGAGGTGTCCTCGCAGTTTATCCCAGGGCAGTGTCCGCTTAAGGAGAGCGTCATTAAGACACCAGTGACATTGGCGAGTAAATCCCGAACCAATATCTAGTCGGACCGCTACCGGGGCATGATTCGACCAGGTGATTTGTCCCATGTCGGCTCCCTTCAGTACACGCAGTTAATTCTGGTATGTGTGCCATGGGGGGTGGGGTAGAAGGAGAAAGATGTATCAGCAGGGTGGTTAATACGCCAAAGATTGTATGGGGAATATCTTCTAATCAGTCTGCGAAAAACCCTAGTAAGTCGCTGCTGTGTCGGGTGTGAGGATTTTCCAGGAGGGGCCAGTCTGTCCATAGTCAGAGTGTCACGGGGCACCTACGATTCGCTCACTCTCCACAGCGCCGTCGGCGCGCCGCCTCTGTGCAGGAGCGAGGACGTGTGCAGCGTCCTCCTCTCCTAGGTGATAGGGGGCCGGGACGGACCCGGCCGCACACGTCTCCTCAGCGCGGCCGGCGTCCTCGGTTCCCCCAGCAACCAGAATAAGTCTGAGCACCGAGCTGGGCACTCGGGGCTCAGCTGTATGCAGCAGGGTTAGTCATGTGACACTGGCCACGTCACATGACCCCGGCTTCTCCTGACGATCCTCTGCCTGCTCCTTGTGTACTGCGCTGCTCTCCTGGTATTCTGACCCCGGCTTCTCCTGACGATCCTCTGCCTGCTCCTTGTGTACTGCGCTGCTCTCCTGGTATTCTGACCCCGGCTTCCTCCTGATGATCCTCTGCCTGCTCCTTGTGTACTGCGCTGCTCTCCTGGTATTCTGACCCAGGCCTCCTCCTGACGATCCTCTGCCTGCTCCTTGTGTACTGCGCTGCTCTCCTGGTATTCTGACCCCGGCCTCCTCCTGACGATCCTCTGCCTGCTCCTTGTGTACTGCGCTGCTCTCCTGGTATTCTGACCCCGGCCTCCTCCTGACGATCCTCTGCCTGCTCCTTGTGTACTGCGCTGCTCTCCTGGTATTCTGACCCCGGCCTCCTCCTGACGATCCTCTGCTGACTCCTTTGGCACTTCACGACTCTTCTGGTATTTCTGACCCCGGCTTCTCCTGACTACTCTCTGCTTGCTCCATTTGTACTTCGTTGCTTTCCTGGTATTTGACTCGGTCTGTTCACGTTCTGTTGTATGTCTGGTCTGGTTTTAGGGACTGTCGTCCAGTTGTCCCCTGTCATTAGGACTTGCGAGGCAAGTAGGCAGGGCCAGGGGTGAGGGTGGAGTGCAACACAGAACATGACAAGAACCAGAGACATGAAATTAACAATTAAACAGCTAATCCCAGGGATATCCCTGCGGGAGGCACAGGCCTAAGCCTCTGCTGGGGGCACAGTGTCAGAGGGCGACTGGTAGAGGCTCCTGTAGGGGCACTAACCAAAGAGACCTAGAGAGGCCGGTTAGTACTCAGCCCGCACCTTTAGAGCAAAGACATGAAATACAATAGTATAAGAACTGACTAATTAGCAGAAAAAAGAAAAGTGTAATGGGCAGGATGCCCGTGATGTCTTCTAAGGCTCATAGGGGAGTCATAATGTCAGGGTTGGATCCCTCCTTCTACAAACATTATATAGGAGAGTTCAATCTGGGGAACGATGCCTTGGAGATGGGGAGGCCCGCGGGGACACGGATGAAGGCAGTCCTGCTCTCCGCTTCCACGTGACCTGGGACCAGACACACGGTGGTGGTGGTGGTGGTATGGGGGTCAATCTCCCAGTCCAACATTGTGGGCACCAGGATTCCCAGTATTTTACAAAAGGGCTGCAGATCGGAGAAGGAGCAGAGAGTCACCAAAATTCCGTGGTGGCGCGCCGACAAAGCAATCAGGAAACCCCACCGATCTGCAATTTGGTGGTCCCGTAGCAGGGATAGGAGGGGCTGTAGGTGTCTTCTTTTTTGCAGGGTTATCCATGAGGTCATGGAAAAGCTGCACAGAAGCTCCATCAAACTCAAAATTGCGTAGGGTCCAGGCTTTCCCCATGATGGCTTCCTTGAGTGGGTAGTCATGAACACAACATATGATGTCTCTAGGACGGGCGGCGGTACCCTTGGGCTTAAGTGCTCGGTGTGCTCTGTCCAGTTTAATTTTATGCATAAGTGGTTCTCCAAGAATCATGTTGAAGATGGCCTCCAAGGTGACAAGAGGTCCTCACCCCCCGTTGCCTCTGGAAGACCCTGGACTCTAATGTTATTTCTGCGGCCCCTGTTGTCTAAGTGTCGACCCATATCCCTGAGGGCCGCGGTTTGAGACGATACAGACATATGGAGGGCGGAAATGTGCTTCCTGGTGTCATCGTGGGCATTTTCCAGTGAGTCCACCCGATCCACAATATGTTTGATATCAGAACGGACCGCGGCAATCTCAGCCCTGCAGGCTCCTTTAACTTCAGATATGAGCATCCAAAAGTCTTCTATTGTGGGGAATTGGCTAAGGTATGCCTCCCAGGAGTGTGGGGGTCCTGTGCGGTATGTGGGGATATAGCAGCCGGGAAGGGGGGGACTTGGTAATCTAGCCCAAGTATCTGCAGTGAGGATGGGACTGCAGCTTTCATCAGCTAGGGCGGCCGGTATACCTACTGGGGGGTCTGCCCAAGGGTCCCCTGAGGAAACTACACGATGCGGATGGGGTCTGGGAGAGGGACGGGAGTACAGTACCTGGTCCCGAGCGCTGCTGTTTCCCGCCATTTTTGCTGGCCGCCATGTTGTCCTCCGACTGGTTAGGTGCTGCAGGGCGGGTCTTTCCTGCTGCCGGAGAGCGCTCCACGCTGGCTGGAGAGCATTGGTGGGAAGCTGCGGGTTGCGCTGAGCGCCTTGCCGGGAGATCGGGCCTTGGGGTAGTGACAGGGTCTGAGACCACTGGTTCCTTCCCAGATGAACGGACCAGCGTCTCCCTGAGGCCTAGTAAACAACAAGCAAAGGGGAACAACAAAATAGAAAGGGGAAGTACACTTATCTACAATAGAAAATGGATGAGCAGGAACTCAGATGAGGACAACACACCAGCTCTTCCAACTCCAGGCAGATAATATCAACGGCATGGTATGAAGTGTGAGTCCAGACTAAATAGAGGAGCAGTAATGACCACAAGCTGCACCTGAGACAAGAGGTGTGTGGTCATTACCAACAACCACACTGCAAGAAGTGAAAACAGATATGCTGTCAGATGACCTCACGTGCAGCCAGTCTCTCAGATCTTCTATCCTCTGTAACTGGAGGGACCAGTGGCCTCAGTGCTGTTCACCAATATAAGCCGATTCACGCTGAGCAGAGATGATGGCCGCCAACCATGTTGGAGACGTCAAGGAGAACGCTCTGCATCAGCCACTGTGGTCACCAGACGAGCCTGTGCTGGTGTCGCAGTGCGGGCCGGTGCGTCTAGTCCGTACAGACCTGCCCTACACTGTGTGACTGGTCCAGTGACAGCCCAGACTACCTGAAGACCATCATTACTCCAGTCATTACTCCAGTCATTGTCGGTGAGACACTGACATTTTGTGGCGGTATACCCAGCACTGGGGTCATGTGACACTGACATCTTGTGGCGGTATACCCAGCACTGGGGTCGGTGAGACACTGACATCTTGTGGCGGTATACCCAGCACTGGGGTCAGTGAGACACTGACATTTTGTGGCGGTATACCCAGCACTGGGTCGGTGAGACACTGACATCTTGTGGCGGTATACCCAGCACTGACATCAGTTAGACACTGACATCTTGTGGCGGTATACCCAGCACTGGGGTCAGTGAGACACTGACATTTTGTGGCGGTATACCCAGCACTGGGGTCGGTGACACACTGACATCTTGTGGCGGTATACCCAGCACTGGGGTCGGTCAGACACTGACATCTTGTGGCGGTATACCCAGCACTGGGGTCGGTGAGACACTGACATCTTGTGGCGGTATACCCAGCACTGGGGTCGGTGAGACACTGACATTTTGTGGCGGTATCCCCAGCACTGGGGTCATGGGACACTGACATCTTGTGGCGGTATACCCAGCACTGGGGTCGGTGAGACACTGACATCTTGTAGCGGTATACCCAGCACTGAGGTCAGTGAGACACTGACATTTTGTGGCGGTATACCCAGCACTGGGGTCGGTGACACACTGACATCTTGTGGCGGTATACCCAGCACTGGGGTTGGTGAGACACTGACATTTTGTGGCGGTATACCCAGCACTGGGGTCGGTGAGACACTGACATCTTGTGGCGGTATACCCAGCACTGGGGTCGGTGAGACACTGACATCTTGTGGCGGTATACCCAGCACTGGGGTCATGTGACACTGACATCTTGTGGCGGTATACCCAGCACTGGGGTCGGTGAGACACTGACATCTTGTGGCGGTATACCCAGCACTGGGGTCAGTGAGACACTGACATTTTGTGGCGGTATACCCAGCACTGGGTCGGTGAGACACTGACATCTTGTGGCGGTATACCCAGCACTGACATCAGTTAGACACTGACATCTTGTGGCGGTATACCCAGCACTGGGGTCAGTGAGACACTGACATTTTGTGGCGGTATACCCAGCACTGGGGTCGGTGACACACTGACATCTTGTGGCGGTATACCCAGCACTGGGGTCGGTCAGACACTGACATCTTGTGGCGGTATACCCAGCACTGGGGTCGGTGAGACACTGACATCTTGTGGCGGTATACCCAGCACTGGGGTCGGTGAGACACTGACATTTTGTGGCGGTATCCCCAGCACTGGGGTCATGGGACACTGACATCTTGTGGCGGTATACCCAGCACTGGGGTCGGTGAGACACTGACATCTTGTAGCGGTATACCCAGCACTGAGGTCAGTGAGACACTGACATTTTGTGGCGGTATACCCAGCACTGGGGTCGGTGACACACTGACATCTTGTGGCGGTATACCCAGCACTGGGGTTGGTGAGACACTGACATTTTGTGGCGGTATACCCAGCACTGGGGTCGGTGAGACACTGACATCTTGTGGCGGTATACCCAGCACTGGGGTCGGTGAGACACTGACATCTTGTGGCGGTATACCCAGCACTGGGGTCAGTGAGACACTGACATTTTGTGGCGGTATACCCAGCACTGGGGTCGGTGAGACACTGACATCTTGTGGCGGTATACCCAGCACTGGGGTCGGTGAGACACTGACATCTTGTGGCGGTATACCCAGCACTGGGGTCAGTGAGACACTGACATTTTGTGGCGGTATACCCAGCACTGGGGTCGGTCAGACACTGACATCTTGTGGCGGTATACCCAGCACTGGGGTCGGTGAGACACTGACATCTTGTGGCGGTATACCCAGCACTGGGGTCATGAGACACTGACATCTTGTGGCGGTATACCCAGCACTGGGGTCGGCTTCTGAGATGAGGAGACACCATCGCTGCTTCTACTTAATGCCGACTTTCCTGATATAATATCAATAACTTCTGACGTTTTCCAGAAATTTCACCCGAAAGCCAAATATCCTGAACTTATTGAGCACAGTCTATAATACAATCTCCACATATCCTCGTTATAAAGCGCGGTTTTGGTGTCGCTGCGCCCGTTGCTATGTGCACTTTCCGTTATTTATCACGCCTGTTCTCGCACCAAACTTCCAAAAAACATTGAAGAGTTTTCAAAAAAAAAAAACTAATAAAAAAAACTGCGGATCAAACTAGAAAACAGGAGGGCACAGCGACAGGAGCGCACAGCGACAGGAGGGCAGAGCGACAGGAGGGCGCAGCGACAGGAGCGCAGAGCGACAGAAGGGCACAGCGACAGGAGGGCGCAGCGATAGAAGGGCACAGGGACAGGAGGGCGGAGCAAAAGGAGGGCACAGCGACAGGAGGGCGGAGCGAAAGGAGGGCACAGCGACAGGAGCGCAGAGCGACAGGAGGGCGCAGCGACAGGAGCGCAGAGTGACAGGAGGGCGCAGCGACAGGAGGGCGGAGCGACAGGAGGGCGCAGCGACAGGAGGGCGCAGCGACAGGAGGGCGCAGCGACAGGAGCGCAGAGCGACAGGAGGGCGCAGCGACAGGAGGGCGGAGCGAAAGGAGGGCACAGCGACAGGAGCGCACAGCGACAGAAGGGCACAGCGACAGGAGCGCAGAGCGACAGGAGGGCGCAGCGACAGGAGCGCAGAGCGACAGGAGGGCGCAGCGACAGGAGGGCGCAGCGACAGGAGGGCGCAGCGACAGGAGCGCAGAGCGACAGGAGGGCGCAGCGACAGGAGGGCGGAGCGAAAGGAGGGCACAGCGACAGGAGCGCACAGCGACAGGAGCGCAGAGCGACAGGAGGGCGCAGCGACAGGAGCGCAGAGCGACAGGAGGGCGCAGCGACAGGAGGGCGCAGCGACAGGAGGGCGCAGCGACAGGAGCGCAGAGCGACAGGAGGGCGCAGCGACAGGAGGGCGCAGCGACAGGAGGGCGGAGCGAAAGGAGGGCACAGCGACAGGAGCGCAGAGCGACAGGAGCGCGCAGCGACAGGAGCGCAGAGCGACAGGAGGGCACAGGGACAGGAGGGCGGAGCGAAAGGAGGGCAGTGACAGAAGCGCGCAGCGACAGGAGGGCGCAGGGCAGAGCGACAGGAGCGCAGAGCGACAGGAGGGCACAGGGACAGGAGGGCGGAGCGAAAGGAGGGCAGTGACAGGAGCGCGCAGCGACAGGAGCGCGCAGGGCAGAGCGACAGGAGCGCAGAGCGACAGGAGGGCACAGTGACAGGAGCGCACAGCGACAGGAGGGCGCAGCGCGACAGGAGCGCAGAGCGACAGGAGCGCAGAGCGACAGGAGGGCGCAGCGACAGGAGGGCGCAGCGACAGGAGGGCAGAGCAGAATAATGGCGAAGACACAATGGCGGAACGACGCTTTATTTCAACCCACACATTAAGTTATGGCGCTTGGAAGGCGAGGAGAAAAAACGGGAAGCGGTTCACAGGTGAGGGTCTGCGGAGACGCCGTGGGTTTTGGGTAAAACGTTCACACAGTGGCGGTCTATGTGGCGGTTTGTGTAAAATACACACATTAAATACACCTGGTGACGTCATTTCAGTGACACAATATTATTCTGTGCCACGAATGACATAACGTCTGCGACTGAACTACAAGTCTCAGAATGCCCAGAGAGCCATATTAAAGCCTTCCCAGGGACTACACGTCCCAGCATGTCCTGGCAGGCAGTGGGTCTATATCGGCGCCTCTGGAGCACGCTGGGAGTTGTAGTCCCGCACTGACAGGTAGCTCGTCACCTGGTCGCGGGCGCAGACGGAGGCCGAACAGACTACACTTCCCGGCATGCCCCGCTCCTGCCGTGTGCGCCTGCGCGGCCAGACGTGGCAGCCGTGTGATGTCTCCTGCCGGGCTCTGCTGGGAAAAGAAGAGAATGCTGCTGCTCCACGTCCTGGTGAGTAACGAGGGGCCCCGGGGGCCACATACCCTGCAGGGGACTGAAGGGGGGAGCGGGGGAGGCTCCCTGTCAGGGGCAGAAGAACCCTAAAACTTGTGTACAGGATCTCCTGATATACAGACTGCACCCCAACTCCACAGAGTGACCCAAGAGACCCCTGACCTAATATACAGGGGCCCCCTATATACAGAGAGACCCCCGACCTAATATACAGGGGCCCCTCTATATACAGAGAGACCCAGGAGACCCTGACCTAATATACAGGGGCCCCGCTATATACAGAGTGACCTAGGAGACCCCTGACCTTAATATACAGGGGCCCCGCTATATACAGAGTGACCTAGGAGACCCCTGACCTAATATACAGGGGCCCCGCTATATACAGAGAGACCCAAGAGACCCTGACCTAATATACAGGGGCCCCTCTATATACAGAGTGACCCAGGAGACCCCTGACCTACTATACAGGGGCCCCTCTATATACAGAGTGACCCAGGAGACCCCTGACCTACTATACAGGGGCCCCTCTATATACAGAGTGACCCAGGAGACCCCTGACCTAATATACAGGGGCCCCGCTATATACAGAGAGACCCAGGAGACCCCCGACCTAATATACAGGGGCCCCTCTATATACAGAGTCACCCAGGAGACCCTGACCTAATATACAGGGCCCCGCTATATACAGAGAGACCCAGGAGACCCCCGACCTAATATACAGAGATCCCTCTATATACAGAGCGACCCAGGAGACCCTGACCTAATATACAGGGGCCCCTCTATATACAGAGTGACCCAGGAGACCCTGACCTAATATACAGGGGCCCCCTATATACAGAGAGACCCAAGAGACCCCTGACCTAATATACAGGGGCCCCCTATATACAGAGTGACCCAGGAGACCCCTGACCTAATATACAGGGGCCCCCTATATACAGAGAGACCCAAGAGACCCCTGACCTAATATACAGGGGCCCCCTATATACAGAGAGACCCAAGAGACCCCTGACCTAATATACAGGGGCCCCCTATATACAGAGAGACCCAAGAGACCCCTGACCTAATATACAGGGGCCCCCTATATACAGAGAGACCCAAGAGACCCCCGACCTAATATACAGGGGCCCCTCTATATACAGAGTGACCCAGGAGACCCCCGACCTAATATACAGGGGCCCCCTATATACAGAGAGACCCAAGAGACCCTGACCTAATATACAGGGGCCCCTCTATATACAGAGTGACCCAGGAGACCCCTGACCTACTATACAGGGGCCCCTCTATATACAGAGTGACCCAGGAGACCCCTGACCTAATATACAGGGGCCCCGCTATATACAGAGAGACCCAGGAGACCCCCGACCTAATATACAGGGGCCCCTCTATATACAGAGTCACCCAGGAGACCCCCGACCTAATATACAGAGATCCCTCTATATACAGAGTGACCCAGGAGACCCTGACCTAATATACAGGGGCCCCTCTATATACAGAGCAACCCAGGAGACCCTGACCTAATATACAGGGGCCCCTCTATATACAGAGTGACCCAGGAGACCCTGACCTAATATACAGGGGCCCCTCTATATACAGAGAGACCCAAGAGACCCCCGACCTAATATACAGAGACCCCGCTATATACAGAGTGACCTAGGAGACCCCTGACCTAATATACAGGGGCCCCGCTATATACAGAGTGACCTAGGAGACCCCTGACCTAATATACAGGGGCCCCTCTATATACAGAGTCACCCAGGAGACCCCCGACCTAATATACAGGGGCCCCCTATATACAGAGAGACCCAAGAGACCCCCGACCTAATATACAGGGGCCCCGCTATATACAGAGTGACCCAGGAGACCCTCGACCTAATATACAGGTGCCCCCTATATACAGAGAGACCCAGGAGACCCCCGACCTAATATACAGGGACCCCTCTATATACAGAGAGACCCAAGAGACCCCCGACCTAATATACAGGGGCCCCTCTATATACAGAGAGACCCAGGAGAACCCGACCTAATATACAGGGACCCGCTATATACAGAGTGACACATGAGACCCCCGACCTAATATACAGAGACCCCGCTATATACAGAGTGACCTAGGAGACCCCTGACCTAATATACAGGGGCCCCGCTATATACAGAGTGACCTAGGAGACCCCTGACCTAATATACAGGGGCCCCTCTATATACAGAGTCACCCAGGAGACCCCCGACCTAATATACAGAGACCCCTCTATATACAGAGTGACCTAGGAGACCCCCGACCTAATATACAAGGACCCCTCTATATACAGTGACCCAAGAGACCCCCGACCTAATATACAGAGACACCTCTATATACAGAGTGACCCAGGAGACCCCGACCTAATATACAGGGACCCCTCTATATACAGAGAGACCCCCGACCTAATACAGGGACCCTGCTATATACAGAGAGACACAGGAGACCCCGACCTAATATACAGAGACCCCGCTATATACAGAGTGACCTAGGAGACCCCGACCTAATATACAGGGACCCCTCTATATGCAGAGAGACACAGGAGACCCCCGACCTAATATACAGGGACCTCGCTATATACAGAGAGACCCCCGACCTAATATACAGGGGCCCCGCTATATACAGAGAGACCCAGGAGACCCCCGGCCTAATATACAGGGGCCCCTCTATATACAGAGAGACCCAGGAGACCCCGACCTAATATACAGGGCCCCGCTATATACAGAGAGACCCAGGAGACCCCCGATCTAATATACAGGGGCCCAGCTATATACAGAGACCCAGGAGACCCCCGACCTAATATACAGGGACCTCGCTATATACAGAGACCCAGGAGACCCCCGACCTAACATACAGAGACCCCGCTATATACAGAGTGACCCAGGAGACCCCGACCTAATATACAGGGCCCCGCTATATACAGAGTGACCCAGGAGACCCCGACCTAATATACAGGGCCTCGCTATATACAGAGAGACCCAGGAGACCCCGACCTAATATACAGGGCCCCCTCTATATACAGAGACCCAGGAGACCCCCGACCTAATATACAGAGATCCCTCTATATACAGAGTGACCCAGGAGACCCCGACCTAATATACAGAGACCCCTCTATATGCAGACTGCGCCCTATGTGTAGAGGTCCCTGTGTTATATCTCGGTGCCGGGGTCACACTGTAGCCCAGTAACTTGTAGTCATCACCCCCATGTACGTTGACCCCCCCTGTAGTCGGTGTTCCCCACTTCCCGTGATGCGGTCTGTGGACCTGGGGGACGTGTACTTCTGTAGGTCAATCAAAATGTTACCAAGTTGGTAAACGTGGCCGAATAAAAGGGTCGGTGTCCAGTCTAATGTATGATGGGAAGTGCTGCGACTTTCTAATATACTTTGTTTTTCATGCATTCGCCATTTTCAAGATCTTTGCTGGTTGTCAGTGACTGGAAAGATTCTTCCAGGAGCAGACAACCCCAATGCTCCAAACGTCTGCTCCATCACCCACCCACAGTCCCTCTGTGCCGACACTGCTGCCCCATCACCCACTCGCAGTCACTCTGTGCCGGCACTGCTGCCCCATCAGCCACTCGCAGTCACTCTGTGCCGGCACTGCTGCCCCCTCACCCACCCGCAGTCCCTCTGTGCCGGCACTGCTGCCCCATCACCCACCCGCAGTCCCTCTGTGCCGGCACTGCTGCCCCATCACCCACCCGCAGTCCCTCTGTGCCGGCACTGCTGCCCCATCACCCACCCGCAGTCCCTCTGTGCCGGCACTGCTGCCCCATCACCCACCCGCAGTCCCTCTGTGCCGGCACTGCTGCCCCATCACCCACCCGCAGTCCCTCTGTGCCGGCACTGCTGCCCCATCACCCACCCGCAGTCCCTCTGTGCCGGCACTGCTGCCCCATCACCCACCCGCAGTCCCTCTGTGCCGGCACTGCTGCCCCATCACCCACCCGCAGTCCCTCTGTGCCGGCACTGCTGCCCCATCACCCACCCGCAGTCCCTCTGTGCCGGCACTGCTGCCCCATCACCCACCCGCAGTCCCTCTGTGCCGGCACTGCTGCCCCATCACCCACCCGCAGTCCCTCTGTGCCGGCACTGCTGCCCCATCACCCACCCGCAGTCCCTCTGTGCCGGCACTGCTGCCCCATCACCCACCCGCAGTCCCTCTGTGCCGGCACTGCTGCCCCATCACCCACCCGCAGTCCCTCTGTGCCGGCACTGCTGCCCCATCACCCACCCGCAGTCCCTCTGTGCCGGCACTGCTGCCCCATCACCCACCCGCAGTCCCTCTGTGCCGGCACTGCTGCCCCATCACCCACCCGCAGTCCCTCTGTGCCGGCACTGCTGCCCCATCACCCACCCGCAGTCCCTCTGTGCCGGCACTGCTGCCCCATCACCCACCCGCAGTCCCTCTGTGCCGGCACTGCTGCCCCATCACCCACCCGCAGTCCCTCTGTGCCGGCACTGCTGCCCCATCACCCACCCGCAGTCCCTCTGTGCCGGCACTGCTGCCCCATCACCCACCCGCAGTCCCTCTGTGCCGGCACTGCTGCCCCATCACCCACCCGCAGTCCCTCTGTGCCGGCACTGCTGCCCCATCACCCACCCGCAGTCCCTCTGTGCCGGCACTGCTGCCCCATCACCCACCCGCAGTCCCTCTGTGCCGGCACTGCTGCCCCATCACCCACCCGCAGTCCCTCTGTGCCGGCACTGCTGCCCCATCACCCACCCGCAGTCCCTCTGTGCCGGCACTGCTGCCCCATCACCCACCCGCAGTCCCTCTGTGCCGGCACTGCTGCCCCATCACCCACCCGCAGTCCCTCTGTGCCGGCACTGCTGCCCCATCACCCACCCGCAGTCCCTCTGTGCCGGCACTGCTGCATAAGTTCCCCTCCTGTCCTGAGAGTTTGTTACAATGTATCAGTGCAGTCCAGGCTGTTTAGCTTGTGGGGAACTGACAGGACTGGATACAA
Organism: Bufo bufo; assembly: GCF_905171765.1. NCBI lineage: Eukaryota > Metazoa > Chordata > Amphibia > Anura > Bufonidae > Bufo > Bufo bufo. The sequence goes on from NC_053395.1 coordinate 232,166,507, forward strand.
ATGTAACATATACTGTGAGGAAAGCCTCTGGGTGTAAGCAAAATGACCCCATTCACTGATTGCAAGCAGAGATCTGCTGAGGAATTGAAAGCTGCAGAACTTTTTGTGGTGGCCGAGTCTTTCAGGTGAAGCTTGTTGGATCACTAGGACGTCCCCGGCGATCACCTTATCTATTGTCCTCTATTCACATCAGGTTTATCGGCCACGCCTGCCCCCCCTATCATCCTACGGCCAGCGACCGCTCCTTCCGCACGTGTGACCGGCGAGGCTTCTGCCTCAGGTGTAGTGTTTTTACAAACCTCATTCGGATGTGGGACAGAAATATCCGGCAAACCTGCCTCACGTGTCGTCTCTTAAAGGGATCTTCCTGCACTTCTGACTCCCCAGACAGGACTGCGGTCGGGGAACCCCTTTTCTGCAGATAGGTTCCTGTCTCAGAGGGGGGACCCCAATCTATCAGACGTTTATTGCCTATCCTGTGGGCATACCTGCGTCAGACCATGATGTGCTCGAGGATCTTCCATACGTCTGAATGGGCTTGAATAGGCATCACCGGTGAATCTGTCCTGATGTGTCTGGGTTAGGGCTGCGGTAAACGATTATTTTAGTAATCGAGTAAACTAATAAGAAAAACCTTCTTAAAATAACGTATTTCCTTATAAAAACAGTATTTGTATTCCTTACACTGGTACAATATACATCGTGTCAGAAGAACAGCCGGATGGACCGTGTCGGGTGTAGCTGGAGACCGCCGGCTGCTGCAGCCATGGACTGTAATGGGGTCCGGCCTTGTTACAGCGTTCAGGTTGGGTTTTGGCCGGACTAAAATAGCTTTGGACGATACGCAGCATGTATGCCGGACCACATTATAGTCAATGAGAGCATATAGCTGGTTGTATCCGGCTATGCCCCATACGGTGCAGTGACCTAGCATTTTGATGACCCCTCCCAAGTCAGTCAGCCTTGCCCTCAAATCAGTCCCCCCATGCTGCAAGCCCGCAATCAGACCCCCATGCCACCATGATCAGACCCTCCCTTGCTGCAATCAGAGCCAGACCCCCATGCCATCAGATCAGCCTCTCCATGCCATGTCCCCCAGTGCCCCCATGATGGCACTTCCATCAGCCCCTCCATGCCATCCAGATTGCCATGATGTCCCCCTTCTCCAGCGCCTCCATGCCATCCACAATGTCCCCCACGTCCATCAGATCAGCCCCGCCATCACAGGATCCCCCCGCCGCTAACTATATACTTCCCGTTCCTGGCAGTGCGGCATGCGCTGACACATGGAGTCCGCAGGAGACGGATCTTCATCCCAGCATGCACTGGGGGGGGACCGATGTGTGCACGCAAGGCTCTGGCCACTGCAGCGCGGTGCCGAGTCGGGAGGCCACGGAGCGGTGAGTGAGAAGCTTCACTTCACTCGCGCTTCGTGGTCACGTGATTTAAACGAATCCTCGATGCAGGGAAACTGCATCAAGGATTTTTTTGCCTCAATTACATCGATGAATCGTTTCAGACGTTCACAATCGGCAGCCATATGATGCCCGTGAATCAGTCCGCAGCTGCGGGGGACGCTCTCTGTTATCGTCCGGCTGCGGGGGCGCTCTCTGTTATCGGCCAGCTGCGGGGGACGCTCTCTGTTATCGGCCGGCTGCGGGGGGCGCTCTCTGTTATCGGCCAGCTGCGGGGGACGCTCTGTCATCGGCCGGCTGCGGGGGACGCTCTCTGTCATCGGCCGGCTGCGGGGGACGCTCTCTGTCATCGGCCGGCTGCGGGGGACGCTCTCTGTCATCGGCCGGCTGCGGGGGACGCTCTCTGTTATCGTCCGGCTGCGGGGGCGCTCTCTGTTATCGGCCAGCTGCGGGGGACGCTCTGTCATCGGCCGGCTGCGGGGGACGCTCTCTGTCATCGGCCGGCTGCGGGGGACGCTCTCTGTCATCGGCCGGCTGCGGGGGACGCTCTCTGTCATCGGCCGGCTGCGGGGGACGCTCTCTGTCATCGGCCGGCTGCGGGGGACGCTCTCTGTCATCGGCCGGCTGCGGGGGACGCTCTCTGTCATCGGCCGGCTGCGGGGGACGCTCTCTGTCATCGGCCGGCTGCGGGGGACGCTCTCTGTCATCGGCCGGCTGCGGGGGACGCTCTCTGTCATCGGCCGGCTGCGGGGGACGCTCTCTGTCATCGGCCGGCTGCGGGGGACGCTCTCTGTCATCGGCCGGCTGCGGGGGCGCTCTCTGTCATCGGCCGGCTGCGGCCGGCGCTCTCTGTCATCGTCCGGTTGCGGGGGGCGCTCTCTGTCATCGGTCGGCTTTTGGGGTTATTTTTGGGCTTTCTCCCCCGACCTCGTCCTCCCGGATGCAGCAGGAAGCCTCTCATTTCCAGCCTCGTCCTCCAGCCCTGCGGCTTCTGGTGTCTTGTCAAACAGCTGACACTTTATCGTAGGTCTGAGGCCGCAGTGAATTGGCACCAACCCCTCCCCCATCCCTGCCTCTCGGCACGCTCAGGAAATTCCAGGATTCTCCGCTGTCTGGACAGGATCCTGCTCTTGTTAGCAGAACTTATCCGGTACTGATTCTGAGTGGCATCATATCTTATTCTCCAGTCACATCCAGAGCTGCAGCAGTGTTGTTGCATCATTTATTGTTACTTTTTATGGATGATCCTATTACCTGATAGCTTTCTCCTGTCCTGATAGATTGTTACAATGTATCAGCGCAGATAACAACGTATCAGTCTGGGGGATGTTCACCTCTCAGAGGATTGGTCTACACTGGATACACTTGTGACAAACCCTCAGCTGTGAAAAGTATTAGAGCTGGATGGGTTTTTTACACTCCAAATGTGCACAGCAATGTTCCCATTTGCTGACAGCAAGCAGATATTGTGAAAACACTGAGAAATTAAAATCCCAATTCTATTAGAAAGTTCCTGCACTTATCATTGCTGATTATCGCCGTCAGTCTGGAGATTCTCCTCCGGTGGCACAGAAGTCGTGAATACTGGTCACCTGGCGTAGAGCGAGGGGCAGCGGAGGCTTCAGGTGTCGCCCCCATAATGACAGTTGGCAGCGGTGCCCGCTATAACTGAAGGATTACAGATCATGTAACTTGTGGAAAGGATATTTGGGGTTGGCATCTTCAGATCTCGCCCGCCCCTGCGGTGGGGCCATTACGGTGTCAGATGATTATCGGATTGTGCTGCCAGGTCCAAAACGCTAGGATGCAGGTAGATGGCGGTAGATTTATAAACCTGGGGTCCCCCAACCTAGAACAAGAGACGACCTCTGCCCGGCACATGCCATCTGCCTGCGCTGGTATACCCCCATATCACTCACCTGGCAGGGGAGCCGGTGCCCACAGGTGATTCTGGGCGATGCCAGCTCATGTGGCGCTCGGGGGGGCACTGCCCGGGTGGTTTTACCTGGATCTGAAGTCTGCCCAGTGACTGCTGCTTTATTTGGGGTGTTGGGCACAAGCTGTGGAGTTACCCCATAGACTGCAATAGTCCTGAAGCTGAACCTGCCCCCCCTATACATGGCACCATCATGTGTCCTGTCCACAAGAGCTGACAGTCTAAAGCTGCGGGTGCAGGTGTGACCCTGGATGAGGTGACTGGGTCTCTGAGCAAACACGTCTTAGGACAAATATTGATTTTGGATTCACTTGGAAGAGGAACTACGAAACGGCGCGGCGAGGAACCCGTCCTTCGAGTCGCTCAGATCCTGGAATATGGCCCCGGGGTGTTTATAGAAGGAGGCAACGCCCGCTACCCGCTGGCAGGGGCCACGGTCTGGGTGCACAGCCAATACCTGCAAGCCAGGTATGGTTGGATTGTCAGCTCTTGTACACAGATACTGCCACGTGTGTTTCCTGTGGACGGCCCCTGGAGTATTAAGTGGATGTAACCAGGGGCCCTTGGCAGGAATAATGTGAGGGCCCTTATGCGACCCTCTTATAGACTTTGATTCAGTTCCTCACCCTTTTCAGAGTCTCTGCTTGCAGTCAATGAAATGTATACATTCTGTCTTGGTCCTGGTCACACAGCTGAGGATTTGATACAGTGTATCAGTGTATCCTCTGTGAGATTAATGCAGCATATATTAACACTTAATTTTCCTCAGCAATGCGGGCACATATGGACATGGGGCCAACACAGATGTCTTCAGCAGCTAGGAGAACATGTAACAGGTCAGCCGGGGTCACAGGGACAAACCTGCCGGCAGATGGGCTTTAACCTCTTGGGGACACATGACGTACCGGTACGTCATGTGTATTTCTGATAACCGCCGTGCGGCAGGCGGTGATCGGAACTGGGTGCCTGCTGAAATCAACCAGCAGGCACCCTGGAACAATTGCGAGGGGGGTCCTGTGAACCCCCCCCCCCCCCCCCGTATCGGCGATCGCTGCAAACCGCAGGTCAATTCAGGTTTACAGCGCTGTTGGAAGTTTCTGATCCGCGGGGATCAGAGACTTCAAAGTGACCTAAAGTTTCATCTGCTGGCGGTCTGTGCAGGGGGAGAGGGGCGGGCGGGCGCGCGATCATCCCGCCCGCCCCCTCTCATTTCCAGGAAGGCCGAGTGGTTAGCAAGCAGAGTGTCAGCACATTGCTGACAGTCTGCTTGAAACGGCTGACATCTGTGCTGTGATGTCAGCCGTTTAACCCCTTCCATGCCGCGGTCCATTGGGACTGCTGTATGGAAGGGGTTAACAAGGAGGGAGCTCCCTCCCTCTCTCATTGGGGGCTGCTGTGCCTTTTCAGTTCCCGACTCTGTTATGGCAGCGGGTGATGGTTACCATGGCAACTGGACGCCTTCACAGGCTTCCGGCTTTCCATGGTGCTGATTAAACTTCTGCTAAAGGCAGAAGTCTGATCAGACTAAGTGTAAAGTGAAAATACAGTGCAGTACACTATATAGTGTACTGTACTGTATTATACAGACATCAGACCCACTGGATCTTCAAGAACCAAGTAGGTCTGGGGAAAATAAAATAGAAAAAAAAGTTTAAAAAAAACAACACATTTATCACTGATTAAAAAATAAAATGCACTACACATATTAGGTATCGCCGCGTCCGTAACAACCTGCTCTATAAAAATATCACATGACCTAACCCCTCAGGTGAATACCGTGAAAAATAAAAACGGTATAAAATAAAAAGCTATTTTTGGTCATCTTACATCACAAAAAGTGTAATAGCAAGCGATCAAAAAGTCACACGCACCCCAAATAGTGCCAATCAAACCGTCATCTCATCCCGCAAAAATCATACCCTACCCAAGATAATCGCCCAAAAAACTGAAAAAATTATGGCTCTCAGACTATAGAGACACTAAAACATGATTTTTCTTTTGTTTCAAAAATGAAATAATTGTGTAAAACTTACATAAATAAAAAAAGTAGACATATTAGGTATCGCCGCGTCCGTAATAACCTGCTCTATAAAAATACCACATGATCTAACCTGTCAGATGAATGTTGTAAACAACAAAAAATATAAACTGTGCCAAAACAGCTATTTCTTGTTACCTTGCCTCACAAAAAGTGTAATATAGAGCAACCAAAAATCATATGTACCCTAAAATAGTACCAACAAAACTTCCACCCTATCCCGTAGTTTCCAAAATGGGGTCACTTTTTTGGAGTTTCTTCTTTAGGGGTGCATCAGGGGGGCTTCAAATGGGACCTATGGCGTTCCTTTCCTTCTGCGCCCTGCCGTATGGCGTTCCTTTCCTTCTGCGCCCTGCCGTGTGCCCGTACAGCAGTTTACGACCACATATGGGGTGTTCCTGTAAACTACAGAATCAGGGCCATAAATATTGAGTTTTGTTTGGCTGTTAACTAGTGTTGAGCGAACTTGTGTTTTAAGTTCGGCGTCTAAAGTTCGGGTTATCGAAGAATCGCGTTATGGATTCCGCTACCACGGACCATAAGTTATGGTCCGTGGTAGCAGAATCCATAACGCGATTCTTCGATAACCCGAACTTTAGACGCCGAACTTAAAACACAAGTTCGCTCAACACTACTGTTAACCCTTGCTTTGTAACTGGAAAAAAATTATTTAAATGGAAAATCTGCCAAAAAAGTGAAATTTAGAAATTTTATCACTTTTCCATTAATTCTTGTGGAACACCTAAAGGGTTAACAAAGTTTGTAAAATCAGTTTTGAATACCTTGAGGGGAGTAGTTTGTAAAATGGGGTAATTTTTGGGTGGTTTCTATTATGTAAGCCTCACAAAGTGACTTCAGACCTGAACTGGTCCTAAAAAAGTGGGTTTTAGAAATTTTCAGAAAAATTTGAAGATTTGCTTCTAAACTTCTAAGCCTTGTAACGTCCCCAAAAAATAAAATGTCATTCCCAAAATGATCCAAACATGAAGTAGACATATGGGGAATGTAAAGTAATAACTGTTTTGGGAGGTATTACTATGTATTGTAGAAGTAGAGAAATTGAAACTTGGAAATTTGCAATTTTTTCCAAATATTTGGTAAATTTGGTATTTTTTTTATAAATAAAATAATTTTTTTTTTACTCCATTTTACCAGTGTCATGAAGTACAATGTGACGAAAAAACAATCTCAGAATGGCCTGGATAAGTCAAAGTGTTTTAAAGTTATTCAAACATAAAGTGACACTGGTCAGATATGCAAAAAATGGCCGGGTCCTTAAGGTGAAAATGAGCCCAATCCTTAAGGGGTTAATCTACTACTACCACCCCTGTTTACACTACTACTACTACTACCCCTAGTACCACTCATATATTTACACTACTACCACACTTCATACTGATAGGGAGCTTAGAGTGTGAGCTCCTGGGGACAGCATGATGAGAATGTCTGTACAGCGGTGTGGAATATGTCAGTGATATATAAGTGATGGGAATGTCTGTACAGCGCTGTGGAATATGTCAGTGATATATAAGGGATGAGAATGTCTGTACATCGCTGTGGAATATGTCAGTGATATATAAGTGATGAGAATGTCTGTACAGCGCTGTGGAATATGTCAGTGATATATAAGGGATGAGAATGTCTGTACATCGCTGTGGAATATGTCAGTGATATATAAGTGATGAGAATGTCTGTACAGCGCTGTGGAATATGTCAGTGATATATAAGGGATGGGAATGTCTGTACAGCGCTGTGGAATATGTCAGTGATATATAAGGGATGGGAATGTCTGTACAGCGCTGTGGAATATGTCAGTGATATATAAGTGATGAGAATGTCTGTACAGAGCTGTGGAATATGTCAGTGATATATAAGTGATGAGAATGTCTGTACAGCGCTGTGGAATATGTCAGTGATATATAAGTGATGAGAATGTCTGTACAGCGCTGTGGAATATGTCAGTGATATATAAGAGATGAGAATGTCTGTACAGGAATATGTCAGTGATATATAAGGGATGAGAATGTCTGGACAGCGCTGTGGAATATGTCAGTGATATATAAGGGATGAGAATGTCTGGACAGCGCTGTGGAATATGTCAGTGATATATAAGGGATGAGAATGTCTGGACAGCGCTGTGGAATATGTCAGTGATATATAAGGGATGAGAATGTCTGGACAGCGCTGTGGAATATGTCAGTGATATATAAGGGATGAGAATGTCTGGACAGCGCTGTGGAATATGTCAGTGATATATAAGGGATGAGAATGTCTGGACAGCGCTGTGGAATATGTCAGTGATATATAAGGGATGAGAATGTCTGGACAGCGCTGTGGAATATGTCAGTGATATATAAGGGATGAGAATGTCTGGACAGCGCTGTGGAATATGTCAGTGATATATAAGTGATGAGAATGTCTGGACAGCGCTGTGGAATATGTCAGTGATATATAAGTGATGAGAATGTCTGGACAGCGCTGTGGAATATGTCAGTGATATATAAGTGATGAGAATGTCTGTACAGCGCTGTGGAATATGTCAGTGATATATAAGTGATGAGAATGTCTGTACAGCGCTGTGGAATATGTCAGTGATATATAAGCCAGGCTATGAGCTGTGCGCTGCGATTGGCCAGCGCTGCAGCAAGGGACACGCCTCATACAAAAAATCCCTCCAGTACAGCAGAGGGAGCGCAGACACCGGAGCCTATACCGGGTGAACGGAGCGGCGCCCAGACATACTAGTAAGTGCAGGGGGACCCCTGGGCGCCGCTCTGCCCACTGATATAGTTAGTTTTTAGTTTGTAGAGTAGTGAAAGGTCCTCTTTAAGACTGTAATGAATGTGGTTTGACGGTAGCAGTTTATCCGTCAGTAAGCAGCTTTACAAAAGTCGCACGTCTTTACGAAAAAGTCGCAAGTTTTTATGAAAAAGTCGCATGTTCTATTAAAAAGTCTCATAAGATAAGCATGGTCCTCACTGGAGTGAAATTGCGACTTTTTAAATAATCCCAATAGTAAATCTGTCTAGAGATTCATTTACATAAGAAAACACACCCACTTTCAGAAAACTGGCGAGCATAGTGCAGAGCAGAAAAAAGTCGCAAATTTGTGCGCAGTTTTAGCGTTTGGGACTTTTTTTGGGACTTTTTCACTCCATTATTCTGACCTGAGCTAATGATAAATCTGGCCCATAGTGTTGTGTGTTTCTTCCAAACAACTCCACTTTGGTGTCATCTGTCCACAGAATATTTTGCCAGTACTGCTGTGGAACATCCAGGGGCTCTTGTGCAAACTGTAAACCTGCAGCAATGGTTTTTTGGACAGCAGTGGCCTCCTCTGTGGTATCCTCCCATGAAATCCATTCTTGTTTAGTGTTTTACGTATCGTAGATTCGCTAACAGGGATGTTAGCATATGCCAGAGACTTCTGTAAGTCTTTAGCTGACACTCTAGGATTCTTCTTCACCTCATTGAGCAGTCTGCGCTGTGCTCTTGCAGTCATCTTTACAGGACGGCCCCTCCTAGGTAGAGTAGCAGCAGTGCTGAACGTCCCCTATTTATAGACCATTTGTCTTACCGTGGACTGATGAACAGCAAGGCTTTTGGAGATACTGTTACAACCCTTTCCAGCTTTATGCAAGTCAACAATTCTTAATCGTAGGTCTTCTGAGAGCTCTTTTGTGCGAGGCATCATTCACATCAGGCAATGCTTCTTGTGAAAAGCAAACCCAGAACTGGTGTGTGTTTTTTTATAGGGCAGGGCAGCTGTAACCAGCACCTCCAATCTCATCTCATTGATTGGACTCCAGTTGGCAGACACCTCACTCCAATTAGCTCTTGTTGATGTCATTAGTCTAGGGGTTCACATACTTTCTCCACCTGCACTGTGAATGTTTACATGGTGTGTTCAATAAAAACATGGTAACATTTAACTCTTTGTGTGTTATTAGTTTAAGCAGACTGTGATTGTCTATTGTTGTGACTGAGATGAAGATCAGATCACATTTTATGACCAATTTGTGCAGAAATCCATCTCCTTCCAAAGGGTTCACATACTTTTTCTTGCAACTGTATAAGGGATGAGAATGTCTGTACAGCGCTGTGGAATATGTCAGTGATATATAAGTGATGAATAGAATGATAGAACTGCTGTGAGAGCTGACACAGCAATAGAGAACAGTGCAGACCTGCATGCCACTCTGGGTCAGTGGAGAGTTGGATGACGCCCCCTATTATTAATGTCCTGAGAAGATGGCGGCCGCAGTACATGGTCCTTAGTCACTTACCCTGTGCTGGTCGCTCTTCTTACAGATCGTCTTCCCATCCATCCTCCTGGCGCTAAAAATCTCTCCGCTCATCGAAAAAGTCAGCGACCACAAGGACTTTAAGAAGCTGCTGCGCACTCGCAATAACGTGCTGGTTCTGTACTCCAAAACAGGTGAGGGTGCGCTGCTGATCTCACACGCGGGGGAGGGGTTATTAGGAGGCGTCTGGAACCAGCTGAAATTGCAAAACCGAGAGTGAAAATCTTCATGTAAAGTCTTTGGACTCTCGTGGGAGGCACGCTTGTGATTCTGGCTGTATAATCTCTATGTAGTGAGCTCCCTCTAGTGGTGGCTGTATAATCTGTATGTGAGGAACTCCCTCTAGTGGTGGCTGTATAATCTGTATGTGAGGAACGCCCTCTAGTGGTGGCTGTATAATCTGTATGTAGTGAGCTCCCTCTAGTGGTGGCTGTATAATCTGTATGTGAGGAACTCCCTCTAGTGGTGGCTGTATAATCTGTATGTGAGGAACTCCCTCTAGTGGTGGCTGTATAATCTGTATGTAGTGAGCTCCCTCTAGTGGTGGCTGTATAATCTGTATGTAGTGAGCTCCCTCTAGTGGTGGCTGTATAATCTGTATGTAGTGAGCTTCCTCTAGTGGTGGCTGTATAATCTGTATGTAGTGAGCTCCCTCTAGTGGTGGCTGTATAATCTGTATGTAGTGAGCTCCCTCTAGTGGTGGCTGTATAATCTGTATGTAGTGAGCTCCCTCTAGTGGTGGCTGTATAATCTGTATGTAGTGAGCTCCCTCTAGTGGTGGCTGTATAATCTGTATGTAGTGAGCTCCCCCTAGTGGTGGCTGTATAATCTGTATGTAGTGAGCTCCCTCTAGTGGTGGCTGTATAACCTGTATGTAGTGAGCTCCCTCTAGTGGTGGCTGTATAACCTGTATGTAGTGAGCTCCCTCTAGTGGTGGCTGTATAATCTGTATGTAGTGAGCTCCCCCTAGTGGTGACTGTATAATCTGTATGTAGTGAGCTCCCTCTAGTGGTGGCTGTATAACCTGTTATTAGCTCCCCCCAGTGGCATCTTTAGACAGGCAGAATCTAATCATGTGACTTTATGGTTAGTGCTCTTATCACTAAACTTTATTTACAATGTACTTAGTAACAATCTTCATTTTGTGTTTTCAGCCAAGGCTGCTGAGCGTCAGCTAAAGCTGCTGTCGGATGCGGCGCAGGATGTGCGGGGCATAGCTACCATATCATGGATTGACTGCGGGTATGATGCCGATTACATTGCTTCCTGTTCTCAAACTACAACCCCCAACAGGCAGGACCCACCAGACGCAGTGAGACCCACTGGGACGTCCGTACAGGACCTGTGATTTACCCCAGTGTTTCTGCCGTTTCTGTCTGGCACTGGCTGTTGTGGTGAAGTTGTATCTTGTACTCCGCTCACATCCAGAGCTGCGTTCACAATCCTGCCGGTAACAGGGCGTCACATTTTCATAAAGCGCTGAACTCTTCTAACCGGCACTATGCGCGAGATAAGCGCTGCCTCCCTGTGCACGGCAGCAGATCCTGCACTGAAGGAAATGTCCAGTTCTGCAGCCTGCACGCTACAGGAAGACTGGTAAATTTGGTTGCAGCTCTGGGAAATGATATAGGTAAGGCCTCATGCACACGACCGTATTTTTTCACGGTCCGCAAAACGGGGTTTCGTTGGTCCGTGTTCCGTGACCGTTTTTTCGTCCGTGGGTCTTCCTTGATTTTTGGAGGATCCACGGACATAAAAAAAAAGTCGGTTTGGTGTCCGCCTGGCCGTGCGGAGCCAAACGGATCCGTCCTGAATTACAATGCAAGTCAATAGGGACGGATCCGTTTGACGTTGACACAATATGGTGCATTTGCAAACGGACCCGTCCCCATTGACTTTCAATGTAAAGTCAGGAGTTAATATACCATAGGATCGGAGTTTTCTCCAATCCGATGGTATATTTTAACTTGAAGCGTCCCCATCACCATGGGAACGCCTCTCTGTTAGAATATACTGTCGGATATGAGTTACATCGTGAAACTCATATCCGACAGTATATTCTAACACAGAGGCGTTCCCATGGTGATGGGGACGCTTTTAGTTAGAATATACTACGAACTGTGTACATGACTGCCCCCTGCTGCCTGGCAGCACCCGATCTCTGACAGGGGGCTGTGATCGGCACAATTAACCCCTCAGGTGCTGCACCTGAGGGGTTAATTGTGCATATCATAGCCCCCTGTAAGAGATCAGGGGCTGCCAGGCAGGAGGGGGCAGACCCCCCTCCCTCCCCAGTTTGAATATCATTGGTGGCCAGTGTGCGGCCCCCCCTCTATTGTAATATCATTGGTGGCCAGTGTGCGGCCCCCCCTCTATTGTAATATCATTGGTGGCCAGTGTGTGGCCCCCCCCGCCCCCCCTCTATTGTAATATAGAGCTCCTCCTACTGGTAAGTGACAGATCATTAAGCAATGCGCCGCACAGACCTGTCACTTACCAGTAGGAGGAGCTCCCGGCCGGGCACAGACAGCGCAGCAGCTAGCAGGTAAGTATGATGCTTCTAATATTGTAATATTGCTAAGTAACCATGGCAACCAGGCCTGCAGTAGCGTCCTGGTTGCCATGGTTACCGATCGGAGCCCCAGAGCGATTAAACTGGGACTCCGATCGGAATCTCCGCTGACACCAATGATCGGGAAGGGGGGGGGAGAGGGGAGGCCGCACACTGGCCACCAATGAAATTACAATAGAGGGGGGGCCGACGGAGGCCGCACACTGGCCACCAATGATATTAATACAATAGAGGGGGGGGGGGGGGGCCCCGCACACTGGCCACCAATGATATTACAATAGAGGGGGGGGGGACGGGGGGGGCCGCACACTGGCCACCAATGATATTACAATAGAGGGGGGGAGGCCGCACACTGGCCACCAATGATATTACAATAGAGGGGGGGGGTCGGGGGAGGCCGCACACTGGCCACCAATGATATTACAATAGAGGGGGGGGGGGGCCGGGGGAGGCCGCACACTGGCCACCAATGATATTACAATAGAGGGGGGGGCCGGGGGAGGCTGCACACTGGCCACCAATGATATTACAATAGAGGGGGGGGGGGGGGGGCGGGGGAGGCCGCACACTGGCCACCAATGATATTACAATAGGGGGGGGGGTGCCGCACACTGGCCACCAATGATATTACAATAGAGGGGAGGCCGCACACTGTGCCACCAATGATATTACAATAGAGGGGGGGCCGGGGGGGCCGCACACTGGCCACCAATGATATTCAAACTGGGGAGGGAGGGGGGTCTGCCCCCTCCTGCCTGGCAGCCCCTGATCTCTTATAGGGGGCTATGATATGCACAATTAACCCCTCAGGTGCAGCACCTGAGGGGTTAATTGTGCGGATCACAGCCCCCTGTAAGAGATCGGGTGCTGCCAGGCAGCAGGGGGCAGTCATGTACACAGTTCGTAGTATATTCTAACTAGAAGCGTCCCCATCACTATGGGAACGCCTCTGTGTTAGAATATACTGTCGGATTTGAGTTTTCACGAAGTGAAAACTCCTCTCTGAAAAAGCTTTTCTGCAGACGGATCTTCGGATCCGTCTGCATGAAAGTAACCTATGTCCACGGATCACAGACGCGGATGCCAATCTTGTGTGAATCTTGAAAGTCAATGGGTCCGCGAAAAAAAAACGGAAAACGGCACAACGGCCACGGATGCATACAACGGTCGTGTGCATGAGGCCTAAAGAAGAGGAATCCCGGAGTTACTCGTGGTTTATGAAAGAGCAATTGCAGCTCTGGATGTGACCGGGGTCTCTGACGTGGGATGTGCACGCTCCGGTCACCTTTTCCTTCTTAATCTTTCCAGTGACTCCGAGAGCAGGAAACTGTGTAAGAAGATGAAAGTGGACCCTGGCGCGAAGACTGGAGGCGCCGAGCTGCTGCACTACAAGTAGGTGACTCACAGCCTGGCGGTATTATTGCTGCTGTGTGAAGAATTGTGATTGTGGCCCCTCCCCCTTACAGCAGTAAATCTGAGTTCGTATTCCTGCAGTGTAAAGCAGGGGGGAAATCCTGAGCGTTAGACTGACTGATTTGTCTTGCAGGGATGGGACGTTCCACACCGAGTACAACAGACCGCTCACACACAAGGTGGGTGTCCGTAGACTGGTCCCAGGAATGCACCCGCCAGCAGTGTGTGCGCTCACTCGCCCATGAGGCGCCTCCGGTGCTTGCACACTGATTTTCACGTTTTCTCTTTCCCTCAGTCCATGGTGGCTTTTCTGAAAGACCCAGAGGGGGCGCCGCTGTGGGAGGAGAACCCTGACGCCAAAGACGTTGTCCATATTGACAGTGAGAAGGATTTCCGGAAGCTTCTGAAGAAGGAAGATCGCCCCCTGCTGGTGATGTTTTACGCCCCATGTGAGTGATGTCTGAGCTGCGGTGTGTCCTGTGCCGTGCCTCTGTGTGCGCGTGGTGGGGGGTTAATCGCACGCTAATTGTGAGAATCCTTTTAGTTTACCAGTGTCTGTGCTGAGCCTCGCCCGGGGCTGTTGTGCCGCACCACGTATACACCCCATCATTGACACCCCCGACACCCGCCACGCACCTCCATAATCACTATAATGCTATATACATCACATTACCCCCCACAATACACTTCTCTGCTCCTCCTGGGTCCATTCTGCCTCACCCTGAAGTTCTCATGTTCTCTGCTCTTCCTCTGTGCACTCTGCCCCTCTCTCTCTCTGCTCTTCCTCTGTGCACTCTGCCCCTCTCTCTGCTCTTCATCTGTGCACTCTGCCCCTCCCTCTGTTCCTCCTCTGTGCGCTCTGCCCCTCCCTCCCGTTCCCCCTCTGTGCACTCTGCCCCTCTCTCTGCTCTTCCTCTGTGCAATCTGCCCCTCTCTCTGCTCTTCCTCTGTGCGCTCTGCCCCTCCCTCCCGTTCCTCCTCTGTGCACTCTGCCCCTCTCTCTGCTCTTCCTCTGTGCACTCTGCCCCTCCCTCTGTTCCTCCTCTGTGCGCTCTGCCCCTCCCTCCCGTTCCTCCTCTGTGCACTCTGCCCCTCTCTCTGCTCTTCCTCTGTGCACTCTGCCCCTCTCTCTGCTCTTCCTCTGTGCACTCTGCCCCTCTCTCTCTCTGCTCTTCCTCTGTGCACTCTGCCCCTCTCTCTCTGCTCTTCCTCTGTGCACTCTGCCCCTCTCTCTCTGCTCTTCCTCTGTGCACTCTGCCCCCCTCTCTCTCTGCTCTTCCTCTGTGCACTCTGCCCCCCTCTCTCTCTGCTCTTCCTCTGTGCACTCTGCCCCCCTCTCTCTCTGCTCTTCCTCTGTGCACTCTGCCTCTCTCTCTCTGCTCTTCCTCTGTGCACTCTGCCCCTCTCTCTCTCTGCTCTTCCTCTGTGCACTCTGCCCCTCTCTCTCTCTGCTCTTCCTCTGTGCACTCTGCCCCTCTTTCTCTGCTCTTCCTCTTTGCACTCTGCCCCTCTTTCTCTGCTCTTCCTCTGTGCATTCTGCCCCTCTCTGCTCTTCCTCTGTGCACTCTGCCCCTCACTCTCTGCTCTTCCTCTGTGCACTCTGCCCCTCTCTCTCTGCTCTTCCTCTGTGCACTCTGCCCCTCTCTCTCTGCTCTTCCTCTGTGCACTCTGCCTCTCTCTCTCTCTCTGCTCTTCCTCTGTGCACTCTGCCTCTCTCTCTCTCTGCTCTTCCTCTGTGCACTCTGCCCCTCTCTCTCTCTGCTCTTCCTCTGTGCACTCTGCCCCTCTCTCTGCTCTTCCTCTGTGCACTCTGCCCCTCTCTCTGCTCTTCCTCTGTGCACTCTGCCCCTCTCTCTGCTCTTCCTCTGTGCACTCTGCCCCTCTCTCTGCTCTTCCTCTGTGCACTCTGCCCCTCTCTCTGCTCTTCCTCTGTGCACCCTGCTTCTCTCTCTGCTCTTCCTCTGTGCACTCTGCCCCTCTCTCTGCTCTTCCTCTGTGCACCCTGCCTCTCTCTCTGCTCTTCCTCTGTGCACTCTGCCCCTCTCTCTCTGCTCTTCCTCTGTGCACTCTGCCCCTCTCTCTCTGCTCTTCCTCTGTGCACTCTGCCTCTCTCTCTGCTCTTCCTCTGTGCACTCTGCCCCTCTCTCTCTCTGCTCTTCCTCTGTGCACTCTGCCCCTCTCTCTCTCTGCTCTTCCTCTGTGCACTCTGCCCCTCTCTCTCTCTGCTCTTCCTCTGTGCACTCTGCCCCTCTCTCTCTCTGCTCTTCCTCTGTGCACTCTGCCCCTCTCTCTCTCTGCTCTTCCTCTGTGCACTCTGCCCCTCTCTCTCTCTCTCTCTCTCTCTCTCTCTGCTCTTCCTCTGTGCACTCTGCCTCTCTCTCTCTCTGCTCTTCCTCTGTGCACTCTGCCCCTCTCTCTCTCTCTGCTCTTCCTCTGTGCACTCTGCCCCTCTCTCTCTCTCTCTCTGCTCTTCCTCTGTGCACTCTGCCTCTCTCTCTCTCTGCTCTTCCTCTGTGCACTCTGCCCCTCTCTCTCTCTCTCTGCTCTTCCTCTGTGCACTCTGCCTCTCTCTCTCTCTGCTCTTCCTCTGTGCACTCTGCCCCTTTCTCTCTCTCTCTGCTCTTCCTCTGTGCACTCTGCCCCTCTCTCTCTCTCTCTCTCTCTCTCTCTGCTCTTCCTCTGTGCACTCTGCCCCTCTCTCTCTCTCTCTCTGCTCTTCCTCTGTGCACTCTGCCCCTCTCTCTCTCTGCTCTTCCTCTGTGCACTCTGCCTCTCTCTCTGCTCTTCCTCTGTGCACTCTGCCCCTCTCTCTCTCTCTCTCTCTGCTCTTCCTCTGTGCACTCTGCCTCTCTCTCTCTGCTCTTCCTCTGTGCACTATGCCCCTCTCTCTCTCTCTCTGTGCACTCTGCCCCTCTCTCTCTCTGCTCTTCCTCTGTGCACTCTGCCCCTCTCTCTCTCTCTGCTCTTCCTCTGTGCACTCTGCCCCTCTCTCTCTCTCTGCTCTTCCTCTGTGCACTCTGCCTCTCTCTCTCTCTCTGCTCTTCCTCTGTGCACTCTGCCTCTCTCTCTCTGCTCTTCCTCTATGCACTCTGCCCCTCTCTCTCTCTCTCTGCTCTTCCTCTGTGCACTCTGCCTCTCTCTCTCTGCTCTTCCTCTGTGCACTCTGCCCCTCTCTCTCTCTCTCTCTCTCTGCTCTTCCTCTGTGCACTCTGCCCCTCTCTCTCTCTCTCTCTGCTCTTCCTCTGTGCACTCTGCCCCTCTCTCTCTCTCTCTCTCTCTCTCTGCTCTTCCTCTGTGCACTCTGCCCCTCTCTCTCTCTCTCTCTCTCTCTCTGCTCTTCCTCTGTGCACTCTGCCCCTCTCTCTCTCTCTCTCTGCTCTTCCTCTGTGCACTCTGCCCCTCTCTCTCTCTCTCTCTGCTCTTCCTCTGTGCACTCTGCCCCTCTCTCTCTCTGCTCTTCCTCTGTGCACTCTGCCTCTCTCTCTGCTCTTCCTCTGTGCACTCTGCCCCTCTCTCTCTCTCTCTCTCTGCTCTTCCTCTGTGCACTCTGCCTCTCTCTCTGCTCTTCCTCTGTGCACTCTGCCCCTCTCTCTCTCTCTCTCTCTGCTCTTCCTCTGTGCACTCTGCCTCTCTCTCTCTGCTCTTCCTCTGTGCACTATGCCCCTCTCTCTCTCTCTCTGCTCTTCCTCTGTGCACTCTGCCCCTCTCTCTCTCTCTGCTCTTCCTCTGTGCACTCTGCCCCTCTCTCTCTCCTCTTCCTCTGTGCACTCTGCCCCTCTCTCTCTCCTCTTCCTCTGTGCACTCTGCCCCTCTCTCTCTCTCTCTCTGCTCTTCCTCTGTGCACTCTGCCCCTCTCTCTCTCTCTCTGCTCTTCCTCTGTGCACTCTGCCCCTCTCTCTCTCTCTCTCTCTCTGCTCTTCCTCTGTGCACTCTGCCCCTCTCTCTCTCTGCTCTTCCTCTGTGCACTCTGCCTCTCTCTCTCTGCTCTTCCTCTGTGCACTCTGCCCCTCTCTCTCTGCTCTTCCTCTGTGCACTCTGCCCCTCTCTCTCTCTCTCTGCTCTTCCTCTGTGCACTCTGCCCCTCTCTCTCTCTCTCTCTGCTCTTCCTCTGTGCACTCTGCCCCCCTCTCTCTCTCTCTCTGCTCTTCCTCTGTGCACTCTGCCCCTCTCTCTCTCTCTCTGCTCTTCCTCTGTGCACTCTGCCCCTCTCTCTCTCTCTCTCTCTGCTCTTCCTCTGTGCACTCTGCCCCTCTCTCTCTCTCTGCTCTTCCTCTGTGCACTCTGCCCCTCTCTCTCTCTCGCTCTGCTCTTCCTCTGTGCACTCTGCCCCTCTCTCGCTCTGCTCTTCCTCTGTGCACTCTGCCCCTCTCTCTCTGCTCTTCCTCTGTGCACTCTGCCTCTCTCTCTGCTCTTCCTCTGTGCACTCTGCCCCTCTCTCTCTCTCTCTCTGCTCTTCCTCTGTGCACTCTGCCCCTCTCTCGCTCTGCTCTTCCTCTGTGCACTCTGCCCCTCTCTCTCTGCTCTTCCTCTGTGCACTCTGCCTCTCTCTCTGCTCTTCCTCTGTGCACTCTGCCCCTCTCTCTCTCTCTCTCTGCTCTTCCTCTGTGCACTCTGCCCCTCTCTCTCTCTTCCTCTGTGCACTCTGCCCCTCTCTCTCTCTCTCTGCTCTTCCTCTGTGCACTCTGCCTCTCTCTCTCTCTGCTCTTCCTCTGTGCACTCTGCCTCTCTCTCTCTCTGCTCTTCCTCTGTGCACTCTGCCTCTCTCTCTCTCTCTCTGCTCTTCCTCTGTGCACTCTGCCCCTCTCTCTCTCTCTCTCTGCTCTTCCTCTGTGCACTCTGCCCCTCTCTCTCTCTCTGCTCTTCCTCTGTGCACTCTGCCCCTCTCTCTCTCTCTCTGCTCTTCCTCTGTGCACTCTGCCTCTCTCTCTGCTCTTCCTCTGTGCACTCTGCCCCTCTCTCTCTCTCTCTCTCTCTGCTCTTCCTCTGTGCACTCGGCCTCTCTCTCTCTGCTCTTCCTCTGTGCACTCTGCCCCTCTCTCTCTCTCTCTGCTCTTCCTCTGTGCACTCTGCCCCTCTCTCTCTCTCTCTCTGCTCTTCCTCTGTGCACTCTGCCCCTCTCTCTCTCTCTCTCTCTGCTCTTCCTCTGTGCACTCTGCCCCTCTCTCTCTCTCTCTGCTCTTCCTCTGTGCACTCTGCCCCTCTCTCTCTCTCTCTCTCTCTCTCTGCTCTTCCTCTGTGCACTCTGCCTCTCTCTCTCTGCTCTTCCTCTGTGCACTCTGCCTCTCTCTCTCTGCTCTTCCTCTGTGCACTCTGCCCCTCTCTCTCTCTCTCTCTCTGCTCTTCCTCTGTGCACTCTGCCCCTCTCTCTCTCTCTCTCTCTCTCTGCTCTTCCTCTGTGCACTCTGCCCCTCTCTCTCTCTCTCTGCTCTTCCTCTGTGCACTCTGCCCCTCTCTCTCTCTCTCTCTGCTCTTCCTCTGTGCACTCTGCCCCTCTCTCGCTCTGCTCTTCCTCTGTGCACTCTGCCCCTCTCTCGCTCTGCTCTTCCTCTGTGCACTCTGCCCCTCTCTCTGCTCTTCCTCTGTGCACTCTGCCTCTCTCTCTGCTCTTCCTCTGTGCACTCTGCCCCTCTCTCTCTCTCTCTGCTCTTCCTCTGTGCACTCTGCCCCTCTCTCTCTCTCTCTCTCTGCTCTTCCTCTGTGCACTCTGCCCCTCTCTCTCTCTTCCTCTGTGCACTCTGCCCCTCTCTCTCTCTGCTCTTCCTCTGTGCACTCTGCCTCTCTCTCTCTCTGCTCTTCCTCTGTGCACTCTGCCTCTCTCTCTCTCTCTCTGCTCTTCCTCTGTGCACTCTGCCCCTCTCTCTCTCTCTCTGCTCTTCCTCTGTGCACTCTGCCCCTCTCTCTCTCTCTCTCTGCTCTTCCTCTGTGCACTCTGCCCCTCTCTCTCTCTCTCTCTGCTCTTCCTCTGTGCACTCTGCCCCTCTCTCTCTCTCTCTGCTCTTCCTCTGTGCACTCTGCCCCTCTCTCTCTCTCTCTCTGCTCTTCCTCTGTGCACTCTGCCCCTCTCTCTCTCTCTCTGCTCTTCCTCTGTGCACTCTGCCCCTCTCTCTCTCTCTCTCTCTGCTCTTCCTCTGTGCCCTCTCTCTCTCTCTCTCTCTCTGCTCTTCGTCTGTCCATGTCACCATGCTCCAGTATACTGCCCCCATCCTCCCCCGCCCTGTGATCCTGGACTGTCTCCCCCCATCTTAATGTTCCTGGTCTCTCGTCCTCAGGGTGCGGTGTGTGTAAGAGGTTGATGCCAGCGTACCAACAGGCGGCCACCGAGCTAAAGGGCACCTATGTGAGTAACCGCTAGTAGTGACCCGGGACCCATGTGCAGTAGATTATTACTGTCTGATGCCCCCCACCCCCATTCTGTAAGGTCAGCGCTGGGGGGTATACAGGGGGACACTGATGCCCTCTGACAGGTGCTGCGGAGCCCGTGTGAACCTCACTGCCAGCCAGGCCTTCAGACACATCAGAAATGATTGTAGTTCCCAATGTGACGGGTGCGCTCCTGATGTCGCACCGCCATTGCTGCCCTGGGTAACAGGATTATTGGACCGGGGGGATTCACACGTGGACGCGGCTACAGACGGCCCTGCTGCCTGCGGCCCCCCACAGGTCCCAGCAGGTCCTGTCAGCCAGCGACAGCCTCATCCTGTAACAGGCCCAAGAAGAGATCTCCAGAGTTCAGTAAATAATGCTCATTTGTTCAATACATCCGCTTGCTGTCAGTGAATAGGTACATTCTCGTTTACATTCAGTCGGTGAGAACTTGTCCTGGTGGATGAATTCCTCAGGGTCCAGGACAGGAGAGATGTTTTAGTTGCTGCCGTGTTTAGCTCGCAGAGGATTGCCTTCATGGATTTATTGTAACAAACCCTCAGCCGTCCGAACACAACTAAAATTAACCCCACTCGCACGTGCGGCGGACGCCATGGCTGGCGGGTCTCCACTGTTTCAAACAGCAGAGACCCGCGGCTAATGACAGCGACCGGCAATAATGCTGATGGTGGTCATTTAAAGCCTTTAGATGCCGTGATCAAGTGAGATCCCAGCATCTAAAGGGTGAAAAACCTGGGCTTCTTACCGCCATCCAGTGCGGCCAATGAGGATGCCGCTAATGGATTTTAATACGCTGGGTCTCGCTGAAGAGCCAACATAAGAAATGAGCCATTCTGTACAATGTAAAAAATCCATGAGTGTTCAGAATAAAAAAATAATATTGGATTTTGTGGCTCAAATACGAGCTTCAAAATCATAAAAAAGGGCGATTTCTTTTTTTTTTTTTTTTTAAAACATTTTTTAAAATATATTTTTAAGTTTAAATTAGCCCCCCTTCCGTAGAATAAAATAATAAATACATAAATAACAAAAAATATAAAAATCACTATTAAAATATAAAAATATTTTTTCCAATACGGCCAATGGCATAACGGAAAAAAGGGTCAAAATGGCCAATTTCATATTTTTTTCTTACCCAAAAAAATGTAATAAAATGTGATGAAAAAGTCACACACTCAAAAATGGTATCAATAAAAACCACAGATTGTCTCACAAAAAAATGAGCTCAGTAGATATAACTATAAAAAAGATATGTGGGTCAGAATATAGTGATGACATTTTTTTTTTTACGCTATTTAGACATAAAATCCTATACATAGGGGGTATCGCTGCAATCGTACTGACCCAGAGAATGAAGGGCAGGGGTCAGTTTTGCCGCAACTGAAACGCCATGTGAACAAAACCCGTAAAATGGTGGAGGAAATGCGTTTATTTTACAATTCCACCCCATTTGGAATGCGTTTACCGCTTCTCACTACGTTGTATGCCATCTTTAATGGCGGCATCACAAAGTGCAACTTGTCCCACAAAAATAAGCCCTCATGCAGCTATGTGACCTGGAAACTAAAATAGTTATGGCTCAAGGAAAATGGGGAAGAAAAAAATAAATGCAAAAACGAAAAAAAACCTCCGGTATCCTAAGGGTTAGGAGAGGCTTTTCTATGCGCGGCCGCTACGTCCTCCGGCGCTTTATCGGGGTCTTTGTTGCCTCTTTGACATCGGAGCTTCTTTATCTTCTTCCTGCAGGTTTTAGCGGGAATGAACGTCTTCCCTCCGGAGTTTGAAAGACTGAAGGAAGAGTACAGCGTAAAGGGCTACCCCACCGTTCTGTATTTTGAGTGAGTACTCCTGGGATGCCCTGCACTGACGGGCACTGCACTGAGGGAACGACCTGCACTGACTGCACTGACAGACACTGCACTGACGGGCAACGCAATGAGGGAACGACCTGCACTGAAGGGCACTGCACTGAGGGAATGAGCTGCACTGACGGCACTGCACTGAGGGAACGACCTGCACTGACAGACACTGCACTGACGGGCAACGCAATGAGGGAACGACCTGCACTGAAGGGCACTGCACTGAGGGAATGAGCTGCACTGACGGGCACTGCACTGAGGGAATGAGCTGCATTGACGGCACTGCACTGAGGGAACGACCTGCACTGACAGACACTGCACTGACGGGCAACGCAATGAGGGAACGACCTGCACTGAAGGGCACTGCACTGAGGGAATGAGCTGCACTGACGGGCACTGCACTGAGGGAATGAGCTGCATTGACGGCACTGCACTGAGGGAACGACCTCCACGCAAAGGCACCAAAATGAGGGAATAACCTGCACTGAAAGGCACTGCACTGAGGGAACGACCTGCACTGACGGGCACTGCACTGAGGGAACGACCTGCACTGAAGGACACTGCACTGAGGGAACGACCTGCACTGACGGGCACTGCACTGAGGGAACGACCTGCACTGACGGACACTGCACTGAGGGAACGACCTGCACTGATGGACTCTACACAGCTGTTGTAATTATTATATTTGATTCTCAGGAAAGGAAAGTACAAGTTCAACTTTGAGAAGTACGGAGCAACTGCCAAAGACATTGCAGACTGGCTGAAAAAGTAAGTAGAATCGTGTGAATGGGATCTGCTGGGAGTAGTAGTAGTAGTAGTATCCGCTTGAAGATCGGGCTGCATCCTATTAACCTGGTGTAAAAACTGTAATCCTGCACACAACAGTAATGCAGTCAGTCATCTGCACAGGGAGATCTGTCCACTGCTGACCTAAGCATCGGTAGGTGTATCTGGGCAGGACTGGTCATCGGTAGGTGTGTCTGGATGGGACTGGTCATCGGTAGGTGTGTCTGGATGGGACTGGTCATCGGTAGGTGTGTCTGGATGGGACTGGTCATCGGTAGGTGTGTCTGGATGGGACTGGTCATCGGTAGGTGTGTCTGGATGGGACTGGTCATCGGTCGGTGTGTCTGGATGGGACTGGTCATTGGTCGGTGTGTGTGGATGGGACTGGTCATTGGTCGGTGTGTCTGGATGGGACTGGTCATTGGTCGGTGTGTCTGGATGGGACTGGTCATCGGTCGGTGTGTCTGGATGGGACTGGTCATTGGTCGGTGTGTGTGGATGGGACTGGTCATTGGTCGGTGTGTCTGGATGGGACTGGTCATTGGTCGGTGTGTGTGGATGGGACTGGTCATTGGTAGGTGTGTCTGGATGGGACTGGTCATTGGTAGGTGTGTCTGGATGGGACTGGTCATTGGTCGGTGTGTCTGGATGGGACTGGTCATTGGTCGGTGTGTCTGGATGGGACTGGTCATTGGTCGGTGTGTCTGGATGGGACTGGTCATTAGTAGGTGTGTCTGGATGGGACTGGTCATTGGTCGGTGTGTCTGGATGGGACTGGTCATTGGTCGGTGTGTCTGGATGGGACTGGTCATTGGTAGGTGTGTCTGGATGGGACTGGTCATTGGTCGGTGTGTCTGGATGGGACTGGTCATCGGTCGGTGTGTCTGGATGGGACTGGTTATTGGTCGGTGTGTCTGGATGGGACTGGTTATTGGTCGGTGTGTCTGGATGGGACTGGTCATTGGTTGGTGTGTCTGGATGGGACTGGTCATTGGTCGGTGTGTCTGATGGTCTGGCAGGAGCGGCCGCGCTTGCGCTGTGTTTTCTGCACATGCTTATTCTGTGGTTTGTGGTTTTCCGTACAGCGGTTACATAACTGCAGACATGATCTCCCATCAAACCGCAGTCACCACCTGCTGAACCTACGTGACATCACTGGTCACATGTCCGCCCGCCACAAATTATATAGACGGCTCGTCAGTGTTATATATACACGAGACGTTTCCGGGATCTGGTACTTAACCCTGTAATGACCCCCACTGTCTTGTGTCTGCTGCTCTAGGAATGAACTGCAGATGCCAGCTCCGGTCCTTGGGGCAGCCTCCTGCTCTCCAGCCAGGATCAGAGGTAGCTTCAATCCCAACTGTTAACCCGTTGATTGCCGCAGTCTGTGACCATGGCATGATCATATGGGATTTCCTCCCAGTAACTCGGGGGCTTCTGCAGTCAGCAGCGGGGACCTAGCAGGGACCCCAGGACTTGCGCTCAGTAATCCTGCTGCTCGTGTCGTCGCCCTCACCGCAGTCTGTGCCGTAGAGACACAGCGTACAGGAGTATAAAATCACAATCTAAAAAAATTCTAATAAAATGTTTTAAATAAAACAAAGTTTGAAGGGATTCTTTTACATAAAATACATTTTATTGCACATATATTATGTAATCGCCTGAGGAGCTCATTTACTAGGTTATTCGGTGTCGCGTATGTGCAGTGGAAACGATAAAGTAAATAAAATAAAAATCACGCAAAAGGTTTCAATTACAAAACTACTTATATACGCACAAACCGCCGCAAAATCTGCAACTTCTCCCTCATAAACCTGGGCCTCATACAACCGCGCCAGTGAAAAAACGTGAAGTACCGGCTGCTTAAGGGGGTCCTCTAACCCCTATAATGACCCCCCCCAGTGCCCGGACCCCTCCTATACATTATACTTACCTGCCACCTCAGGGGACATACTGTCGGTACCAGCGCAGAGAAGAAAAGTCTTAGCCACATTTGTCAGGACCGCGAAAGTTGCAGAAGAGTCGCTGTTAACCCATGCTGTGCCGGTGTGTTATTTCAGCCCTCAGGCTCCGGCACCTGAACAGCCCGAAGTGCCGTGGTCGGAGCAGGAAGGCGCCGTCCATCACCTGACTGACGCCGGCTTTGATGAGTTCATCCAGGATCACCCGTCGGCGCTCGTCATGTTCTACGCCCCATGTAAGTCCTTCATGTCGCGCTCTTATTCTGTTTCTCTTCCGCTTTCCCGGACTCCTGAGCGGCAGGTCCGCCCGGAGCAGAGAATTATCCCTGTACATAAGCCCCTTGTGCTTATATCTCATCCTGGGAAAGCTGGGTGCCCGCCATGTGTCCGCCTTCAGCTGATGCGCTGATGTCAGAGAGGACAGAGGCGCCGCGGATTCCTGGGCGCTCACAGTGTAATATTCAGCAATAAGGGGGGGCGGGGGGGGGGCGCGGACATATTTCACTCCAACTGAGGGAAACCGATTTCAGAGAATTTCAGGTATTTTGTTTTTTAAATATCCCTCCCCCTCCCCGTCTATTTTCTTTCTGCTCCCTGGTGAGTAGCAGTCGGGGAAATGAAAATCTGCAATTTGTGGCTGAAAGAAAATGACATTGATTTGTGAATTTCAGGAAATGCTTTACCTGCCGGGAATCGTTAAAGGGACGGTGCGCCCAGGAGCCAGACATAGGGGACGTCTTTATACCCCCTGATGACGCATTAATAGCGGGGCCCTTTATCTGCCCCACAGTCTACCATCTACCATTAGTGAGGCCCCCCCCCCGGATCTACCATGGGCCATTTATAATCCTGGCGCCCTCTTATAATGCTGAAGAAGCTCAGAATAGTGAGTGCAGCTCTGGAGTATAATACAGGATGTGACTCAGGATCAGTACAGGATAAGTAATGTATCTACACAGTGACTGCACCAGCAGAATAGTGAGTGCAGCTCTGGAGTATAATACAGGATGTAACTCAGGAGGATCAGTACAGGATAAGTAATGTATGTACACAGTGACTGCACCAGCAGAATAGTGAGTGCAGCTCTGGAGTATAATGCAGGATGTAACTCAGGATCAGTACAGGATAAGTAATGTATGTACACAGTGACTGCACCAGCAGAATAGTGAGTGCAGCTCTGGAGTATAATACAGGATGTGACTCAGGATCAGTACAGGATAAGTAATGTATCTACACAGTGACTGCACCAGCAGAATAGTGAGTGCAGCTCTGGAGTATAATACAGGATGTAACTCAGGAGGATCAGTACAGGATAAGTAATGTATGTACACAGTGACTGCACCAGCAGAATAGTGAGTGCAGCTCTGGAGTATAATGCAGGATGTAACTCAGGATCAGTACAGGATAAGTAATGTATGTACACAGTGACTGCACCAGCAGAATAGTGAGTGCAGCTCTGGAGTATAATACAGGATGTGACTCAGGATCAGTACAGGATAAGTAATGTATCTACACAGTGACTGCACCAGCAGAATAGTGAGTGCAGCTCTGGAGTATAATACAGGATGTAACTCAGGAGGATCAGTACAGGATAAGTAATGTATGTACACAGTGACTGCACCAGCAGAATAATGAGTGCAGCTCTGGAGTATAATACAGGATGTAACTCAGGATCAGTACAGGATAAGTAATGTATGTACACAGTGACTGCACCAGCAGAATAGTGAGTGCAGCTCTGGAGTATAATGCAGGATGTAACTCAGGATCAGTACAGGATAAGTAATGTATGTACACAGTGACTGCACCAGCAGAATAGTGAGTGCAGCTCTGGAGTATAATACAGGATGTAACTCAGGATCAGTACAGGATAAGTAATGTATGTACACAGTGACTGCACCAGCAGAATAGTGAGTGCAGCTCTGGAGTATAATACAGGATGTAACTCAGGATCAGTACAGGATAGGCAATGTATGTACACAGTGACTGCACCAGCAGAATAGTGAGTGCAGCTCTGGAGTATAATACAGGATGTAACTCAGGATCAGTACAGGATAAGTAATGTATGTACACAGTGACTCCACCAGCAGAATAGTGAGTGCAGCTCTGGGGTATAATACAGGATGTAACTCAGGATCAGTACAGGATATGTAATGTATGTACACAGTGACTGCACCAGCAGAATAGTGAGTGCAGCTCTGGGGTATAATACAGGATGTAACTCAGGATCAGTACAGGATAAGTAATGTATGTACATAGTGACTGCACCAGCAGAATAGTGAGTGCAGCTCTGGAGTATAATACAGGATGTAACTCAGGATCAGTACAGGATAAGTAATGTATGTACATAGTGACTGCACCAGCAGAATAGTGAGTGCAGCTCTGGAGTATAATACAGGATGTAACTCAGGATCAGTACAGGATAAGTAATGTATGTACACAGTGACTGCACCAGCAGAATAGTGAGTGCAGCTCTGGAGTATAATACAGGATGTAACTCAGGATCAGTACAGGATAAGTAATGTATGTACATAGTGACTGCACCAGCAGAATAGTGAGTGCAGCTCTGGAGTATAATACAGGATGTAACTCAGGATCAGTACAGGATAAGTAATGTATGTACACAGTGACTCCACCAGCAGAATAGTGAGTGCAGCTCTGGAGTATAATACAGGATGTAACTCAGGATCAGTAATGTATGTACACAGGTGCCCTCCCTTCTGCACTCGTTCGGTGTGATGGGGGTTCTCTCTCTTCAGTGACTGTCACAGCCGGGGATCGTGACCTACATGAGACTGTCACAAACACTCAGCTGTGTTGGTTTTTAATCTGTTTAGTCAGCGGGTCTCCTTCTTCCTCCAGTTGGCGGTGTAATATAAATGCATTAACCCTTGGTCACCTGGATGTATCTAATGGTGGCTACAGCCGTTTCATCGCATGTACTGATGTCAGCCACTTTTACAAGGATCTGAATGGTAAATCTGCGTAATCCTGCTGGGGTTAAGGGGAACCACTTCTATGACAGCCATATTGGTTGTCACCCAGCTTTCCCAGGAACCAATATAGCAAACAAACAGCTTTAGTAGAATTTCTCACATCTGGGTATAAGACGAGGATGAGATCGGGGATTGTGGCAATCACCGTGTTTTCTGTCCGTTTCCTGTAGGGTGCGGACATTGCAAGAAGATGAAACCGGATTATGAAAAGGCGGCCGAAGTTCTGCAAAAAGAAAGTGTAAGAAAATCAGGTTTATTTAGGTGAAACCGTTTCTTTGTTTGTTTCTGTTAAACTGTTTTGTGCCTCTGGACCCGGAGGTGAGACCCGGCGTACGGGGAGGAAACAGCGATCAGACATAACTTCTTCCCATAGGTAAGTGACGCATACACCCAGACATAAACCGGATGTAACCTGATTCATCAGACGCTGCCTTCTCTCCGTGGTGCACCTAGTGCCAGCTCTTCCCCAGGTAAGTAACACAAACGCACCCGACCGTCCGCAGGATGTAACCTGCTTCATCAGACCAGGCCGCCATCTTCCCTTGGTGCACCTGGTGCCAGCTCTTCCCCAGGTAAGTAACACAAACGCACCCGGCCGTCCGCAGGATGTAACCTGATTCATCAGACCAGGCCGCCATCTTCCCTTGGTGCACCTGGTGCCAGCTCTTCCCCAGGTAAGTAACACAAACGCACCCGGCCGTCCGCAGGATGTAACCTGCTTCATCAGACCAGGCCGCCATCTTCCCTTGGTGCACCTGGTGCCAGCTCTTCCCCAGGTAAGTAACACAAACGCACCCGGCCGTCCGCAGGATGTAACCTGATTCATCAGACCAGGCCGCCATCTTCCCTTGGTGCACCTGGTGCCAGCTCTTCCCCAGGTAAGTAACACAAACGCACCCGGCCGTCCGCAGGATGTAACCTGATTCATCAGACCAGGCCGCCATCTTCCCTTGGTGCACCTGGTGCCAGCTCTTCCCCAGGTAAGTAACA
Organism: Bufo bufo; assembly: GCF_905171765.1. NCBI lineage: Eukaryota > Metazoa > Chordata > Amphibia > Anura > Bufonidae > Bufo > Bufo bufo. The sequence goes on from NC_053395.1 coordinate 232,195,161, forward strand.
CAAACGCACCCGACCGTCCGCAGGATGTAACCTGCTTCATCAGACCAGGCCGCCATCTTCCCTTGGTGCACCTGGTGCCAGCTCTTCCCCAGGTAAGTAACACAAACGCACCCGGCCGTCCGCAGGATGTAACCTGATTCATCAGACCAGGCCAGCTTCTTCCATTGGGTAATACATAACCCCCAGCCCAATAGGTACCATTGTCACAGGTATTTACAAAGATACATTGTTGCGAGTGTTTGGCCACACCCACTCCGGGTACAGCTGCAGGTGACCGCCCGTGCTCCGCCCCTTCCTCCACACCTTGTTCTTGCTCTCATGTTGTTTGGTTTAAACACCTCCTAATATTTATTATCCTGTAGTTTTTCGAATTTATGGATTGTTTTACTAATAGAATCCTAATGCTCCAGACTAATGAGACTGAAACGCGTCGTCGTCTTGCTGAGATCCTCAAGGAGTTGGAGCCGAGCGCGGCCTGATTGCTAATTCACTCGCTTTGCCAAATCTCCAGCGCTAAGAACATTACAGGAACAGCCTGAGAGTCTCGTTTATTAGGAGAAGTGTTTACCATTAGAATTAATTAAACTTGTCATATTTAGAGAAAACAGGGAGGCGAGACGCCGTATCCGAGACGCCGTATCCGAGCATGGCAGAAAGAAGGTTTGGGGTCACCCTGGCAAGAAGCATTTCTGCATCAATCACTTAAATTCTAATCAAAGGTTTTAATCATTTATGAGATCAGTGCACATTACCCACTGCAGCGGATCGGATCATTCAGTCTAGCCGCATGGGGGTTGTAGTTCATGAACTGCCTACATGAGGGTTAGTCAATCAGTCAGCTGTGTGCATAAAACCTACTCTAATCCTTCCCAGGCCCCAAGTGTCAGCGTCTCAATATCCTTTACCCTGAGTGTCAGCGTCTCAATATCCTTTACCCCGAGTGTCAGCGTCTCGTTATCCTGTACCCCGAGTGTCAGCGTCTCATTATCCTGTACCCCAAGTGTCAGCGTCTCGTTATCCTGTACCCCAAGTGTCAGCGTCTCGTTATCCTGTACCCCAAGTGTCAGCGTCTCGTTATCCTGTACCCCAAGTGTCAGCGTCTCGTTATCCTGTACCCCAAGTGTCAGCGTCTCGTTATCCTGTACCCCAAGTGTCAGCGTCTCGTTATCCTGTACCCCAAGTGTCAGCGTCTCGTTATCCTGTACCCCAAGTGTCAGCGTCTCGTTATCCTGTACCCCAAGTGTCAGCGTCTCGTTATCCTGTACCCCAAGTGTCAGCGTCTCGTTATCCTGTACCCCAAGTGTCAGCGTCTCATTATCCTGTACCCCGAGTGTCAGCGTCTCAATATCCTGTGCCCCGAGTGTCAGCGTCTCAGTATCCTGTACCCCGAGTGTCAGCGTCTCATTATCCTGTACCCCGAGTGTCAGCGTCTCATTATCCTGTACCCCGAGTGTCAGCGTCTCAATATCCTGTGCCCCGAGTGTCAGCGTCTCAGTATCCTGTACCCCGAGTGTCAGCGTCTCATTATCCTGTGCCCCGAGTGTCAGCGTCTCAATATCCTGTGCCCCGAGTGTCAGCGTCTCAGTATCCTGTACCCCGAGTGTCAGCGTCTCATTATCCTGTACCCCGAGTGTCAGCGTCTCATTATCCTGTACCCCGAGTGTCAGCGTCTCATTATCCTGTACCCCGAGTGTCAGCGTCTCATTATCCTGTACCCCGAGTGTCAGCGTCTCATTATCCTGTACCCCGAGTGTCAGCGTCTCATTATCCTGTACCCCGAGTGTCAGCGTCTCAGTATCCTGTACCCCGAGTGTCAGCGTCTCAGTATCCTGTACCACTCTCCGGTTAGCATTGCGCGGTATTACAGTGCAGCACTGTATCGTGTCGTATTATGCCCCCTCTCTCCAGTTACAATGTGACAACCTTCTGTTACTTTGTTGCAGTTTCTACTGTTGTCAGTGACTCTGATTAGCAGCTGTTCCCAGCCCCCGCTCTCAGTGCTGACCTGCCCTCTTGTCTCTTTCAGGGCCCCGGGGTCTTGGCGGCCGTGGACGCCACCGTCCACAGATCTCTGGCAGAGAGGTTCCACGTCTCTGGGTTCCCGACCTTGAAGTATTTTGAGGATGGTGAGGAGAAGTACACGGTGCCACACCTGCGCACAGAGGAGAAGATCGTGGAGTTCATGCGCAGGTACGTGGATGAGTGCGGTCACCTTCTGCTGAGTGTAGAGTCAGAGGGAGTCCGTAAATCACGTAGACTTCTGTTTGTCGCAGCCCCGAAGCCCCGCCTCCTCCAGAACCGGCATGGGAGGACAAGCCATCGAGCGTGCTCCACCTCCTGGGAGACGACTTCAGAGAGACCCTGAAGAAGAAGAAGCACGCGCTCGCCATGTTCTACGCACCTTGTAAGAGCTTTCACATTGGTTTCCTTCTTTCTAAAGTTTTACGGGGTATAGGATATGTCATCACTTCATGATCATGGGGGTCCGACCTCCGATCCTGCACCCATCCTGAGAATGAGGGGGTGCAGCAGACATGGCCCGATGCGGAATACCAGTCTTGACCTAATACTACTCACAGCTGACAGTTTGTTACAGTGTATCCATCCTGACAATCCTAAACATCCTGAGCTCCGGACTGATACATTGTAACAGACGATCAGGACATCTGGTTGCTGATGGGTATAGCTCGCAGAGGATGGTCTGGACTGATCATCGTGCAGAGCCGCAGCTTAGTTACCTATTCGGAAAATGTCTACTTTATTCAACCTATCCTCAGCAGTGCAGCAGCTTTGGATGTGACTGGAGCATAAGATGTAGTGTAACCCCCGATCGGTTTGAGATGCTGGACTTTTACATCTAGACATCATCATGATGATGAAACCCGAGACCGGATAATCCCAGTGCGGAGGATGCGCCCCCCCGCAGTGCCGTTACCCACAGGCAGATCTAGTGAAATCCTCCGTCCAGCTCTTTACTAGCGGGGAGATTTATAGAGTGTATCCCGTTATGTTGTGTCAGGAAGACGTCTCTGTATTTATACCGCCTAATGGATATTGCTGTGAGGTAAATCTGATCCTCCAGCGTAAGGCGACTTTCACACTAGCGTTAATGTTTTCCGGTATTGAGATCCGTCATAGGGGCTCAATACCGGAAAAAAACGCTTCCGTTTTGCCCCCATTCATTGTCAATGGGGACAAAACGTAACTGAACGGAACGGAGCTCTCCACTCTGATAGATATGCACCTGTGACTATGAATATGAATGTGAATGTGCTAGTCTGAATTTTCTTGTAGTGTTTATTGAGGGTAGCGCCTCTTTTAGACTGAGCAATGCCCGTCTGCCTGGGGCTTCTGAGCGGAGTGTAAATGTAGCCGGTTCCTGCACTGCCCTGAATATTGTAGGCTTGGGTAAGTCCAGGAGGGGCGGTGTATTAGTGCTAGGTCTGTGGAGGCCACCTTCACGCCTGGTAGATGGGCCCGACACAGGTTTGATCAAAAATGGCTTCTATTTTTCCATTTATAGTGGGTATAATACCACTTTAATTTAGAATGATCCCCATTTCTCAGCTCTATTGTTTGTATATAAAATGTTGTGCAGCCATTTTTTTTTTTATCAACCATGCAGGGCTCTAATAGGCGGCGTGCTTCAGGTTTATTACATTTTCAAAATCTCTGCTTGCTGGAGATTCTTGTTTACATCCAGAGGCTGAAATGTGTTTTGTCCCGATAGGTCCCACAGCTGGGAGCTAAATACATCAGCGGCTATCCTGACAGTTTGTTACAATGTATCAGTGCATGTAAAATATATCAGTCTGGCATCCTACCTCTGGATCTATGCAGTTCACTGGCAGCAAGCAAAGATCTTGAATCACTTCTAAAAGTCTGGATAACCCCTTTAAATTTAATTTCCATAAGCACATCCCGAGAGAAGCGTCCACAGAGCTCCGGCGCGGCCTTTTTCGCTGTGATTCGCCGGTATTGCAGCCGCTGGCGTCTCCCTGTATCATGTACAGTTTGTTTTAGTTCTTTGTGGATTTGCTTTGTGTCCAATGATAAGAACTGAGCAAATAGAATCCTGAATACATTCCCATCAGCCGGAGGCTTCACATAAGGAGATTATCTGCCCCAAGCAAAGCAGCGAACATGGAACGTGTGCCGATCCGCGGCCCCCACCCCGAGCGCCGCGCTGCTTTTATCATCGAGTTGCACCTTTTGTGATGAATTCTAAGTTGATTTATAGCGATGTTACTCAGACTCTGCAGATATATCAGCCTGTTACTCTATAGGCAGTCTGCCGAAAACATTGTCAGCGCCTCGGCTTGCTTTCAGTGAATGGGACCACTTTAACAGTCCCGAGCTCATCCTCGTCAGATAGCACTGGGCAGGGGGTTACTCCACTGGTTTTAGTAAAGATTCCTAAATTTCATCAGACTCCAGAACCCCTAAATTTAAAGAGGACCTCTCCCCGCTCCTGACATGTCTATTTTAATAGCTTCATGCATTCCCCGTGTACTAACAGGTCTGCAGCCTCTATTCCTATGTCTGTATGTTGTGCCGTTCCTTTATTATTCCTGCTAGAAGTTATGAATGAATTGCCAGCAGTCTGCAGTAAAGGGTACAGAGGGCGGTAACCAGTTGGGGGCGTGTCCCTGCACAGACTGACTATCCAATCAGTGCTGCCATTTTCAGACTGTGCAGGGACACACCCCCAACTGGTTACCACCCCTCTGTACCCTTACTGCAGACTGCTAGCAATTCATTCATAACTTCTAGTAGAGACATAGAGCCATAAGAATAGAGGCTCCAGAATTGTTATTACATGGGGAATGCATGAAGCTACTAAACCAGACATGTCAGGAGCGGGAAGAGGTCCCCTTTAATTCATACGCTGAACCCTAAAATGCATTCAGACCCCTAAATTTAGTTCATACTCCACAGCAGACCCCTAAATGTATTCATTCTGCAGACCCCTAACATTCATTCAGACTCCAGAACAGACCCCTGGAATGACATCAGCCCCCAGACTATGGTGTACATTGTGCTTGTTAATAGTAGTGTTCCCATACACTGACAACAAGCAGAGCTGGGACCTGGTGGAGAATTGTTTTTGTGGTTTTCTTTCTGTTTCCAGGTGCCCCCCGTCCCCCCGCAGCAGGGGGCGCCAGGCGGGCTGTCGGCTCAGTGCAGCATCCTGTGTGATGTGAAGACATCTGCGCTGCCTCCTCTATGGGATTGTAAGTGCAGCCTTAAAACGCGTCTGATCCCCGATTCAGGGGATTATGGGATTTGTAACAATCCACCGCGCGTCCGGAGTGAAGTCTGAGCAGCCGGTTAACCCTTCATGTTGTCAGGCCGGGCGTGTGCTCCTTGTGATCTGCGAACGATGGAGGATGCCGATCCAGGATTTAGTGAAGAGATCATCAGAAATTCAGCAAATTGCTGATCTTATGGGTCATCTACTTTATAATGATTTTCAAGATCTCTACTTGCCATCAGTGAATGGAAACACTTCCATTAATCAACTGAAAACAAGTGCTGCTGAGACTGCTGATATTTTTGTTACAGTGTTTCAGTAAGTTCTGATGCGTTTCCAGTGATACAGTGTAACAAGCCATCGGCAGCTGTGTGAACAGGACTGGGTCAGAAAGCAGAGATCTTGAACATGGTGAGACTGTTGATGAAATATTACAGTGATGATCCTCGTGCTCTAGTCTCCTCCAGAGCTGCATTCACAGTTCTGCAGCTTTCTTGTAACCGGAGAGCAGTGCATTGTGGGATCTTGGCTGTGATGGCGTGCGTGAGGGATTGGGGTAGAATTTTCTATTTGTATCTTTGACCTGTGAGAATTTGAAAGCTGCTCTTGATGTGAATGGAGAGAGATATAATAAGTGCGTTTCTCAGCAGCGGCGCCCCCTACAGTGTCACAGAACAGAGCCCCCACTCCGGTGCGGAGGAGAGCGGGCGGCAGCCCCTTCTCCATTGGGCCAGAGTCGGCAGTGGCGTCTCATCCGCTCACTGCTCTGATCAGGAGAATTCGCCTTTCCTCCGGCCATTAACGTCCTTTTTATCTCCATTTTGCACATGCAGACGTTTATTAACCCCACGTTGCCTTCCCCTCCCCCTTAATTCCATGAACGTCCTTTACAATCACCATTCGGATTCTGCTTTGTTCCCTGATATCTCTCCAATTAGCGGCGGCGCCGTCCGTTCACCGGCTGTCGGCAGCGTAATTACAGTTAATTGTCTGAGACCTGAAGCTGGCGATTCATCATGATGGCGCGCCGCTTTATGTACAGCGTCCCTGGTGTCCCGCAGGCCTGGAAGCGTCCGGACGTTATGACCCCTCGTCGCACGATTCACAGGACGTGGCAATTAGTTTCATCGTCATCTGTCAGAAGCGATCAGGGAGGAGAGCGTCAGATCAGTGAAGCCGACCCCATTACTGGGAGAAGGCGAGGGGCGGGCGGCAGATTACAGCGACTGTCCACTAATCCAGCACCCATGGTCTGGGAATCCTGCTAATCCGACAATAGTCCAGCGCTGTAGTCTGTGCCCGCGGTTTATCGTACGGTATGTACATATACCCTACAGTGTCGTCCAGTATATGCCGTATAATATATATACCGTATAGTAAATCAGTAGTAGTGGGGCCCGCTCTGTAGTATTGAGAACAGTAGGGTTTATTAATAAATATGAAAGTGAATAGATATCCTAAAATCTACATTAATTAATTTAGCCGCGATAATAGTGATTACCAAAAACAATAAAGTATAGAATGCTAAAACTAATAGTGCGCTATTCCCAAAAGACGACTCAATAGTCCATCAATAGCCTTCAATAATTCCCATAACTGAATGGGACACTGATCATCCCGAACCACAATAGTGTGGAATAGTCCGCAGTGTGAGGGATCTATCAATGTGATTAGGTCCCGCTGTATACTTCGAAGAATGCGATCGCTTACTCTCACAAACAAGTACGATCTTACCAGGAGGACTTCGGTGGGTTTTTCCTGCCCTTGACACGGTGCGCCTCTTGTGAGTTTCAGATAATTGTAAGTGGATATATGTGCGCTCATTATAATAAGGGGGGGGGGGGGGGGGTTCTCGTAAAGACCCCCCCCCGCCCCCCCTATTGGACAGCTGCCATGTAATGTCGCTTTTCCCCTGCAGAGGCCGCTAGATACAGGTTCTCCTGGTGACAACAGCTGATTGTGGGGGGGGGGGGGGGGGGGGTCGCTCTACCTTTGGGTTGTCAGATCTAACGACACAAAGAAATTGTTTCTCTGGATGTAGCCTGAAGTGTAAAGCAGGGAGGTTTTTCTTCTCATTGTCCTGGTTTTGTCCAGGGTCCTATCCTCTGCTGGCTAATCCTCTCGATGTAATGGAATCTAAGGTACAGACAGTATTAGAAAGTATAATTACATGTCTGTAGAATGAACCGGTGCCAACCTCCATTCTTTATACTGCAGGCGTCCCCCAGAGAACTGATCTGTAGTACTCTATATGATGCATTGAGCGTTGTGCTGGCGGATAACCGTCTCCTCCGTTTTCAGGGTGTCCTCACTGCAAAAACTCAATTCCTGATTTTATGACCGCAGCGGAGGAATTCAAAGAAGACCGGAAGGTGAGTGCGGGGCGGTCAGTCTGCCGCAGAAAATCGGACACCCGACGCTACTGGTCCAGTGTGTTTCTCCTTCTTTAGGGTAATGTTCCCAAACCTGTCGCTTCCCAGCTGTCACCAGACTACAACTCTCGTCGGGGACAGCCTGCATTATGGGAGTTGTAGTTATACAACAGGTGGGGAGCCACAGGTCGGGGGTCTCTGCCTCAGGCCACGTTTAAACACGTTTTCATGCAGGTTTCACCAATATCCTTGGCGCTAGTTCACACTCGCGGCTCACAGAAATCCGCGATGTGTGGGATCGTTTGGCTGAATGAGGCGCAATCTGCTGCAGAAATCCAAGGGTCGGCCCAAGGCTCCACGTCCCCCAAGTTCTCCGTCTTGTGAACATGGCCGTATCATTTTCAAGACCTCCCCTTGCCGTCAGTGAATGGACTACATCTGAAAAGCTTCCCGCACAGCCTACCTTTTTGTATAAGGAAGTTGCAGACAAAGTCTTGTGTAGCTCACACAGGCTTGCCAGTACTGATACATTGTGACAAAGCCTCAGCTGTGAGCAATACAATGTCTGTACAAGAATGTTCCCATTCAGTGACCGCAAGGAGAGATCTTGTAAATAGTGAGGAATTAAAACAAAGACTGAGACAGTTCATTATATAACGAGAATAATTTGTATGAATCTAGACCTGGAAGTGAATCCTCCAGTAGCTTTTGGGTGCTGGGGCATGCTGGGAGTTGTAGTTTCTTGGAGACCCTTATTCCAGATCTGATCGGTTTAAGGACCGGTCTCATCAGTCGATGGACAGTGTTACGGTACATTTTCCAGTCGGGTTCAGACGCTGCCGGCGCCGCTCGTCTCTGGTGTTTGGAGATTAGTCACCCCGGTATTTGTAGACGGCGTCACGCCGCGTCTGATCCCACAAGTCATATCCCTCAGTAAATAAGCAGATGTTTTTGCGGACTTTGGCTGAGGTTCTGGATCGCGAGGCCGCGCTCTGCCGCCATCCGACGCCTTCTCAAACGGGATTCTTTGTTTTGTGACTTAAATGCAAATTATTTTTTAGATTTTCCTCAAAACTCTGCTTATTCTGGAGCTGGATACATTGTATCAGGTCGCGGTCCACACCCGATACATTGTGACCAACGGGCAGTGTTAACCCTGTAATAATGCTGTGGGGGAGGGGCCCCCGGGGGAGTTTTAGGGTCACTTACACACAGGCAGTTTTTGTGGTGATTTTTATGCATAAAAATTTCAGCAGGAAGTTTTTGGTAATAGAATTTCCCATGGAGTATATGGCAGGTCCCTGAGAGAATCCGCTCCGCCAGTGTTAGTTGGGGGGGGGGGGGCTTTAATCGCAGTCACATGACCCAGTCAGCTGACGCACTGCTTCGTGTTGCAGATCGCTTACGCTGCTGTTGACTGCACCAAAGAGAAGAACCAGGCTCTGTGTAAGCAGGAGGGAGTGGAGGGCTTCCCGACCTACGTCTACTACAACTACGGCAAATTCACGGAGAAATACAACGGGGAGCGCTCGGTGAGTGCCGCTCGGTATGGAGGGGGGCGGGGAGGGCCGCTTAATAATTCTGTCTTTTCTGTCATTCAGGAGTCTGCGTTTGTTTCCTTCATACGGTCGCTCAGAGAGAAGGACCACGGCAAACTCGGGAAGAAGAAGGAAGAACTGTAAAGCTAATCCCTCCAGTGCACTGCAGCTCCCAACCTCCAGGGCCCAGGAGAACCCGTCCTAGTGCACTGTATGAAGATCCTGATGTCCAGTGCACCCCTGATGTCCAGTGCACTGTATGAAGATCCTGCACCCCTAATGTCCAGTGCACTGTGTGAAGATCCTGATGTCCAGTGCGCCCCTGATGTCCAGTGCACTGTGAAGATCCTGCACCCCTGATATCCAGTGCACTGTATGAAGACCCTGCACCCCTGATGTTCAGTGCACTGTATGAAGACCCTGTACCCCTGATGTTCAGTGCACTGTATGAAGATCCTGCACCCCTAATGTTCAGTGCACTGTATGAAGATCCTGCACCCCTGATGTCCAGTGCACTGTATGAAGACCCTGTACCCCTGATGTTCAGTGCACTGTATGAAGATCCTGCACCCCTAATGTTCCGTGCACTGTATGAAGATCCTGCACCCCTGATGTCCAGTGCACTGTATGAAGATCCTGCACCCCTAATATCCAGTGCAGTAACATGTGCAATGTGTGAAGACCCTGCTGCACCCCTAATATCTAGTGTATTATAAGAAGGCATTGCACCCTCAATAGTCCAGTGCACTGTAGCAGGGCCCTGCACCTCCGCTGTAAAAAGGCCATCCCACATGGATTCTCCAAGGCCCTGTATAATGACCCCCTGATCTTCAGTGCATCTTACACATGCTCCAGTGCACTGTAATAAGACCTTGGCCTGCTCTCCAGAAGATGAACCCTGTTCTCCTAACCTTGGACTGGTGCAGTGCCATCTGTGAAGACCCCATATTCTTGTGCAGCAGGCCTTAGTGGGGGTCCAGCAGTGCATTGGTAATACTTGCAGCTTCCAGACTATTCTCCTGGTCTTAGATACGGGTCTGATCCAGTGGACTGAGGAAGAATCCGCTGACCTCTGACCCGAGTGCAGTTAGGCTGCTGCAGAAAGGAGGATCAACCACTGCTGAGGAGTTTCCTTCAGAGGTTAAATCTGTACTGCCCAGACCTGGGGGAGAGGTGAAGCCTCCGCATAGAAAGGAGACCTCTGGTTCCCAGGTGGAGATGCCCTTTAAGTTGTGTGCACCATGGTCTCTGTACTTTACCCCATGACTCCAGGTATCCGATAACTGATTTCACCCAGAATCCTCTGCCACTTTATGTGCTTCCCCTCGCACAGCCCCTGACATCGCAGCAAGGTAAATGGGGCTAGATGAGAATGATCGGGGTTGATGCTTCTCATCACCCCCTTTATTTGAATGCCGACAATCTGACCGCAAGGATTACTTCTTACCGCCATGAAGGAGGATCTGCCATGTCTCCCCAGACCGCACTGTATTAGGAATACTTCATTCGTCATGTCCCCCTCGTTAAAGGAAAATGTTCTCCAGATCTGGTTCCTTTATAACGTGACATTTGGTATCAAAGCCCAAGTAGTACAGTGACCCCCACTGAATACCGGCACAAGAGCCAATCAGGAGGCCGAGAAGTAAATGTTGCCTGTGCAGAAGTGTCACGTGACTCTAGAGAAAGATTGAGAAGGCTCCTAGGGGGAGGGGCTTTTGTAATGAGACATTTTTCAGCCCTCTGATTGGTGCTTTGGGAGGATTTTGTGGGTGCAGCTCCGCCCTCTACTAAATAAAGCATCAATGAGATTTCAGGGTGTTGTCTGAGATAATTAGAAATTTTACCGATGTCCCTAAATGTTGTCAAAAATAGATTACGTACTCGCCGCCGCCTCCTCCATCGCCGTTCTCTGCGCCGCCAGTTGTTTGGTTTACAGACTGCAGTAGTGATGTGCCGGTATAATGGTGGTGCAGAGAACGGCCCTGGAGAAAGGGATGACAGCAGGCGGGATATTGGAGATATATCTCATTATCTCAGACAACCCATCTTGTGTAGGATTAGAAAAACATGGCCGCTTTCCTGAACACAGCGCTCCCCTCTTCCACAGGTTGTGTCTGGTATTGCACCTCAACTCTATTGAGGTGCGGTTCTCGACCAGTAGCCACCATATTTTCCTAATTCTGCACAACCACTTTAGGAAACGTAAAGTAACTGTTCCAGGTTAGCGGTTCCCTTTAAGAAAAACTGGGAAAGGAGGACGGAAGAAGGAAAAGGGTTATGGCACCCGAAAATAAGATTAACCGGTCAGTGTGACGCTGGTCTGGAGGACCCCCCACCTTGTTTGCTGCGGCAGCCTATGCCCCTCCATCAGTCCGCTCGTTTCGTGAGATTATAGGGTTGTGCTCCGACCTTCCCTCCATACTGTGATTATGCCAAAAATGGAGATTATTTTATGTTCTGTACTTGTCCCCCCCCCCGCTGTAAACGCCACGTTGTGGGCTAAAATGACTTTCGTTCTGCTGTAGCCCAGCTGTTCGTAGGGAACCTTGCGGAGGCACAAGGTGCACGTCTGTACGGCCCAGACCTCATGTTGGCATTGTACAGCGTGCGCTCCCATCACAGTGCCACTGCGCCAATTCCCACTCACTTTACGGAAGTGACAGCTGCAGCTTCCCGGCCACACCATAGTGCGGCTCAGCGCTGCGCCGCGGCTCATACGCAAGGAGATCAATGGCTCCTCTTCCATGGATGGGCCGCCTTTGTGCCTTATTTCTATGAGTGGCTCCCGATGCATTGATGCCACGTTTCACGAATATCAGTTTCACCCACGGACGCGTTTCACGTCAGTAGTGAACATTCCAGATGCTGTAACCCAAACCGTGGAGTGAGCGTGCAGCCGGTGGACGCCCCAAGACTTTTTTTCTTTTTCTTAGATTTTTGCTGGACCTCAGTGTTTCCTGCGGCTTCCTCTTGTTCTATACATTAAGCTGAGAGGAGACCGTCATTGCGTCACTCAGGGACATGATATCAAACGGCGGCGATTGTGCGACCGTAACCAGAGCGTTTACATGACTTCCAGAGAATGTTCTGACTTAGTCAAGCAGGTGGGAAAAAAAAAGCCAAAAAGAAGATATTTTTGTTCTCTTTATTTTCTGTACACCAAGATGGTGGTGGGGGAGGGTAACGTGTTCACGGCGGCAGTTTCATACTGTATAACGGAATAAATGCACCATATTTTTTATATAAGCGCAGAACTTGTTTACATTCCTCCTCGGAAAACGTCGCCACGTCTTCATGTGTCTTGTAAAGCGCCAGGTTCTGAACGCGTCTCGTTGATTATTATCATTCTGTGTATCCGTGATTTGTTTCATCTCAGAAATAAAAACTATTTTACAGATAATTGTCTTCTGCTTCCTGATAATGCAGCCCGTCCTAATGTGCGAGGCGGGTGGTGGACAGAGACCTGGTGGACAGAGATGTAGGGAGATTATATGAGACCAGCAAATGAGATGCAGTGTAAAGTATGATGGTGAGCAGCAGCAGAGGATACGGTACGTCAGAAGGTCACACTCCAGCAGACAATGCAGCTCCGGCCAAGTTTATGGGGGCAAAAAGGGTTGTGGGTTTGGGACTTAAAACAGGGTGTTCCCCGACACCAATGGCGTCATCATATTGTGTGATTTTCAGCACTTTTTTCTGTCATATTTTTGTTATTCTGCACACAGGACTTTTACTAGTCTCGCAAATAACAAAAACATGGCGGAGCGGAGTCAGAACTGACGCTGATATCCCAGCCCTGAAATCTGTGGTAATAATAGTAACATGGCGGAGCGGAGTCAGGACTGACGCTGATATCACAGCCCTGATATCTATGGTAATAATAACAGGATCATGGCGGAGCGGAGTCAGGACTGGCACTGATATCACAGCCCTGAAATCTGTGGTAATAATAACGAACATGGCGGAGCGGAGTCAGGACTGACACCGATATCACAGCACTGAAATCTGTGGTAATAATAGTAACATGGCGGAGCGGAGTCAGGACTGACACTGATATCACAGCCCTGATATCTATGGTAATAATAACAGGATCATGGCGGAGCGGAGTCAGGACTGACACTGATATCACAGCCCTGAAATCTGTGGTAATAATAACAGTAACATGGCGGAGCGGAGTCAGGACTGACGCTGATATCACAGCCCTGATATCTGTGGTAATAATAACAGAAACATGGAGGAGCGGAGTCAGGACTGACACTGATATCACAGCCCTGATATCTATGGTAATAATAACAGGATCATGGCGGAGCGGAGTCAGGACTGACGCTGATATCACAGCCCTGAAATCTGTGGTAATAATAGTAACATGGCGGAGCGGAGTCAGGACTGACACTGATATCACAGCCCTGAAATCTGTGGTAATAACAGGAACATGGCGGAGCGGAGTCAGGACTGACGCTGATATCACAGCCCTGAAATCTATGGTAATAATAGCAGGAAGATGGCGGAGCGGAGTCAGGACTGACGCTGATATCACAGCCCTGAAATCTGTGGTAATAATAACAGGAACATGGCGGAGCGAAGTCAGGACTGACGCTGATATCACAGCCCTGAAATCTGTGGTAATAATAACAGGAAGATGGCGGAGCGGAGTCAGAACTGACGCTGATATCACAGCCCTGAAATCTATGGTGATAATAACAGGAACATGGCGGAGCGGAGTCAGAACTGACGCTGATATCACAGCCCTGAAATCTGTGTTAATAATAACAGGAACATGGCGGAGCGGAGTCAGGACTGACGCTGATATCACAGCCCTGATATCTGTGGTAATAATAACAGGAACATGGAGGAGCGGAGTCAGGACTGACGCTGATATCACAGCCCTGAAATCTATAGTAATAATAACAGGAACATGGCGGAGTGGAGTCAGAACTGACGCTGATATCACAGCCCTGAAATCTATGGTGATAATAGTAACATGGCGGAGCGGAGTCAGAACTGACGCTGATATCACTGCCCTGAAATCTATGGTAATAACAGGAACATGGCGGAGCGGAGTCAGAACTGACGCTGATATCACAGTCCTGAAATCTGTGGTAATAATAACAGTAACATGGCGGAGCGGAGTCAGGACTGACGCTGATATCACAGCCCTGAAATCTATGGTAATAATAACAGGAACATGGCGGAGCGGAGTCAGGACTGACGCTGATATCACAGCCCTGATATCTGTGGTAATAATAACAGGAACATGGCGGAGCGAAGTCAGGCCTGACGCTGATATCACAGCCCTGAAATCTGTGGTAATAATAACAGGAACATGGAGGAGCGGAGTCAGGACTGACGCTGATATCACAGCCCTGAAATCTATGGTAATAACAGGAACATGGCGGAGCGGAGTCAGGACTGACGCTGATATCACAGCCCTGAAATCTGTGGTAATAATAACAGGAACATGGCGGAGCGGAGTCAGAACTGACGCTGATATCACAGCCCTAAAATCTGTGGTAATAATAACAGGAACATGGCGGAGCGGAGTCAGGACTGACGCTGATATCACAGCCCTGATATCTGTGGTAATAATAACAGAAACATGGAGGAGCGGAGTCAGGACTGACACTGATATCACAGCCCTGAAATCTATGGTAATAATAACAGGAACATGGCGGAGCGGAGTCAGAACTGACGCTGATATCACAGTCCTAAAATCTGTGGTAATAATAACAGGAACATGGCGGAGCGGAGTCAGGACTGACGCTGATATCACAGCCCTGAAATCTGTGGTAATAATAACAGGAACATGGCGGAGCGGAGTCAGAACTGACGCTGATATCACAGCCCTGAAATCTGTGGCAATAACAGGAACATGGCGGAGCGGAGTCAGGCCTGACGCTGATATCACAGCCCTGAAATCTGTGGTAATAATAACAGGAACATGGCGGAGCGGAGTCAGGACTGACACTGATATCACAGCCCTGAAATCTGTGGCAATAATAACAGGAACATGGCGGAGCGGAGTCAGGACTGATGCTGATATCACAGCCCTGAAATCTGTGGTAATAACAGGAACATGGCAGAGCGGAGTCAGGACTGACGCTGATATCACAGCCCTGAAATCTGTGGTAATAACAGGAACATGGCGGAGCGGAGTCAGGACTGACGCTGATATCACAGCCCTGAAATCTGTGGTAATAACAGTAACATGGTGGAGCGGAGTCACTCAGAACCGAAGCTGATATCACAGCCCTGAAATCTGTGGTAATAATAACAGGAACATGGCGGAGCGGAGTCAGGACTGACGCTGATATCACAGCCCTGAAATCTATGGGAATAATAGGAACATGGCGGAGCGGAGTCAGGACTGACGCTGATATCACAGCCCTGAAATCTGTGGTAATAACAGTAACATGGTGGAGCGGAGTCACTCAGAACCGAAGCTGATATCACAGCCCTGAAATCTGTGGTAATAATAACAGGAACATGGCGGAGCGGAGTCAGGACTGACGCTGATATCACAGCCCTGAAATCTGTGGTAATAATAACAGGAACATGGCGGAGCGGAGTCAGGACTGACGCTGATATCACAGCCCTGAAATCTGTGGTAATAATAACAGGAACATGGCGGAGCGGAGTTAGAACTGACGCTGATATCACAGTCCTGAAATCTATGGTAATAACAGTAACATGGCGGAGCGGAGTCAGGACTGACGTTGATATCACAGCCCTGAAATCTATGGTGATAACAGTAACATGGCGGAGCGGAGTCAGGACTGACGCTAATATCACAGTCCTGAAATCTGTGGTAATAATAACAGGAACATGGCGGAGCGGAGTCAGGACTGACGCTGATATCACAGCCCTGAAATCTGTGGTAATAATAACAGGAACATGGCGGAGCGGAGCGGAGTCAGGACTGACGCTGATATCACAGCCCTGAAATCTGTGGTAATAACAGGATCATGGCGGAGCGGAGTCAGGACTGACACTGATATCACAGCCCTGAAATCTGTGGTAATAATAACAGGAACATGGCGGAGCGGAGTCAGGACTGACGCTGATATCACAGCCCTGAAATCTGTGGTAATAATAACAGGAACATGGCGGAGCGGAGTCAGGACTGACGCTGATATCACAGCCCTGAAATCTGTGGTAATAACAGGATCATGGCGGAGCGGAGTCAGGACTGACACTGATATCACAGCCCTGAAATCTGTGGTAATAATAACAGGAACATGGCGGAGCGGAGTCAGGACTGACGCTTATATCACAGCCCTGAAATCTGTGGTAATAATAACAGGAACATGGCGGAGCGGAGTTAGAACTGACGCTGATATCACAGTCCTGAAATCTATGGTAATAACAGTAACATGGCGGAGCGGAGTCAGGACTGACGTTGATATCACAGCCCTGAAATCTATAGTAATAATAACAGGAACATGGCGGAGTGGAGTCAGAACTGACGCTGATATCACAGCCCTGAAATCTGTGGTGATAATAGTAACATGGCGGAGCGGAGTCAGAACTGACGCTGATATCACTGCCCTGAAATCTATGGTAATAACAGGAACATGGCGGAGCGGAGTCAGGACTGACGCTAATATCACAGTCCTGAAATCTGTGGTAATAATAACAGTAACATGGCGGAGCGGAGTCAGGACTGACGCTGATATCACAGCCCTGAAATCTGTGGTAATAACAGGAACATGGCGGAGCGGAGTCAGGACTGACACTGATATCACAGCCCTGAAATCTATGGTAATAATAACAGGAACATGGCGGAGCGGAGTGAGGACTGGCGCTGATATCACAGCCCTGAAATCTATAGTAATAATAACAGGAACATGGCGGAGCGGAGTCAGAACTGACGCTGATATCACTGCCCTGAAATCTATAGTAATAATAACAGGAACATGGCGGAGCGGAGTCAGGACTGACGCTGATATCACAGCCCTGAAATCTGTGGTAATAATAACAGGAACATGGCGGAGCGGAGTCAGGACTGACGCTGATATCAAACCCCTTAAATCTGTGGTAATAATAACAGGAACATGGCGGAGCGGAGTCAGGACTGACGCTGATATCACAGTCCTGATATCTGTGGTGATAATAACAGGAACATGGCGGAGCGGAGTCAGGACTGACGCTGATATCACAGTCCTGATATCTGTGGTGATAATAACAGGAACATGGCGGAGCGGAGTCAGGACTGACGCTGATATCACAGCCCTGAAATCTGTGGTAATAATAACAGGAACATGGCGGAGCGGAGTCAGGACTGACGCTGATATCACAGCCCTGAAATCTGTGGTAATAATAACAGGAACATGGCGGAGCGGAGTCAGAACTGACGCTGATATCACAGCCCTGAAATCTGTGGTAATAATAACAGGAACATGGCGGAGCGGAGTCAGGACTGACGCTGATATCACAGCCCTGAAATCTATGGTGATAATAGTAACATGGCGGAGCGGAGTCAGGACTGACGCTGATATCACAGCCCTGAAATCTATGGTGATAATAGTAACATGGCGGAGCGGAGTCAGGACTGACGCTGATATCACAGCCCTGAAATCTATAGTAATAATAACAGGAACATGCCGGAGCGGAGTCAGGACTGATGCGGATATCACAGCCCTGAAATCTATGGGAATAATAGGAACATGGCGGAGCACAGATGAAACGCGTCATATAAAAGGTATTCACCAGCTACTGGATGGACATTGCCTTAAAAGATGATGCCCTGTTCACTACAAGGGCCAGAACCTTATAATGTACAGAAAGGACCCACCACCCCTAGGACCTTATAATCTACAGGAAGGACCCCCCACCCCGAGGACCTTATAATCTACAGGAAGGACCCCTGTGACGAATACCGTACCCCGACTGACGTCGGACGTCACCTACATCGAGCTCACGAGACCCAGTATGGTCACTGGTTACCAAGGCGTGACGTTACGCCCTCCTGGAGGAGCAGGTAAGGTCAGCTTGGTACAGGTTACACAGACTCCTCCTGTCCACGCGGGCACAGAGAGGCAACAAGCTGAGAGAGCCTGGTCACTGCCCCAGTGAAAACCGCGCTGTCTCAGCTCGGGTATCTGCCACCAGCTTCTCGTTTGATATAAGCCCGGTCCGCTAACGGGATTATATAGGATGAGAAACCAACCCGCGGTAGCTTATAACTAGGCCTAAACACGGACGTGGGGATCGAGATACAAGATAGCACAAGATTAAATTATATATTTAATCGCCTTAAGGGCTCACTAGAAATAACACTATACACACAAACAATATATACAGTGGTCTGAGGTTACAGATACAGGTAATAGGGTACACACAGGATTAAACAGAGCAAAAAGCCAGTTTACCAGGTATAGGAGTCCTTTGGGTTGTGATGAGTCCTTTGCTGTAGTCACATGGAGGCCAGTGATGTCAGCAGGTGGCAGGTCACTCTAAACACATGTCACAATGTAACCCTCCTTCAGAGAAAGACATGCCCGCTTGCTGGCACAAGCCTTTTAACCTGTAGCCGGCCCCTCCCCTCCTGGCCTCTGGGAGGGGTCCACCCCCCCATCCCCCTCTTCTGGGCTGGCAGCACATGAGCCACAAAACCGATTAGGGCTCATGGCTCCAGACCAGAATGTCTACCAGTAGAATACAAGCATGGTACCTTTATTTGGTTTCTGTGGGGAGATATGTATATCTCCCCTCCCTGGCATCCCACCACCAAGCTATGACCACGGGCCTGTTCATTGTGGCCACAGGGACACAAATATGTATCTGGTTTATTTGTGTGATGGACGGGCGATTCATAATCCCTTATGAACTGACGGTTTCATGATGTCTGATAATGTGCATTGAAATGGGGAATGGCCTAGACCCCCTGCAGGGAAGTTTTTCCTGTTCCATTAGCTGGGTTCCTGGCTGGCTGAATGGAGGTGAGAAATGTAAACAAAGGTGGACTGCTAGAAGCTCTCTGCCATCTGGCTTTGAAGCAGGGTCCCCCTGTGGAGATCACTACCTCTGCTACCTTTCAGCAGATGGTTGGGGTGGGAACATGGCTGACAGTAAATAATAATCCATATTCCTCACAACCCCCACCCCTAGGACCTTATAATCTACAGGAAAGACCCCCCCCCCACCCCTAGGACCTTATAATCTACAGGAAAGACCCCCCCCACCCCTAGGACCTTAAAATCTACAGAAAGACCCCCCACCCCTAGGACCTTATAATCTACAGGAAAGACCCCACCCCCACCCCTAGGACCTTATAATCTACAGGAAAGACCCCCCACCCCTAGGACCTTAAAATCTACAGAAAGACCCCCCACCCCTAGGACCTTATAATCTACAGAAAGACCCCCCACCCCTAGGACCTTATAATCTACAGGAAAGACCCCACCCCCACCCCTAGGACCTTATAATCTACAGGAAAGACCCCCCACCCCTAGGACCTTATAATCTACAGGAAGGACCCACACCCCTAGGACCTTAAAATCTGCAGGAAGAACCCCCTCACCAGGGGAGTAGCTAAAGGCTCATGGGCCCTGGTGCAAGAGTTCAGCTTCCCTCAGTGCTTTGTGGCCAGAGGCAGGGAAGCACAGAGACTTCGTGCTGCCTAAGGCAAAAATTGACACGGCATGCCAAATTCTTGGCCTAACCCCTTCCCTCCAGCCAGAGGTGTAACTTGACCAGCATGCACTTTCTATAATACCGGTGTCTTCTTATATGGCACAAGGGTCTTTGGGCTCCTTCAGGCTTCTGGGCCCGGTAGCAACTGCTACCTCTGCACCCCCTATAGTTTTGCCCCTGCACCCCACCCCCTGGACCTTATAATCTAGAGGAAGGACCATTGGCTTTGTCTTGTATAATGCAAAAAAAAAAGAAACTTAGGCCTCTTTCACACTTGCGTTGTCCGGATCCGGCGTGTACTCCACTTGCCGGAATTACACTCCGGATCCGGAAAAACGCCAGGACGCTATTAAAGTCCTGGTTGCCATAGTAGTAGTGGGGAGCGGGGGAGCGGTATACTTACAGTCCGTGCGGCTCCCGGGGCGCTCCAGAATGACGTCAGAGCGCCCCATGCGCATGGATGACGTGATCCATGTGATCACATGATCCATCCGCTTGGGGCGCCCTGACGTCACTCTGGAGCGCCCGGGGAGCCGCACGGACGGTAAGTACACTGCTCCCCGCTCCCCACTACACTTTACCATGGCTGCCAGGACTTTAGCGTCCCGGCAGCCATGGTAACCACTCTGAAAAAGCTAAATGTCGGATGCGGCAATGCCCCGAAACGACGTTTAGCTTAAGGCCGGATCCGGATCAATGCCTTTCAATGGGCATTAATTCCGGATCCGGCCTTGCGGCAAGTGTTCCGGATTTTTGGCCGGAGCAAAAAGCGCAGCATGCTGCGGTATTTTCTCCGGCCAAAAAACGTTCCGTTCCGGAACTGAAGACATCCTGATGCATCCTGAACGGATTTCTCTCCATTCAGAATGCATTAGGATAATCCTGATCAGGATTCTTCCGGCATAGAGCCCCGACGACGGAACTCTATGCCGGAAGACAAGAACGCAGGTGTGAAAGAGCCCTAACCCCTGATGTCATCTTGTGACTGACCCCCGCCTCCGCCTTACTCTACCTGGATAGGATCACGCAGTGTGTACCGCCATTTTTGTGATCTCTCTGCTCCACTGATTTCTATAAGAAGGCCGTGTGCTTTCAGTCCTGGGTTCAGCACCTGGTCTGCGGAAAGGCTAAGGCCAGCATCGCGCAGGGAACAGCATTCCGGCATTGCTCACTGTCCGGCCGCATTAACTATAATAGGGATCAGCGGTGATCCAGTCCAAAAGGAAACGGCTGCGCACAGGAGAACAGCCCGCCGGATACCAGCGCTCGTGTGAAACTAGCCTAAGGGGGTCATTCTCTAGGCAGCACCTCCGCTGGAAAAGTGAGGAATTACATCTACTAAAATCACAGCCAAGTACTCTGCCTGCGACTGCATGATACCCCCGCATACCGCTACAGAGTGCAGGGGAAGAGGGGGTCTACTGCAGCTAACGTGCTCGTTATATCATACATATCATACAGGACACACATCATACAGGACACACATCATACATATCATACAGGCTATACATCATACAGGACACATACATATATAGGACACACATCATACATATATCATACATGACACATTATACATATATAGGGCATACAGAATACATATACAGGTACATATATACAGGATACACATCATACATAATACATATATAGGGCACACATCATACATATATCATACAGGACACATCCTACATACATATTATACAGGCACACATCATACATGACATTATACATATATAGGGCACAAATCATACATATACATACATCATACATATATATAAGGCACACAATACATATATCATACGGGGCACACATCATACATATACATACATATTATACAGGGCACACATCATACATGGCACACACACATATACATACATCATACATATATACAGGGCACACATACATATATCATACACGGCACACATCATACATGACATTAAACATATATAGGGCACAAATCATACATATACATACATCATACATATATATAGGGCACACAATACATATATCATACACGGCACACATCATACATATACATACATATTATACAGGGCAAACATCATACATATATCATACGGGGCACACATCATACATATACATACATATTATACAGGGCACACATCATACATATATCATACACGGCACACATCATACATATACATATTATACAGGCACACATCATACATGACATATACATATATAGGGCACAAATCATACATATACATACATCATACATATTATATATAGGGCACACAATACATATATCATACGGGGCACACATCATACATATACATTCATCATACATATATCATTCATACAGATGAGCGGCCCCAGTATCGGGAGCTCCTTTTATAACCAGGTGATGTCATACTGTGATCTGATTGGTTGATGCAATGTTGTGATGTCATCAGTTCATCTGGTGGCTTTCTTCCGGATACAGCGCCTCATCTGTCCATAGGTTGTGTCTGGTATCGCAGCTCTGCTCCATTGAAACGACAAACAAGCTGTGAACAGGGTGCGCCAAACTGATCATACAGCGCGAGTCACTGAGATAGATTTCAAAAAAGGTGATCCAGCCGACGGACTTGCTTTATTAACAGCGGTTCACAGTCACATTTTATAGGCATCGATCACAATCACATGGTCATGACATCATCAATCAATTAGTAACACAGGAACTGACATCACTAACTAATGGTGAATAAACCTCCTATCCTGATTCATGGCCGTCCAGACTCGTGGCGCTGCCGTCTGCAAAAAAATAACAAATATAGAAAAAACTGATTAAAAATACATGACCTCATAATCCCTATTAAGCCCCTTTGGATATAACGTACGGATCCAAGAGGCCTCCCTGCGCAATAACAGTCTCTTCAAACCCCCCCCCCCTCCTCGGTTGACAGATCCGCTCTATGACTTGATGCTCCAATTGTGCGATTGTGAAAGTGAGAAGGAATAGGGAACGTTTCCGTATTGTGGATTTATGTTTGCATAGACGGTCTTTCACCATTTGGATTGTCTCCCCCACAGGCCGCACGTCACGAGTGGAGTAGCCTCTGATCTTCTCGGCCTCCCCAGGGCGCGGGGGCCGTCTGGACGGCCATGAATCAGGAGAGGAGGTTTATTCACCATTAGTTAGTGATGTCAGTTCCTGTGTTACTAATTGATTGATGATGTCATGACCATGTGATTGTGATCGATGCCTATAAAATGTGACTGTGAACCGCTGTTAATAAAGCAGGTCCGTCGGCTGGATCACCTTTTTTGAATTATTTGGGGATTGCTCCTTCCCCGTGCAGACATCGATACTGCGGTCGTGAGCGGTTTGATTTGGAATTTGGCGCATCTTCTCTCCGCCTGGTCAGTAGACCTGTGGGAGGAAAATCCACACGTATTACAGAACCAGCACCGCCGCGGAAACTGTCCGGCCGATGTCCAGGCTCCCCCCCCGCGGGACTGCGGCTCTGCCGTTTTCTCACCTCAAAAACACCAGAATAATAATAACCGCTGTGTTTTTTTTATTGCACTTCTTGTGACGTTTTTTGCGCCCCGTGCTTCTTACCGCTCTGGGTTTTCTTCATGTCGGTTTTTCCACTATAGAAAACGTCTGAAAACCCCCCGCGAGCCCCTGTGCGCTGTGAAAAGAAGCCTGAAGGACAGTAAACGTCCGTGTGTCCTGCGCCTTGTATTTCTCATGACCTACTGTCACTTCATGTTACGGATTATCACTTTGTGATAGGGACGGATGGAGGTAGGTGAGCGCTGCACTGAGACCCATAGGGAGGTAGGTGAGCGCTGCACTGAGACCCATAGGGAGGTAGGTGAGCGCTGCACTGAGACCCATAGGGAGGTAGGTGAGCGCTGCACTGAGACCCATAGGGAGGTAGGTGAGCGCTGCACTGAGACCCATAGGGAGGTAGGTGAGCGCTGCACTGAGACCCATAGGGAGGTAGGTGAGCGCTGCACCGAGACCCATAGGGAGGTAGGTGAGCGCTGCACCGAGACCCATAGGGAGGTAGGTGAGCGCTGCACTGAGACCCATAGGGAGGTAGGTGAGCGCTGCACTCTGACCCATAGGGAGGTAGGTGAGCGCTGCACTGAGACCCATAGGGAGGTAGGTGAGCGCTGCACTGAGACCCATAGGGAGGTAGGTGAGCGCTGCACTGAGACCCATAGGGAGGTAGGTGAGCGCTGCACTGAGACCCATAGGGAGGTAGGTGAGCGCTGCACTCAGACCCATAGGGAGGTAGGTAAGCGCTGCACTCAGACCCATAGGGAGGTAGGTGAGCGCTGCACTGAGACCCATAGGGAGGTAGGTGAGCGCTGCACTGAGACCCATAGGGAGGTAGGTGAGCGCTGCACTGAGACCCATAGGGAGGTAGGTGAGCGCTGCACTGAGACCCATAGGGAGGTAGGTGAGCGCTGCACCGAGACCCATAGGGAGGTAGGTGAGCGCTGCACTGAGACCCATAGGGAGGTAGGTGAGCGCTGCACTGAGACCCATAGGGAGGTAGGTGAGCGCTGCACTCAGACCCATAGGGAGGTAGGTGAGCGCTGCACTGAGACCCATAGGGAGGTAGGTGAGCGCTGCACTGAGACCCATAGGGAGGTAGGTGAGCGCTGCACTGAGACCCATAGGGAGGTAGGTGAGCGCTGCACTGAGACCCATAGGGAGGTAGGTGAGCGCTGCACTGAGACCCATAGGGAGGTAGGTGAGCGCTGCACTGAGACCCATAGGGGGTAGGAGCTGCAGTGTAAAGCACCGAGAAAGGACGCAGTCTCTGATGACCTCTTTACTAGAACGTGGGGTAAATCACCGCGACCATTACGTCACGTCTCCTCCATGACCCGCACAGGTAAGAGAACGGTCACATGATCACTGCGCGGGTCACGTGCTCAGTCCCCGGAAGCGCCGCTCACACACGGTCTCCATGGTGACAGCAGTCTCCACTCCCGGCGTGCAGCGCGATGGACACGTCACGTACGAGGCAGAGAGAGGCCTGAAGTGAAGAAGCGGAGCCGGGAGTGACGGGAGCTCAACGGGGGCGGCTCAGGAACCGGGGAGAGCCGGGAGATAGATGGTAGGAAGACGGTGATAGCGGGAGACCCCGATAAACCGCTGCCGCAGGTGTGAACTAACGTGTATAGGCCTCACACAGCTGACAGGGGCGAGGAGCCTGCAGTGCACCGCCCAGAGAGAATAACCCCCATCATCCACTGCAGAGAGAATAACCCCTATCATACACTGCCCAAAGAGAGAATAACCCCCATCATCCACTGCCCAGAGAGAGAGAATAACCCCCATCATGCACTGCCCAGAGAGAGAATAATCCCCATCATCCACTGCAGAGAGAATAACTCCCATCATACACTGCCCAGAGAGAGAGAGAGAGAGAATAACCCCCATCATCCACTGCAGAGAGAGAGAATAACCCCCATCATACACCACCCAGAGAGAGAGAGAATAACCCCCATCATACACCACCCAGAGAGAGAGAGAATAACCCCCATCATGCACCACCCAGAGAGAGAGAATAACCCCCATCATACACCACCCAGAGAGAGAGAATAACCCCCATCATCCACTGCAGAGAGAATAACCCCTATCATACACTGCCCAAAGAGAGAATAACCCCCATCATCCACTGCCCAGAGAGAGAGAGAGAATAACCCCCATCATGCACTGCCCAGAGAGAGAATAATCCCCATCATCCACTGCAGAGAGAATAACTCCCATCATACACTGCCCAGAGAGAGAGAGAGAGAGAGAGAATAACCCCCATCATCCACTGCAGAGAGAGAGAGAATAACCCCCATCATACACCACCCAGAGAGAGAGAGAATAACCCCCATCATACACCACCCAGAGAGAGAGAATAACCCCCATCATACACCACCCAGAGAGAGAGAATAACCCCCATCATGCACCACCCAGAGAGAGAGAATAACCCCCATCATACACCACCCAGAGAGAGAGAATAACCCCCATCATGCACCACCCAGAGAGAGAGAATAACCCCCATCATACACCACCCAGAGAGAGAGAATAACCCCCATCATGCACCACCCAGAGAGAGAGAATAACCCCCATCATCCACTGCAGAGAGAATAACCCCTATCACACCGCCCAGAGAGAGAGAATAACCCCCATCATACACTCCCCAGTGATAATAACCCCCATCATACACTAGTCAGAGAGAATAACCTTCATCATACTCTGCCCATAAAGAGTATGAAACCCATCATATACTGCCCCGTAGATAGACAATGACACCCATCGTACACCGTCCGTAGAGATAATGTCACCCGGTGTACACCGTCCATGGAGGGAATGTCACCCGGTGTACACCGTCCGTGGAGGAAATGTCACCCGGTGTACACCGTCCGTAGAGATAATGTCACCCGGTGTACACCGTCCGTGGAGATAATGTCACCCGGTGTACACCGTCCGTGGAGGGAATGTCACCCGGTGTACACCGTCCGTGGAGGGAATGTCACCCGGTGTACACCGTCCGTGGAGATAATGTCACCCGGTGTACACCGTCCGTGGAGGGAATGTCACCCGGTGTACACCGTCCGTGGAGGGAATGTCACCCGGTGTACACCGTCCGTGGAGGGAATGTCACCCGGTGTACACCGTCCGTGGAGGGAATGTCACCCGGTGTACACCGTCCGTGGAGATAATGTCACCCGGTGTACACCGTCCGTGGAGGGAATGTCACCCGGTGTACACCGTCCGTGGAGATAATGTCACCCGGTGTACACCGTCCGTGGAGATAATGTCACCCGGTGTACACCGTCCGTGGAGGGAATGTCACCCGGTGTACACCGTCCGTGGAGGGAATGTCACCCGGTGTACACCGTCCGTGGAGGGAATGTCACCCGGTGTACACCGTCCGTGGAGGGAATGTCACCCGGTGTACACCGTCCGTGGAGGGAATGTCACCCGGTGTACACCGTCCGTGGAGGGAATGTCACCCGGTGTACACCGTCCGTGGAGATAATGTCACCCGGTGTACACCGTCCGTGGAGATAATGTCACCCGGTGTACACCGTCCGTGGAGGGAATGTCACCCGGTGTACACCGTCCGTGGAGGGAATGTCACCCGGTGTACACCGTCCGTGGAGGGAATGTCACCCGGTGTACACCGTCCGTGGAGGGAATGTCACCCGGTGTACACCGTCCGTGGAGGGAATGTCACCCGGTGTACACCGTCCGTGGAGGGAATGTCACCCGGTGTACACCGTCCGTGGAGGGAATGTCACCCGGTGTACACCGTTTGTGGAGGGAATGTCACCCGGTGTACACCGTCCGCACACTTACAGTCCAGACACGAATGCTGCGCTCCGGGCATAGTCCGCCTGTTCTTTTCCAGCTAGGACGATGCGGAATGTTCCATGGAGCATAGCATGCTGGGAGGTGTAGTTCCACAGCTGTTGGGGAGACACAGATTGTTGATGCCCTTTGAAGTGATGGAGATTCAGTAATTGCGGTGACTGTTTGTCACGGACGTTCCTGTGGCAGGTACCAGGAGATCGGAGAGACTGGCAACTCGTGGGTTAAATTGACAAGTTCCCTGTGGATCTTATTGTGTCTGTGTTTTGGTGAATGCCACCCCCCTTGCTTCAGGTGTTGCTTGTTGGTAATTTACCTTCCCCACTAGTAGCCGCCTCTCACTCTTGGAGGTGCGGTTTACAGATTGTCTTCCTGCCTTCTAGCTGGTCGGTTGTTGTCTGTGCGGCTTCTGCTTTCAGAGAAGTCTTGTCTGTTCTTATTGTTTTGTGTTTGTTATATTCCCTGTGGTTTGTATCTGGGCCAGAGACAGAGACTTCCATTTGTCCTTCTGGGGAGGAAGGGGTTGTCTCTGGTCCTAACCTCATTCCAGGGACTTATAGGGATATGAGGGCCTAGGTATCCAGCATATGGATATTCCTACCTTCAGGGTCTATTCATATTGATAGGTGGTCAGGGCCCCGATTAGGGTTGTCTAGAAGGTGGCCTGTTCCGTCCCTAGTTTCCAGGCCCAGGTACTGTCGTCCCCCCCCTGCTGTGTTCACTGTGGAGTTTCCCCCCCACACTGATCGTGACACTGTTCTGGTGGTAGCGTCCCCCCATATCGCTGTCCGTCCTGATCTTCGGCTGCAGGATGATTGTTAGGGAATCGCGGATCTCACTTTGTCTGGACCGCACTTTGCCTCCGCCATAACACTGCAGCCAGGAGCCAATGGAGCAGAGCTTACCTCAAAGAGGACTGTCTGACACTGGAGCAAATCATCAGCTGTGACAAGTATTAGGTCAGGACAGGTTTTCAGCAGGGATCTTGACATTGATGAGGATTGGCAGCACAAAGTATATTACACAGTTCCATGGCTGTGGGGGGCGCTTCTATGTCTGGCCTCCTCCGGACTTGTTCTTTCTGTACATGCACCGTTGTAATGAAACGGCAACAGCCAGGGCCCCTTTCTGCACCTGTCGCTCTGCAGTAAACGCAATAAAGTAATTTTTATTGCGTTTCTTGACAATTCTTTAGGCCTCGCACTAGGGATCGACCGATTATCGGTTTGGCCGATATTGAGGATTTTGAACGTTATCGGTATCGGCATCTATTTTGCCGATATACCGATAACGTATTGGGAACACAGAACGCGCTGCTCTCAGCGCTCTCTGTGTTCCCTCCGCAGCACAGGGGAGAAGAAAGCAGTGTCTCCTCCCCCTGTGCTGCTGCTGCCGCTGCCGCCAATGACAGGAGAGAAGATAAGAGGAGGGGAGGGGCTGTGGCCAGCGCTCCACCAATGAAGATAAGCCTTTCATTCATTCATATACAGGAGGCGGGAGCTGCAGAATCACATAGCCGGCTCCCGACCTCTATGAACGGTAGCTACGGTCCGCGGTAGTTAACTCCTCAGGTGCCGCGGATCGCAGCTACCGCTCATAGAGGTCGGGAGCCGGCTATGTGATTCTGCAGCCAGCTCCCGCCTCCTGTATATAAATGATTGAGAGACTTATCTTCATTGGTGGCGCAGTGCGCCCCCCCCCCCCAAGCCCCCCAGTATTAATCATTGGTGGCGCAGTGCGCCCCCCACCCCCATCCCAATAGTAAAAACATTGGTGGCGCAGTGCGCCCCCCCACCCAGTATTACTCATTGGTGGCAGTGGCCACAGGGTCCCCTCTCCGCTGCTCCTCCGATTGGAGCCCCAGCTGTGTAATCCTGGGGCTCCGATCGGTTACCATGACAGCCAGGACGCTATTGAAGCCCTGGCTGCCATGTTCAGCTCCATGCTGCTGTGTGCACAAAGCACAGAGCAGCAGGGACAGTGTGAGCTCCTATTCACCCTGATAGAAATCTATCAGGGGGAATAGGACAAGGGTTCTAGTCCCTAAGGGAGCTAAAAGTTAGTAAAAAAAAAAAAAAAAACACAAAAATATTAAGTATAAATGAAAAAGATTTAAAAAAAATAAAAATAAATACACATTAACAATAAACAAAAAAATACACAATAAACATTAATTTTCAGCAGATTTGTGTAGGAATTTTTTTTTTCTCAAAAATGAAAATTCACAGAATATCGGTACAAATTATCGGTATCAGCCCTAAAAAATCAATATCGGTCGATCCCTACCTCGGAGTATTAAGACACACAAATAAATTCTGTTCGTGATGCCAGTTGCAGCGCAGAGGCAACGGCCAGGGCCCCTTTTGTAATATCTGTGGTGGTACCCAGGTGTAGGAATGGCCGAGTGGTATGGGGCGGCCTAAAATGTCCCTTAATGTTGTGTGAGTGTCACGGTGCTCCTACCTGGATATGGCTGGGCCCCAGGCGTTGGCTCCGTAGCGGACACATAATAGAAGAATAGTTAAGGAATTTGAAGAAATAATTGAGTCCAGACCTTGTGATGAAGTTGAATAACAGCTTTACTTTGGTAAACATTTCTCCAAAACTTTGGGGAATTGGGTCAGCACAACCTGTATGTGGTGCACATCACTATGGCGAAATACATATACAAACGAAAAATACAAATGTGATTCCCCAAATTTTTTCTTTGCAGTATATGTTGGAGGCGCGGCGATCTCCATGCAGTCATGCACACCTGACCAGTCAATCTGTCCTGGAGGCTGGTTTTAAAGTCAGTATAAAACAGAGTCTGCTTATATAGAACCTACCAGTAGCCATTTGGCTCCAGGAGAAGTCTATAGTGGGCTCAGCATGCATGTTGGTACTTGCATCCCTGGATCCGATGAAAGCTGTAATGGCACCGGACGGGGTTAAAAGCAGAGTGTGCTTGGCGTGCATGCTGACCTGCATTCCCTGGACTTTGTGTGGCTGTCATGGCCCATGAACAGGTAGGAACTAGAGTTAGGGACCACTCAAATAGAGGTGACCTTGACGCGGTGAGTGGCTTACTACGCTTTGGCCAAAATGTACACCAATGTCTCATCCAGCATGGAGGCAAATTGCTGGATGTAGAGTGCTATCACATTTGTATTTTTCATTTCTCCAAAACGGTTTACGGACTTTGTCTTGGTCCCAGCAGGCTTTAGCATTAAACTTGGCAGGCAAACTCAACTCTGCTACGTCAGTTGCTCTCTGGCTCTGCTGACAGGCTAGCTGTAAAACGTAGCTTCTTCTTGATGCTACAGCTTCTTTCTTTGTAGTCTGTCTCTTAATTATGTTGAGGAACTCTTCCTCCTGGCTATTGAGGCTCTAAGCTGTGGCCTCCACATCCAGCGGAGCTGAAGGTGCTCTGGCTGGCTTGGGCACATCCAGCAGAGACGTGCCCAGCACACCCTCCTTCCACTAGTAGGGGGTAAGCTAGACTAAAACTGGTCCCCACCCTTCCTGCAGGAAGTAGGGCTCACCCACCCCCCACAGAGGAGCGTTAGAATGGAATGGAAAGCTCCATTCTCTCTAACTGTAACTCTGCCGTGTTTGCTGCCACCTGCTGGTGAACCAGGCACATTACATTTGAACATAACAGTGCATTCCTGTTTCTAATGTAACTGTGTAGTGGACCTGAAATAAATACACAAGATGACCTATACTAGCATACACAGATAGAAGCAGGGCATAGGAGTGGTAATGTCACTCTGGGGCGTTACACATTCCCTCCCCCACTGCCTTCGACCTGAGGCCGAGCTCCAAACATCTGCCGTGTCCTCCCCTGTCAGTCATCCGCCTGCCGCCCAGGTTTTGGCGTCTTTTTGCAGGATTTCATGCTGTTGGTTTTTTCTTGCTTTCCGCAGTTCATTAAATCGTCTTCTATTGAGGAGTTTGAGTTATTAATGTCACCGTTAATGGAAACGCCAACAAGACGACCGTATATTTCACGAGATAAAATCCATGAGTTTGTATCTGCAGCCAACATTGCAGAACATAAAATCGCCATTTACTCTGCACATATTTCATCTTTAATGGAGAGTAATAACGCCCCGGAAAATACGACATGTCACTTATAGAGGAGGATTGGGGAGTTGTACCTGCAAGTTCTGAAGTAGTCATCATGGGGGTCAGTGACGTCTCTGGACTCCCTGTCACTCATCCTATTGCAGTACACTACAGTCATCCTCTCCCCGAAAATGGCTGATAACAGGGGGCAATAGACTGTATTCTCCTGTCCTACAGTCATCCTCTCCCCTGAAATGTCTGATAACAGGGGGCAATAGACTGTATTCTCCTGTCCTACAGTCATCCTCTCCCCTGAAATGTCTGATAACAGGGGGCAATAGACTGTATTCTCCTGTCCTACAGTCATCCTCTCCCCGAAAATGGCTGATAACAGGGGGCAATAGACTGTATTCTCCTGTCCTACAGTCATCCTCTCCCCTGAAATGGCTGATAACAGGGAGCAATAGACTGTATTCTCCTGTCCTACAGTCATCTTCTCCCCTGAAATGGCTGATAACAGGGGGCAATAGACTGTATTCTCCTGTCCTACAGTCATCCTCTCCCCTGAAATGGCTGATAACAGGGGGCAATAGATTGTATTCTCCTGTCCTACAGTCATCCTCTCCCCTGAAATGGCTGATAACAGGGGGCAATAGATTGTATTCTCCTGTCCTACAGTCATCCTCTCCCCTGAAATGGCTGATAACAGGGGGCAATAGACTGTATTCTCCTGTCCTACAGTCGTCCTCTCCCCTGAAATGGCTGATAACAGGGGGCAATAGATTGTATTCTCCTGTCCTACAGTCATCCTCTCCCCTGAAATGGCTGATAACAGGGAGCAATAGACTGTATTCTCCTGTCCTACAGTCATCCTCTCCCCTGAAATGGCTGATAACAGGAGGCAATAGACTGTATTCTCCTGTCCTACAGTCATCCTCTCCCCTGAAATGGCTGATAACAGGGGGCAATAGATTGTATTCTCCTGTCCTACAGTCATCCTCTCCCCTGAAATGGCTGATAACAGGGGGCAATAGACTGTATTCTCCTGTCCTACAGTCATCCTCTCCCCTGAAATGGCTGATAACAGGGGGCAATAGATTGTATTCTCCTGTCCTACAGTCATCCTCTCCCCTGAAATGGCTGATAACAGGGAGCAATAGACTGTATTCTCCTGTCCTACAGTCATCCTCTCCCCTGAAATGGCTGATAACAGGAGGCAATAGACTGTATTCTCCTGTCCTACAGTCATCCTCTCCCCTGAAATGGCTGATAACAGGGGGCAATAGATTGTATTCTCCTGTCCTACAGTCATCCTCTCCCCTGAAATGGCTGATAACAGGGGGCAATAGACTGTATTCTCCTGTCCTACAGTCATCCTCTCCACTGAAATGGCTGATAACAGGGGGCAATAGACTGTATTCTCCTGTCCTACAGTCATCCTCTCCCCTGAAATGGCTGATAACAGGGAGCAATAGATTGTATTCTCCTGTCCTACAGTCATCCTCCCCCCTGAAATGTCTGATAACAGGGGGCAATAGACTGTATTCTCCTGTCCTACAGTCATCCTCTCCCCTGAAATGGCTGATAACAGGGGGCAATAGATTGTATTCTCCTGTCCTACAGTCATCCTCTCCCCTGAAAAAGCTGATAACAGGGGGCAATAGACTGTATTCTCCTGTCCTACAGTCATCCTCTCCACTGAAATGGCTGATAACAGGGGGCAATAGACTGTATTCTCCTGTCCTACAGTCATCCTCTCCCCTGAAATGGCTGATAACAGGGAGCAATAGACTGTATTCTCCTGTCCTACAGTCATCCTCTCCCCTGAAATGGCTGATAACAGGGAGCAATAGATTGTATTCTCCTGTCCTACAGTCATCCTCTCCCCTGAAATGGCTGATAACAGGGAGCAATAGACTGTATTCTCCTGTCCTACAGTCATCCTCTCCCCTGAAATGGCTGATAACAGGGGGCAATAGACTGTATTCTCCTGTCCTACAGTCATCCTCTCCCCTGAAATGGCTGATAACAGGAGGCAATAGACTGTATTCTCCTGTCCTGCAGTCATCCTCTCCCCTGAAATGGCTGATAACAGGGAGCAATAGACTGTATTCTCCTGTCCTGCAGTCATCCTCTCCCCTGAAATGGCTGATAACAGGGGGCAATAGACTGTATTCTCCTGTCCTACAGTCATCCTCTCCCCTGAAATGGCTGATAACAGGGAGCAATAGATTGTATTCTCCTGTCCTACAGTCATCCTCTCCCCTGAAATGGCTGATAACAGGGAGCAATAGATTGTATTCTCCTGTCCTACAGTCATCCTCTCCCCTGAAATGGCTGATAACAGGGGGCAATAGACTGTATTCTCCTGTCCTACAGTCATCCTCTCCCATGAAATGGCTGATAACAGGGGGGCAATAGACTGTATTCTCCTGTCCTACAGTCATCCTCTCCCCTGAAATG
The DNA here is from genome assembly GCF_905171765.1 of Bufo bufo. NCBI lineage: Eukaryota > Metazoa > Chordata > Amphibia > Anura > Bufonidae > Bufo > Bufo bufo. The sequence continues at coordinate 232,228,803 of NC_053395.1, forward strand.
GCTGATAACAAGGGGCAATAGACTGTATTCTCCTGTCCTACAGTCATCCTCTCCCCTGAAATGGCTGATAACAGGGAGCAATAGACTGTATTCTCCTGTCCTGCAGTCATCCTCTTCCCTGAAATGGCTGATAACAGGGGGCAATAGACTGTATTCTCCTGTCCTACAGTCATCCTCTCCCCTGAAATGGCTGATAACAGGGGGCAATAGACTGTATTCTCCTGTCCTACAGTCATCCTCTCCCCTGAAATGGCTGATAACAGGGGGCAATAGACTGTATTCTCCTGTACTACAGTCATCCTCTCCCCTGAAATGGCTGATAACAGGAGGCAATAGACTGTATTCTCCTGTCCTACAGTCATCCTCTCCCCTGAAATGGCTGATAACAGGGGCAATAGACTGTATTCTCCTGTCCTACAGTCATCCTCTCCCCTGAAATGGCTGATAACAGGGGCAATAGACTGTATTCTCCTGTCCTACAGTCATCCTCTCCCCTGAAATGGCTGATAACAGGGAGCAATAGATTGTATTCTCCTGTCCTACAGTCATCCTCTCCCCTGAAATGGCTGATAACAGGGGCAATAGATTGTATTCTCCTGTCCTACAGTCATCCTCTCCCCTGAAATGGCTGATAACAGGGGGCAATAGACTGTATTCTCCTGTCCTACAGTCATCCTCTCCCCTGAAATGTCTGATAACAGGAGCAATAGACTGTATTCTCCTGTCCTACAGTCATCCTCTCCCTTGAAATGGCTGATAACAGGGAGCAATAGACTGTATTCTCCTGTCCTACAGTCATCCTCTCCCCTGAAATGGCTGATAACAGGGGGCAATAGACTGTATTCTCCTGTCCTACAGTCATCCTCTCCCCTGAAATGGCTGATAACAGGGGGCAATAGACTGTATTCTCCTGTCCTACAGTCATCCTCTCCCCTGAAATGGCTGATAACAGGGGGCAATAGACTGTATTCTCCTGTCCTACAGTCATCCTCTCCCCTGAAATGGCTGATAACAGGGAGCAATAGACTGTATTCTCCTGTCCTACAGTCATCCTCTCCCCTGAAATGGCTGATAACAGGGGGCAATAGACTGTATTCTCCTGTCCTACAGTCATCCTCTCCCCTGAAATGGCTGATAACAGGGGGCAATAGACTGTATTCTCCTGTCCTACAGTCATCCTCTCCCCTGAAATGGCTGATAACAGGGAGCAATAGACTGTATTCTCCTGTCCTACAGTCATCCTCTCCCCTGAAATGGCTGATAACAGGGGGCAATAGACTGTATTCTCCTGTCCTACAGTCATCCTCTCCCCTGAAATGGCTGATAACAGGGAGCAATAGACTGTATTCTCCTGTCCTACAGTCATCCTCTCCCCTGAAATGGCTGATAACAGGGAGCAATAGACTGTATTCTCCTGTCCTACAGTCATCCTCTCCCCTGAAATGTCTGATAACAGGAGCAATAGACTGTATTCTCCTGTCCTACAGTCATCCTCTCCCCTGAAATGGCTGATAACAGGGAGCAATAGACTGTATTCTCCTGTCCTACAGTCATCCTCTCCCCTGAAATGGCTGATAACAGGGAGCAATAGATTGTATTCTCCTGTCCTACAGTCATCCTCTCCCCTGAAATGGCTGATAACAGGGAGCAATAGACTGTATTCTCCTGTCCTACAGTCATCCTCTCCCCTGTAATGGCTGATAACAGGGGGCAATAGACTGTATTCTCCTGTCCTACAGTCATCCTCTCCCCTGAAATGGCTGATAACAGGGAGCAATAGATTGTATTTTCCTGTCCTACAGTCATCCTCTCCCCTGGAATGGCTGATAACAGGGAGCAATAGACTGTATTCTCCTGTCCTACAGTCATCCTCTCCCCTGAAATGGCTGATAACAGGGGGCAATAGACTGTATTCTCCTGTCCTACAGTCATCCTCTCCCCTGAAATGGCTGATAACAGGGGGCAATAGACTGTATTCTCCTGTCCTACAGTCATCCTCTCCCCTGAAATGGCTGATAACAGGGGGCAATAGACTGTATTCTCCTGTCCTACAGTCATCCTCTCCCCTGAAATGGCTGATAACAGGGAGCAATAGACTGTATTCTCCTGTCCTACAGTCATCCTCTCCCCTGAAATGGCTGATAACAGGGGGCAATAGACTGTATTCTCCTGTCCTACAGTCATCCTCTCCCCTGAAATGGCTGATAACAGGGGGCAATAGACTGTATTCTCCTGTCCTACAGTCATCCTCTCCCCTGAAATGGCTGATAACAGGGGGCAATAGACTGTATTCTCCTGTCCTACAGTCATCCTCTCCCCTGAAATGGCTGATAACAGGGGGCAATAGACTGTATTCTCCTGTCCTACAGTCATCCTCTCCCCTGAAATGGCTGATAACAGGGAGCAATAGACTGTATTCTCCTGTCCTACAGTCATCCTCTCCCCTGAAATGGCTGATAACAGGGGGCAATAGACTGTATTCTCCTGTCCTACAGTCATCCTCTCCCCTGAAATGGCTGATAACAGGGGGCAATAGACTGTATTCTCCTGTCCTACAGTCATCCTCTCCCCTGAAATGGCTGATAACAGGGAGCAATAGACTGTATTCTCCTGTCCTACAGTCATCCTCTCCCCTGAAATGGCTGATAACAGGGGGCAATAGACTGTATTCTCCTGTCCTACAGTCATCCTCTCCCCTGAAATGGCTGATAACAGGGGGCAATAGACTGTATTCTCCTGTCCTACAGTCATCCTCTCCCCTGAAATGGCTGATAACAGGGAGCAATAGACTGTATTCTCCTGTCCTACAGTCATCCTCTCCCCTGAAATGGCTGATAACAGGGGGCAATAGACTGTATTCTCCTGTCCTACAGTCATCCTCTCCCCTGAAATGGCTGATAACAGGGGGCAATAGACTGTATTCTCCTGTCCTACAGTCATCCTCTCCCCTGAAATGGCTGATAGCAGGGAGCAATAGACTGTATTCTCCTGTCCTACAGTCATCCTCTCCCCTGAAATGGCTGATAACAGGGAGCAATAGACTGTGATCTCCTGTCTTTTTTGTATACAGCAGACATTGTGTGCTGAAACGTTTTGCCGTTTTCTTTTAGCCTCTGCATCTGAATGCTTCACAATTTCAAGACTTCTGCTTGCTTTCAGTGAAGTGGAACATTGTTGTTTTTAGGCAGAAGCTGCAGCGTTTCTCTGGGAGCAGAGCTGCACATACCTGTAGGGGACGCTGTCAGACACAGGGCAGTTTCCATGATAGTTACAGCATCTGAGGGGTGAGCGCAGCTACGTGGGGTGCTGTCTCGTCCACCCCACTGAGCGTTTGTCACCTCCATACGGGGTGAGTGCGTAGAGCGCAAAGTCTGGAGTCACACAAAGCCTTTTCTGGTTACAATCGGCATCAGAGGAAACTGTCACCGACCCCCAGCTCTAAAGATCCCGGGGAGTAGCTGATCTGCAGTGATTCTTCCACAGGCAGAGGGGTTATTGTGAATGTATGATCTGTAGAAAGTTGGGAGACCTCCTGTACGGGACCAGTAATGGCAGTCTCCAGCGGTGGTCAGGAGAGCAGTGATGTCACTAGTTGGCGGGTAGTGATGTCATTTGTTACATGACTTGGTTATTAGTGGATTGTCTAGCGCGTATTTTACCGTAGTCGCAGTCACCTGACCCTGAACTTGAGGGGGGGGGGTGCAGGATGTGCTGTTATGTCTAACGCTTTAAACCCTTTCTGTTCTCTCTCTAGACCATTTGGAAATGTCGGTCATTCTGTTTGCTTCGGTGGTCCGGGGAAGAGATGGACTCCCACTATCCGCCTCCACTGACCACGAGCAGAACATGTCCGTGCAGGAGACCAAGAAGTACCTAAAAGTGCTGTCCCGAAAACTGGAGCAGCTGCCGGACCGGTGCACCCTGAGGAGGGGCCCGCACCATGTCAAGTGAGTAGTCGGGGGGCTTTTGCACCGCATCTGGGGGTACAGTACCAGGAGTCGATCTGCCGTACGCACCGGATACACCGCGCCATTTCTGCACCGCATCTGGGGGTTCAGGGAATGTATCAGCAGTCGCTCTGCCGCACGCACCCGATGTACAGCGCCATTTTTGCAGTGTCAGGACGCAGGATCCACTCACTCATGAAGCTGCCTAATGAGTGCTCCACGGCTGTGTGCTTCAGTTCCTCCCTGTTTTTAGTATCTCTGCTTACTGTCGGCAATGAAAAAATTCTGTATTTACATTCAGTAGGTGAAAGCTTGTCCTGACTGTCTCTTTTTGATACAGCTGAGGGAGTGTTACATCTATGTAATGTGTCAGGGCAGGTAAGAGTCCGGGGCACGAGAGACATTCATGTTTGTGTTGTATGGAGCGCACTGATACATTGTAACAAACCCCACAGATTTCAGCCTCTGAATGTAAATCAGAATGTCCGTATTCACTGACAAGTAGAGATCTAGAGTATGGTGAATGATTGAAGGTCCAGGACTTTCCCTTATACAGGGATGAAGCTTTATGTGCCGGGGGGCGGCTGCAGAGCAGATGTAGGTGACACACGTTTACAGCGCCCTCGTGTGGAGGCGGCATCAATGTGAGTGTCGCCTGTGGCCTTGACATTGTGACCGGGGTGCCGCAATATTACAGCAGATGGGGCGGTGACAGGACTGCAAATACACAGAGATGACCTGATCCATCATAAAGCGGCATTGGTTCCCCCCATCGTTGCACCTAACGTCCCTCCCCATCGTTGCACCTAACGTCCCTCCCCATCGTTGCACCTAACGTCCCCCCCATCGTTGCACCTAACGTCCCCCCCCATCGTTGCACCTAACGTCCCCCCCATCGTTGCACCTAACGTCCCCCCCCCATCGTTGCACCTAACGTCCCCCCCATCGTTGCACCTAACGTCCCCCCCATCGTTGCACCTAACGTCCCCCCCATCGTTGCACCTAACGTCCCCCCCATCGTTGCACCTAACGTCCCCCCCATCGTTGCACCTAACGTCCCCCCCATCGTTGCACCTAACGTCCCCCCCATCGTTGCACCTAACGTCCCCCCCATCGTTGCACCTAACGTCCCCCCCATCGTTGCACCTAACGTCCCCCCCATCGTTGCACCTAACGTCCCCCCCATCGTTGCACCTAACGTCCCCCCCATCGTTGCACCTAACGTCCCCCCCATCGTTGCACCTAACGTCCCCCCCATCGTTGCACCTAACGTCCCCCCCCTCGTTGCACCTAACGCCCCCCCCATCGTTGCCCCTAACGTCCCCCCCATCGTTGCACCTAACGTCCCCCCCATCGTTGCACCTAACGTCCCCCCCATCGTTGCACCTAACGTCCCCCCCCATCGTTGCACCTAACGTCCCCCCCATCGTTGCACCTAACGTCCCCCCCATCGTTGCACCTAACGTCCCCCCCATCGTTGCACCTAACGTCCCCCCCATCGTTGCACCTAACGTCCCCCCCATCGTTGCACCTAACGTCCCCCCCATCGTTGCACCTAACGTCCCCCCCATCGTTGCACCTAACGTCCCCCCCATCGTTGCACCTAACGTCCCCCCCATCGTTGCACCTAACGTCCCCCCCATCGTTGCACCTAACGTCCCCCCCATCGTTGCACCTAACGTCCCCCCCATCGTTGCACCTAACGTCCCCCCCATCGTTGCACCTAACGTCCCCCCCATCGTTGCACCTAACGTCCCCCCCATCGTTGCACCTAACGTCCCCCCCATCGTTGCACCTAACGTCCCCCCCATCGTTGCACCTAACGTCCCCCCCATCGTTGCACCTAACGTCCCCCCCATCGTTGCACCTAACGTCCCCCCCATCGTTGCACCTAACGCCCCCCCCATCGTTGCACCTAACGTCCCCCCCATCGTTGCACCTAACGTCCCCCCCATCGTTGCACCTAACGTCCCCCCCATCGTTGCACCTAACGTCCCCCCCATCGTTGCACCTAACGTCCCCCCCATCGTTGCACCTAACGTCCCCCCCCATCGTTGCACCTAACGTCCCCCCATCGTTGCACCTAACGTCCCCCCCATCGTTGCACCTAACGTCCCCCCCATCGTTGCACCTAACGTCCCCCCCATCGTTGCACCTAACGTCCCCCCCATCGTTGCACCTAACGTCCCCCCCATCGTTGCACCTAACGTCCCCCCATCGTTGCACCTAACGTCCCCCCCATCGTTGCACCTAACGTCCCCCCCATCGTTGCACCTAACGTCCCCCCCATCGTTGCACCTAACGTCCCCCCCATCGTTGCACCTAACGTCCCCCCCATCGTTGCACCTAACGTCCCCCCCATCGTTGCACCTAACGTCCCCCCCATCGTTGCACCTAACGTCCCCCCCATCGTTGCACCTAACGTCCCCCCCATCGTTGCACCTAACGTCCCCCCCATCGTTGCACCTAACGTCCCCCCCATCGTTGCACCTAACGTCCCCCCCCTCGTTGCACCTAACGTCCCCCCCATCGTTGCACCTAACGTCCCCCCCCATCGTTGCACCTAACGTCCCCCCCATCGTTGCACCTAACGTCCCCCCCATCGTTGCACCTAACGTCCCCCCCATCGTTGCACCTAACGTCCCCCCCCATCGTTGCACCTAACGTCCCCCCCCATCGTTGCACCTAACGTCCCCCCCCATCGTTGCACCTAACGTCCCCCCCATCGTTGCACCTAACGTCCCCCCCCATCGTTGCACCTAACGTCCCCCCCCATCGTTGCACCTAACGTCCCCCCCATCGTTGCACCTAACGTCCCCCCCATCGTTGCACCTAACGTCCCCCCCATCGTTGCACCTAACGTCCCCCCCATCGTTGCACCTAACGTCCCCCCCATCGTTGCACCTAACGTCCCCCCCATCGTTGCACCTAACGCCCCCCCCATCGTTGCACCTAACGTCCCCCCCATCGTTGCACCTAACGTCCCCCCCCATCGTTGCACCTAACGTCCCCCCCATCGTTGCACCTAACGTCCCCCCCATCGTTGCACCTAACGTCCCCCCCATCGTTGCACCTAACGTCCCCCCCATCGTTGCACCTAACGTCCCCCCCATCGTTGCACCTAACGTCCCCCCCATCGTTGCACCTAACGTCCCCCCCATCGTTGCACCTAACGTCCCCCCCATCGTTGCACCTAACGTCCCCCCCATCGTTGCACCTAACGTCCCCCCCATCGTTGCACCTAACGTCCCCCCCATCGTTGCACCTAACGTCCCCCCCATCGTTGCACCTAACGTCCCCCCCATCGTTGCACCTAACGTCCCCCCCATCGTTGCACCTAACGTCCCCCCCATCGTTGCACCTAACGTCCCCCCCATCGTTGCACCTAACGTCCCCCCCATCGTTGCACCTAACGTCCCCCCCATCGTTGCACCTAACGTCCCCCCCATCGTTGCACCTAACGTCCCCCCCATCGTTGCACCTAACGTCCCCCCCATCGTTGCACCTAACGTCCCCCCCATCGTTGCACCTACCGTCCCCCCCATCGTTGCACCTAACGCCCCCCCCATCGTTGCACCTAACGTCCCCCCCATCGTTGCACCTAACGTCCCCCCCATCGTTGCACCTAACGTCCCCCCCCATCGTTGCACCTAACGTCCCCCCCCATCGTTGCACCTAACGTCCCCCCCCCATCGTTGCACCTAACGTCCCCCCCATCGTTGCACCTAACGTCCCCCCCATCGTTGCACCTAACGTCCCCCCCATCGTTGCACCTAACGTCCCCCCCATCGTTGCACCTAACGTCCCCCCCATCGTTGCACCTAACGTCCCCCCCATCGTTGCACCTAACGTCCCCCCCATCGTTGCACCTAACGTCCCCCCCATCGTTGCACCTAACGTCCCCCCCATCGTTGCACCTAACGCCCCCCCCCCATCGTTGCACCTAACGTCCCCCCCATCGTTGCACCTAACGTCCCCCCCATCGTTGCACCTAACGTCCCCCCCCATCGTTGCACCTAACGTCCCCCCCATCGTTGCACCTAACGTCCCCCCCATCGTTGCACCTAACGTCCCCCCCATCGTTGCACCTAACGTCCCCCCCATCGTTGCACCTAACGTCCCCCCCATCGTTGCACCTAACGTCCCCCCCATCGTTGCACCTAACGTCCCCCCCATCGTTGCACCTAACGTCCCCCCCATCGTTGCACCTAACGTCCCCCCCATCGTTGCACCTAACGCCCCCCCCATCGTTGCACCTAACGTCCCCCCCATCGTTGCACCTAACGTCCCCCCCATCGTTGCACCTAACGTCCCCCCCATCGTTGCACCTAACGTCCCCCCCCATCGTTGCACCTAACGTCCCCCCCATCGTTGCACCTAACGTCCCCCCCATCGTTGCACCTAACGTCCCCCCCATCGTTGCACCTAACGTCCCCCCCATCGTTGCACCTAACGTCCCCCCCATCGTTGCACCTAACGTCCCCCCCATCGTTGCACCTAACGTCCCCCCCATCGTTGCACCTAACGTCCCCCCCCTCGTTGCACCTAACGTCCCCCCCATCGTTGCACCTAACGTCCCCCCCATCGTTGCACCTAACGTCCCCCCCATCGTTGCACCTAACGTCCCCCCCCATCGTTGCACCTAACGTCCCCCCCCCACCGTTGCACCTAACGTCCCCCCCCCACCGTTGCACCTAACGTCCCCCCCATCGTTGCACCTAACGTCCCCCCCCCCATCGTTGCACCTAACGGGCCCCCCCCCCCTTCCCTTCGTTGCACCACCTACATAATTGCAGCTTCCTGACAAAATTTTGCTCTGTCACATCCACTTTTGATTTCTCTCATCTCCCGGCAGGGCATGCTGGGAGTTGTAGTAGTGGGGAGCGTCAGAGGTTGCAGACTACTGATTCCTGCCTTGTGTTGTTGCAGCTTCATCAGCTCCCTGGGTGTCAGCTACATGATGCTGTGCTCGGAGAGTTTCCCCAGCGTCCTCGCCTTCTGCTTCCTGGATGAGCTTCAGAAAGAGTTCATCACCACTTACCAAATGGTTCACATCAACTCCGCCATCCGGCCGTACTCCTTCATCGAGTTCGGTGAGTGACCAGTACTGACTGTGTGATTGGCGCTGAGCCTCGCAGGTAGCAGCCATTCCGCTCTGGTGTGCGCTGGTCTGTGCAGCAGATGCTGCAGCGCCTCGGTCCCGGGCGTTCAGTGTGGACGTATATACCGCCATAATAATGATTCCTCATAACATTTCATCTTAGTAGAGACTCGGCCTGTGACCTGACATGAGGCTGCGTCTGTATAGGTAACACAAGAGCATTTAATAGAGAGCAGGTAAAGCGGGTCTGACAGATAAGTGCAGCCTTAGGAAGATGGCGATGATAAGCGACAATATAAAGAGAGAAGCTTCTGCAGTATAATGAGGGCTTTTCTTCTGCTCCAACAGATAATTTCATCCAGAAGACGAAGCAGAGATTCAACAACCCCCGCTCACTGACCACCAAGGTGAACCTCGCCGACATGCAGACCGAAATACGCCTGCGGCCGCCCTACCAGATCTCCCTGCAGGAGCTTGGCCTGGAGCACGGAGTGAACCAGCGCAAAGACCCAGCCTACAAGGGGATAGGTAAGGAGCGTGCCTCCAGCGCCATCCGCAGGGCAAATAAACATCGGGGCTTCCAGGCAGAAATGAAAGGTTTTACACCCCCCAAGACGAGCCCTGGAGTCCCACATAGTTGGTGGCCACATCCTTCAGCCTGCGACAGGCAGTGCTGTAGTGACCAGGAGTCTGCATAGGAGAGAGCGCCCTCTGCTGGTTGCTGGACTCGGCAGGGTCTGGCAGTGCTGTAGTGACCAGGAGTCTGCATAGGAGAGAGCGCCCTCTGCTGGTTGCTGGACTCGGCAGGGTCTGGCAGTGCTGTAGTGACCAGGAGTCTGCATAGGAGAGAGCGCCCTCTGCTGGTTGCTGGACTCGGCAGGGTCTGGCAGTGCTGTAGTGACCAGGAGTCTGCATAGGAGAGAGCGCCCTCTGCTGGTTGCTGGACTCGGCAGGGTCTGGCAGTGCTGTAGTGACCAGGAGTCTGCATAGGAGAGAGCGCCCTCTGCTGGTTGGTGGACTCGGCAGGGTCTGGCAGTGCTGTAGTGACCAGGAGTCTGCATAGGAGAGAGCGCCCTCTGCTGGTTGGTGGACTCGGCAGGGTCTGGCAGTGCTGTAGTGACCAGGAGTCTGCATAGGAGAGAGCGCCCTCTGCTGGTTGGTGGACTCGGCAGGGCCTGGCAGTGTTGTAGTGACCAGGAGTCTGCATAGGAGAGAGCGCCCTCTGCTGGTTGCTGGACTCGGCAGGGTCTGGCAGTGCTGTAGTGACCAGGAGTCTGCATAGGAGAGAGCGCCCTCTGCTGGTTGGTGGACTCGGCAGGGCCTGGCAGTGTTGTAGTGACCAGGAGTCTGCATAGGAGAGAGCGCCCTCTGCTGGTTGGTGGACTCGGCAGGGCCTGGCAGTGTTGTAGTGACCAGGAGTCTGCATAGGAGAGAGCGCCCTCTGCTGGTTGGTGGACTCGGCAGGGCCTGGCAGTGCTGTAGTGACCAGGAGTCTGCATAGGAGAGAGCGCCCTCTGCTGGTTGGTGGACTCGGCAGGGCCTGGCAGTGTTGTAGTGACCAGGAGTCTGCATAGGAGAGAGCGCCCTCTGCTGGTTGGTGGACTCGGCAGGGCCTGGCAGTGTTGTAGTGACCAGGAGTCTGCATAGGAGAGAGCGCCCTCTGCTGGTTGCTGGACTCGCAGGGTCTGGCAGTGCTGTAGTGACCAGGAGTCTGCATAGGAGAGAGCGCCCTCTGCTGGTTGCTGGACTCGGCAGGGCCTGGCAGTGTTGTAGTGACCAGGAGTCTGCATAGGAAAGAGCGCCCTCTGCTGGTTGCTGGACTCGCAGGGTCTGGCAGTGCTGTAGTGACCAGGAGTCTGCATAGGAGAGAGCGCCCTCTGCTGGTTGGTGGACTCGGCAGGGTCTGGCAGTGCTGTAGTGACCAGGAGTCTGCATAGGAGAGGGCTCCCTCTGCTGGTTGGTGGACTCGGCAGGGTCTGGCAGTGCTGTAGTGACCAGGAGTCTGCATAGGAGAGAGCGCCCTCTGCTGGTTGGTGGACTCAGCAGGGTCTGGCAGTGCTGTAGTGGCCAGGAGTCTGCATAGGAGAGAGCGCCCTCTGCTGGTTGCTGGACTCGGCAGGGTCTGGCAGTGCTGTAGTGACCAGGAGTCTGCATAGGAGAGAGCGCCCTCTGCTGGTTGCTGGACTCGGCAGGGTCTGGCAGTGCTGTAGTGACCAGGAGTCTGCAAAGAAGGGAGCGCCCTCTGCTGGTTGCTGGACTCGCAGGGTCTGTCAGTGCTGTAGTGACCAGGAGTCTGCATAGGAGAGAGCGCCCTCTGCTGGTTGCTGGACTCGGCAGGGTCTGGCAGTGCTGTAGTGACCAGGAGTCTGCATAGGAGAGAGCGCCCTCTGCTGGATGCTGGACTCGGCAGGGTCTGGCAGTGCTGTAGTGACCAGGAGTCTGCATAGGAGAGAGCGCCCTCTGCTGGTTGCTGGACTCGGCAGGGTCTGGCAGTGCTGTAGTGACCAGGAGTCTGCATAGGAGAGAGCGCCCTCTGCTGGATGCTGGACTCGGCAGGGTCTGGCAGTGCTGTAGTGACCAGGAGTCTGCATAGGAAAGAGCGCCCTCTGCTGGTTGCTGGACTCGGCAGGGTCTGGCAGTGCTGTAGTGACCAGGAGTCTGCATAGGAGAGAGCGCCCTCTGCTGGTTGCTGGACTCGGCAGGGTCTGGCAGTGCTGTAGTGACCAGGAGTCTGCATAGGAGAGAGCGCCCTCTGCTGGTTGCTGGACTCGGCAGGGTCTGGCAGTGCTGTAGTGACCAGGAGTCTGCATAGGAGAGAGCGCCCTCTGCTGGTTGCTGGACTCGGCAGGGTCTTGCCCAGACTTTTCTCAGGAGGAGCTTCTCATGTCTGTACCCATCGAACCCTCATCTGTCCTGCTGCTTATCTCCCGTCTGCGCTGGGCTCTGCTGTCACACTAAGCAGACTGTTCCTTTAAATGGCGCTGACACGGTGAGGACCTCAAGTGAGGTTGGAGGTGTTAGGTACCTCACTCATCCTTTGTAATCAGAAACCATCCTCCTTTTAAGATGTCTGAACATGGTCAGAAGTTAAAATCACCGACTCTTCTCAGTCTGTAGGGATTGAGGATGACTCGTGGGGGAGGGGATCTACGTTTCCAGGCGGAAGCAGCGCTCCCGGTGAAGGATCCTCTGCCGATTCACCCCCACACATTATAGTTCTCTGGCCCTTTAAGGATTCCTCCACATCTGCGCTATTTCCACTGTTCTGCTCCATCGGATAAGGGGCACCAGTGGCTCCTGACGTATTCCATTGACTGTAATGGGGTCCCTCGAGTTCAAGGAATCTGCACTGGAGGCTCCTAACGTAGATGTGAATGCGCCCTTATGCATGTCCGATAGGTTTCAATGCCACCTGATTATTGGTGCCCCTTCCTCTTCCATCTAACGCCTCGTGTCTCTCCCCCCATCAGCTCCTCACCAGCGGCTGGAACCATTGACTTTGACTGGGATTATCTCGTGTCTGCTCAGTCTGTTGTGTGCCGGCCTCAACCTCATCCGCGGATTCCACTCGGTGGAGACTCTCTTGCAGGTATGGTCCCCGGGTTATAGGATGGGGGCTCCAGATACACTGGGGGTCACATACCGCTGTACACCCTGCATAGTATATATGGAACATGGACCTCATGGCGCACATCACAGGAATACCCACTAAACATCACGCCCTGGGGTCACGGCCCTCGGCTCTGTGTGTGCTGGGGGGTCAGAGGAGCCGATATCTGAGAAGAGTATGGCTGCTCGCAGTGTTCCGAAAATTCAGGACCCGCTGAAGGTCCCTTAATGTAAAAATGTATCTGTAATCGAATTACCACCGGGCCGTGATCGCGTGTCGTCCATAGTGCCAAGACTTTCCCTGCCATTCATGAGCACAGTGCCTGAGATAACTGCACTACATACATCAAATGACACGCTGAGCAACACGCATCACACGCTGAGCAACACGCATCACACACTGCGCAACACGCATCACACGCTGAGCAACACGCATCACACACTGCGCAACACGCATCACACGCTGAGCTACACGCATCACACGCTGAGCAACACGCATCACACGCTGCGCTACACGCATCACACGCTGAGCAACACGCATCACACGCTGAGCTACACGCATCACACACTGCGCAACACGCATCACACACTGCGCAACACGCATCACACGCTGAGCAACACGCATCACACGCTGAGCAACACACATCACACGCTGCGCTACACGCATCACACGCTGCGCTACACGCATCACACGCTGCGCTACACGCATCACACGCTGCGCTACACGCATCACACGCTGCGCTACACGCATCACACGCTGCGCTACACGCATCACACGCTGAGCAACACGCATCACACGCTGAGCAACACGCATCACACGCTGAGCAACACGCATCACACGCTGCGCTACACGCATCACACGCTGCGCTACACGCATCACACGCTGCGCTACACGCATCACACGCTGCGCTACACGCATCACACGCTGCGCTACACGCATCACACGCTGCGCTACACGCATCACACGCTGCGCTACACGCATCACACGCTGAGCTACACGCATCACACGCTGAGCAACACGCATCACACGCTGCGCTACACGCATCACACGCTGAGCTACACGCATCACACACTGCGCAACACGCATCACACGCTGCGCAACACGCATCACACGCTGAGCAACACGCATCACACGCTGAGCAACACGCATCACACGCTGCGCTACACGCATCACACGCTGCGCTACACGCATCACACGCTGCGCTACACGCATCACACGCTGCGCTACACGCATCACACGCTGCGCTACACGCATCACACGCTGCGCTACACGCATCACACGCTGAGCAACACGCATCACACGCTGAGCAACACGCATCACACGCTGAGCAACACGCATCACACGCTGCGCTACACGCATCACACGCTGCGCTACACGCATCACACGCTGCGCTACACGCATCACACGCTGCGCTACACGCATCACACGCTGCGCTACACGCATCACACGCTGCGCTACACGCATCACACGCTGCGCTACACGCATCACACGCTGCGCTACACGCATCACACGCTGCGCTACACGCATCACACGCTGCGCTACACGCATCACACGCTGCGCTACACGCATCACACGCTGCGCTACACGCATCACACGCTGCGCTACACGCATCACACGCTGCGCTACACGCATCACACACTGCGCTACACGCATCACACACTGCGCTACACGCATCACACACATCTATACAACATACATTGCACACTGCGCTGTGTGATGCGTAGCGCAGTGTGTGATGCGTAGCGCAGTGTGTGATGCGTAGCGCAGTGTGTGATGCGTGTAGCGCAGCGTGTGATGCGTAGCGCAGTGTGTGATGCGTGTAGCGCAGCGTGTGATGCGTGTAGCGCAGCGTGTGATGTGTATCTATGGTGACGGATACCGCAGGCATCCGTTACATATACGTTTTCTTGTGTGTTAAACGTATGACAAAAACGTGATGTGAACCCGGCCTGACGGGAATAGAGCGGAGCAGACTCCGGACTGGTCCCTTCAGTTTCTGCAGCAGACGCCCTGAACGGAGCCTCCAACGCAGACCCATTCATTTCAGTGGGGCAGCAAAAGAGGCGGGGTCCGTCCGCTCTGCAGCCCCACAAAAAATATAAGACATGTCCTGTCCTTGTCCGTTTTTGCCGACAAGAATAGGCATTTCTATCACAGGGCTGGCACGGCCGGTGTCCATGTTTTAGCCAGTTGTGGACTGCAAAACAAATGCGGTCGTCTGAATGAGCCCTTCGGCCAATATGTATCTGAATTACTGCGACTTTCGTACTCCACTCGGCACAAAAATACTCGAGTGCGATCTCTGGTTTGCGTCTGCCACGGGACATTGCCGTGCCCCTATTTCCCCCCCCCCCCCCTCCTCATTCTCATGGAAGAGGGGAGAGGGTTAAGTAACATATTTATATCATAAACCGCCTTGAATAAGGAGAGAAGACAATATCACAGCGATGCTGATCTGCCCTGAATAGTGAGCGCACCTGGCGGCAGAGCACGCGGGAAGCCTTTAACGATCCAATTAAACATGGTGACAAATACGGGCAGCGCTCGAGGTAATAAGCGTCCCTGCGGGTCATTAGGCAGCGGCCGCTCTCCGTCCCGCACTGCGAGCTTCACGGCGTTATACATTGCCCTCTTCAGACCTGAGACAACAGCGCCCCCTGGCGGTCAGTGCCTGACACTACACTGCTCTGAGGATGTCGGGGCTGGTAACATGCGGCTGTGCTGCGCAGCGCCCCGCAGACCTTTTATCCCGCCGCCCCGCAGGTCGTCTCCTTCATCTCTGGGCCGAGTCTCAGGAATGTATTATTATTATTCTGCTACAAAACAGCAAAGCGCGGGACTGACTGTAAACCTGTGTAGTCTCATCATCCGAGCATACTCCCATCATCCCTCACCTACTTATTACTAACATACATTTGGTATTGATATTGGTGTGAGAGGTTAGGGATGATGGGAGTGATGCATTATGTGTGTGAGAGCGATTACATTGTCAGCTTCTGGTGACGGGGATGATGGGAGTGAATCCAGTCTGTGTATGTAGCGACTGCGGTGCGCTCACTGATGGGGTCTCTTTGTATTGCAGAGTGATGATGACGTCAGCTGTGTCATCGCCTTCTTCCTGGGAACAGCCGCCTGCCTCTACCAGGTATCCCCCCCCCGATCCATCCCTGGATCCATTTGCACAGCCGCAGCTCTAGTGGCAATCTGTGAATGTGTGTAAAGGCCCCATACACATTAGTGTATTGTCAGTCAATCAGTCTATTGTGAATGGGGGGCTCCCGACTCCCCGACAGATGGTCCCAGCGAGAGAAGGATCGGGCGAAGTGAACATTTACTCCTGATCCTTTAGTTCTCCCGGGAGATGAGCAGTACCATTAGTGTCTGGCAGCAGCTTTCTCCCCGCTACCCTTCAGCCACCACTAGGGGGAGCTCCTCACATGCAGATGTATATACAGTCACCACTAGAGGGAGCTCCTCACATACAGATGTATATACAGACACCACTAGGGGGAGCTCCTCACATACAGATGTATATACAGTCACCACTAGGGGGAGCTCCTCACATACAGATATATATACAGTCACCACTAGGGGGAGCTCCTCACATACAGATGTATATACAGCCACCACTAGAGGGAGCTCCTCACATACAGATGTATATACAGTCACCACTAGAGGGAGCTCCTCACATACAGATGTATATACAGCCACCACTAGAGGGAGCTCCTCACATACAGATGTATATACAGTCACCACTAGGGGGAGCTCCTCACATACAGATGTATATACAGTCACCACTAGGGGGAGCTCCTCACATACAGATGTATATACAGCCACCACTAGAGGGAGCTCCTCACATACAGATGTATATACAGTCACCACTAGAGGGAGCTCCTCACATACAGATGTATATACAGTCACCACTAGGGGGAGCTCCTCACATACAGATGTATATACAGCCACCACTAGAGGGAGCTCCTCACATACAGATGTATATACAGCCACCACTAGAGGGAGCTCTTCACATACAGATGTATATACAGTCACCACTAGAGGGAGCTCCTCACATACAGATGTATATACAGTCACCACTAGAGGGAGGTCCTCACATACAGATGTATATACAGTCACCACTAGAGGGAGCTCCTCACATACAGATGTATATACAGTCACCACTAGAGGGAGCTCCTCACATACAGATGTATATACAGCCACCACTAGAGGGAGCTCCTCACATACAGATGTATATACAGTCACCACTAGAGGGAGCTCCTCACATACAGATGTATATACAGCCACCACTAGAGGGAGCTCCTCACATACAGATGTATATACAGTCACCACTAGGGGGAGCTCCTCACATACAGATGTATATACAGTCACCACTAGGGGGAGCTCCTCACATACAGATGTATATACAGCCACCACTAGAGGGAGCTCCTCACATACAGATGTATATACAGCCACCACTAGGGGGAGCTCCTCACATACAGATGTATATACAGTCACCACTAGAGGGAGCTCCTCACATACAGATGTATATACAGCCACCACTAGGGGGAGCTCTTCACATACAGATGTATATACAGTCACCACTAGAGGGAGCTCCTCACATACAGATGTATATACAGCCACCACTAGGGGGAGCTCCTCACATACAGATGTATATACAGCCACCACTAGGGGGAGCTCCTCACATACAGATGTATATACAGTCACCACTAGAGGGAGCTCCTCACATACAGATGTATATACAGTCACCACTAGAGGAAGCTCCTCACATACAGATGTATATACAGCCACCACTAGAGGGAGCTCCTCACATACAGATATATATACAGTCACCACTAGGGGGAGCTCCTCACATATAGATATGTATATACAGCCACCACTAGAGGGAGCTCCTCACATACAGATGTATATACAGTCACCACTAGAGGAAGCTCCTCACATACAGATGTATATACAGCCACCACTAGAGGGAGCTCCTCACATACAGATGTATATACAGTCACCACTAGGGGGAGCTCCTCACATACAGATGTATATACAGCCACCACTAGGGGGAGCTCCTCACATACAGATGTATATACAGTCACCACTAGGGGGAGCTCCTCACATACAGATGTATATACAGTCACCACTAGAGGGAGCTCCTCACATACAGATGTATATACAGTCACCACTAGAGGGAGCTCCTCACATACAGATGTATATACAGTCACCACTAGGGGGAGCTCCTCACATACAGATGTATATACAGTCACCACTAGAGGGAGCTCCTCACATACAGATGTATATACAGCCACCACTAGGGGGAGCTCCTCACATAGAGATGTATATACAGCCACCACTAGGGGGAGCTCCTCACATACAGATGTATATACAGTCACCACTAGGGGGAGCTCCTCACATACAGATGTATATACAGTCACCACTAGAGGGAGCTCCTCACATACAGATGTATATACAGTCACCACTAGAGGGAGGTCCTCACATACAGATGTATATACAGTCACCACTAGAGGGAGCTCCTCACATACAGATGTATATACAGTCACCACTAGAGGGAGCTCCTCACATACAGATGTATATACAGCCACCACTAGAGGGAGCTCCTCACATACAGATGTATATACAGTCACCACTAGAGGGAGCTCCTCACATACAGATGTATATACAGCCACCACTAGAGGGAGCTCCTCACATACAGATGTATATACAGTCACCACTAGGGGGAGCTCCTCACATACAGATGTATATACAGTCACCACTAGGGGGAGCTCCTCACATACAGATGTATATACAGCCACCACTAGAGGGAGCTCCTCACATACAGATGTATATACAGCCACCACTAGGGGGAGCTCCTCACATACAGATGTATATACAGTCACCACTAGAGGGAGCTCCTCACATACAGATGTATATACAGCCACCACTAGGGGGAGCTCTTCACATACAGATGTATATACAGTCACCACTAGAGGGAGCTCCTCACATACAGATGTATATACAGCCACCACTAGGGGGAGCTCCTCACATACAGATGTATATACAGCCACCACTAGGGGGAGCTCCTCACATACAGATGTATATACAGTCACCACTAGAGGGAGCTCCTCACATACAGATGTATATACAGTCACCACTAGAGGAAGCTCCTCACATACAGATGTATATACAGCCACCACTAGAGGGAGCTCCTCACATACAGATATATATACAGTCACCACTAGGGGGAGCTCCTCACATATAGATATGTATATACAGCCACCACTAGAGGGAGCTCCTCACATACAGATGTATATACAGCCACCACTAGAGGGAGCTCCTCACATACAGATGTATATACAGCCACCACTAGAGGGAGCTCCTCACATACAGATGTATATACAGCCACCACTAGGGGGAGCTCCTCATATAGAGATGTATATACAGCCACCACTAGGGGGAGCTCCACACATACAGATGTATATACAGTCACCACTAGGGGGAGCTCCTCACATACAGATGTATATACAGTCACCACTAGAGGGAGCTCCTCACATACAGATGTATATACAGTCACCACTAGAGGGAGGTCCTCACATACAGATGTATATACAGTCACCACTAGAGGGAGCTCCTCACATACAGATGTATATACAGTCACCACTAGAGGGAGCTCCTCACATACAGATGTATATACAGCCACCACTAGAGGGAGCTCCTCACATACAGATGTATATACAGTCACCACTAGAGGGAGCTCCTCACATACAGATGTATATACAGCCACCACTAGAGGGAGCTCCTCACATACAGATGTATATACAGTCACCACTAGGGGGAGCTCCTCACATACAGATGTATATACAGTCACCACTAGGGGGAGCTCCTCACATACAGATGTATATACAGCCACCACTAGGGGGAGCTCCTCACATACAGATGTATATACAGCCACCACTAGGGGGAGCTCCTCACATACAGATGTATATACAGCCACCACTAGGGGGAGCTCCTCACATACAGATGTATATACAGTCACCACTAGAGGGAGCTCCTCACATACAGATGTATATACAGTCACCACTAGAGGAAGCTCCTCACATACAGATGTATATACAGCCACCACTAGAGGGAGCTCCTCACATACAGATATATATACAGTCACCACTAGGGGGAGCTCCTCACATATAGATATGTATATACAGCCACCACTAGAGGGAGCTCCTCACATACAGATGTATATACAGTCACCACTAGAGGAAGCTCCTCACATACAGATGTATATACAGCCACCACTAGAGGGAGCTCCTCACATACAGATGTATATACAGTCACCACTAGGGGGAGCTCCTCACATACAGATGTATATACAGCCACCACTAGGGGGAGCTCCTCACATACAGATGTATATACAGTCACCACTAGGGGGAGCTCCTCACATACAGATGTATATACAGTCACCACTAGAGGGAGCTCCTCACATACAGATGTATATACAGTCACCACTAGAGGAAGCTCCTCACATACAGATGTATATACAGCCACCACTAGAGGGAGCTCCTCACATACAGATGTATATACAGCCACCACTAGGGGGAGCTCCTCACATACAGATGTATATACAGTCACCACTAGGGGGAGCTCCTCACATACAGATGTATATACAGTCACCACTAGAGGAAGCTCCTCACATACAGATGTATATACAGCCACCACTAGAGGGAGCTCCTCACATACAGATGTATATACAGCCACCACTAGGGGGAGCTCCTCACATACAGATGTATATACAGTCACCACTAGGGGGAGCTCCTCACATACAGATGTATATACAGTCACCACTAGAGGGAGCTCCTCACATACAGATGTATATACAGTCACCACTAGAGGGAGCTCCTCACATACAGATGTATATACAGTCACCACTAGAGGGAGCTCCTCACATACAGATGTATATACAGTCACCACTAGAGGGAGCTCCTCACATACAGATGTATATACAGTCACCACTAGGGGGAGCTCCTCACGTACAGATGTATATACAGTTACCACTAGAGGGAGCTCCTCACATACAGATGTATATACAGCCACCACTAGGGGGAGCTCCTCACATACAGATGTATATACAGTCACCACTAGGGGGAGCTCTTCACATACAGATGTATATACAGTCACCACTAGAGGGGGCTCCTCACATACAGATGTATATACAGACACCACTAGAGGGAGCTCCTCACATACAGATGTATATACAGCCACCACTAGAGGGAGCTCCTCACACACAGATGTATATACAGTCACCACTAGGGGGAGCTCCTCACGTACAGATGTATATACAGTCACCACTAGGGGGAGCTCCTCACGTACAGATGTATATACAGTTACCACTAGAGGGAGCTCCTCACGTACAGATGTATATACAGTCACCACTAGAGGGAGCTCCTTACATACAGATGTATATACAGTCACCACTAGAGGGAGCTCCTCACATACAGATGTATATACAGTCACCACTAGGGGGAGCTCTTCACATACAGATGTATATACAGTCACCACTAGAGGGAGCTCCTCACATACAGATGTATATACAGTCACCAATAGGGGGAGCTCCTCACATACAGATGTATATACAGCCACCACTAGGGGGAGCTCCTCACATACAGATGTATATACAGTCACCACTAGAGGGAGCTCCTTACATACAGATGTATATACAGTCACCACTAGGGGGAGCTCCTCACATACAGATGTATATACAGACACCACTAGAGGGAGCTCCTCACATACAGATGTATATACAGCCACCACTAGAGGGAGCTCCTCACACACAGATGTATATACAGTTACCACTAGAGGGAGCTCCTCACATACAGATGTATATACAGTCACCACTAGAGGGAGCTCCTTACATACAGATGTATATACAGTCACCACTAGAGGGAGCTCCTCACATACAGATGTATATACAGTCACCACTAGGGGGAGCTCTTCACATACAGATGTATATACAGTCACCACTAGAGGGAGCTCCTCACATACAGATGTATATACAGTCACCACTAGGGGGAGCTCCTCACATACAGATGTATATACAGTCACCACTAGAGGGAGCTCCTCACATACAGATGTATATACAGTCACCAATAGGGGGAGCTCCTCACATACAGATGTATATACAGCCACCACTAGGGGGAGCTCCTCACATACAGATGTATATACAGTCACCACTAGAGGAAGCTCCTCACATACAGATGTATATACAGTCACCACTAGGGGGAGCTCCTCACATACAGATGTATATACAGTCACCACTAGGGGGAGCTCCTCACATACAGATGTATATACAGCCACCACTAGGGGGAGCTCCTCACATACAGATGTATATACAGCCACCACTAGGGGGAGCTCCTCACATACAGATGTATATACAGTCACCACTAGGGGGAGCTCCTCACATACAGATGTATATACAGTCACCACTAGAGGGAGCTCCTCACATACAGATGTATATACAGCCACCACTAGGGGGAGCTCCTCATATAGAGATGTATATACAGCCACCACTAGGGGGAGCTCCTCACATACAGATGTATATACAGCCACCACTAGAGGGAGCTCCTCACATACAGATGTATATACAGCCACCACTAGAGGGAGCTCCTCACATACAGATGTATATACAGCCACCACTAGAGGGAGCTCCTCACATACAGATGTATATATAGTCACCACTAGAGGGAGCTCCTCACATACAGATATATATACAGCCACCACTAGGGGGAGCTCCTCATATAGAGATGTATATACAGCCACCACTAGGGGGAGCTCCTCACATACAGATGTATATACAGCCACCACTAGAGGGAGCTCCTCACATACAGATGTATATACAGCCACCACTAGGGGGAGCTCCTCACATACAGATTTATATACAGTCACCACTAGGGGGAGCTCCTCACATACAGATGTATATACAGTCACCACTAGAGGGAGCTCCTCACATACAGATGTATATACAGCCACCACTAGGGGGAGCTCCTCATATAGAGATGTATATACAGCCACCACTAGGGGGAGCTCCTCACATACAGATGTATATACAGTCACCACTAGGGGGAGCTCCTCACATACAGATATATATACAGTCACCACTAGGGGGAGCTCCTCACATACAGATGTATATACAGCCACCACTAGGGGAGCTCCTCACATACAGATGTATATACAGTCACCACTAGAGGGAGCTCCTCACATACAGATGTATATACAGCCACCACTAGGGGGAGCTCCTCACATACAGATGTATATACAGTCACCACTAGGGGGAGCTCCTCACATACAGATGTATATACAGACACCACTAGGGGGAGCTCCTCACATACAGATGTATATACAGTCACCACTAGGGGGAGCTCCTCACATACAGATGTATATACAGTCACCACTAGAGGGAGCTCCTCACATACAGATGTATATACAGTCACCACTAGGGGGAGCTCCTCACATACAGGTGTATATACAGCCACCACTAGAGGGAGCTCCTCACATACAGATGTATATACAGACACCACTAGGGGGAGCTCCTCACATACAGATGTATATACAGTCACCACTAGGGGGAGCTCCTCACATACAGATGTATATACAGTCACCACTAGGGGGAGCTCCTCACATACAGATTTGTGCAGCTCCCATTGATCTACTGTAGATCTTCTCTTGGTGTGAGCAGCAGAAATGTGTTTCTTACTGTTTTGACCAGCGGTTTGTCATCTTGTGTGTTTTTTGCGCAGTCGCAGGCGTTGAGGCCGCTCTGTGTGTTTTTTCCGCAGTGTTACTTGTTCGCGTACAGCACGAGCTGGAGGAACACTAAGTCGTTCCTGGCGTTCGGCCTGATCTGCCTGTGTAACATGTACCTGCACGAACTGCGCAACCTCTGGCAGCTCCTCTTCCACGTCACCGTCGGAGCTTTCACAACTCTGCAGATCCGACTGCGGCAGCCACAAAGTAAATCACCCGATTATAACGTCTGATGTAGCCCCGCCCACTGCGCTGCAAGAAGTGGACCAATTCCTTGTTAACTGCCTGTTTTAGTTTTTTTTTTTTTTTTTTACCTGTTTTGGGGTTTTTTGCAGCCGTGTCGTGGGATCCTCACACGTGGCATCTGCGCCGATGCTGCCTACAGTTTACTGGTCCCGTCGCCGCCTGAGTTATTGCCTTTGTAAGGCAGTTTGATTCTAACCAATAAAATGATTCTGAACAGATTTCGCCCGATCGTGAAAATCTGATGAAGAGCCCTGTACCACCGACCAAAGAATGTTCACTGACAGCAAGCAGTGGTCTTGAAAATGGTGAAAAAGTAAGTCTGTCATAAAGTAGTGGAACTTTTGAATATACACGGATGAAGCTTTATTTACATAGGACTGCAGCGAGCCGGGCGACTCTGTATGACGCTCAGGAACGCTGCAGATTCTTTGCTTGGTCTCGCACTGATGATGTTTTCTACTTTATTCACACCCAGAGCTGTACTCACACTTCTGCTGATCTCCTGGCAGACTGTCATGAGCATGCTCTGCTGTGGTGCCTTGTGGGAGACGTACCTGTCTGTGACACTCTGATAATCTGGCATCCTGGGGCAGGCAGACGTACCGTCCGGCGTATATAGACCTACCTGCGCTCCCCATACAGAGGTCTCCATAGACCTATCGAGTGCCGGTGTTCTGCCGAAAGTCTATAGTTTGCCAAAAGTCTATAGCGGAAGTGACGTGGTGCGCTGCGCAAGCGCACAAGCGCACTTCCACAAATCATCTGAATCATCGTCTTAAAGTGACAGTCACCTCCAGTAAAATACAGCATCTACATTAATTTGTACCCTCGCGGGCTCGCTTCGCTCACCACGCATCGGGCTCGGCCTCGCTGCGCTCGGCATTTAGTAAAACGAACTCTATGCCGCCATTGATAGTAAAGAAGGAAATGGATAGTCTCTTTCTTTACTATCCATTTCCTTCTTTACTATCAATGGCGGCATAGAGTTAGGCCTCTTTCACACTTGCGTTGTCCGGATCCGGCGTGTACTCCACTTGCCGGAATTACACTCCGGATCCGGAAAAATGCAAGTGTACTGAAAGCATTTGAAGACGGAACCGTCTTCCAAATGCTTTCAGTGTTACTATGGCAGCCAGGATGCTATTAAAGTCCTGGTTGCCATAGTAGGAGCGGGGATCGGGGGAGCGGTATACTTACAGTCCGTGCGGCTCCCGGGGCGCTCCAGAATGACGTCAGAGCGCCCCATGCGCATGGATGACGTGTCCAATGCGATCACATGATCCATGCGCTTGGGGCGCCCTGACGTCACTCTGGAGCGCCCGGGGAGCCGCACGGACGGTAAGTATACTGCTCCCCACTACACTTTACCAGGGCTGCCAGGACTTTAGCGTCCCGGCAGCCATGGTAACCACTCTGAAAAAGCTAAATGTCGGCTCTGGCAATGCGCCGAAACGACGTTTAGCTTAAGGCCGGATCCGGATCAATGCCTTTCAATGGGCATTAATTCCGGATCCGGCCTTGCGGCAAGTGTTCCGGATTTTTGGCCGGAGCAAAAAGCGCAGCATGCTGCAGTATTTTCTCCGGCCAAAAAACGTTCCGGTCCTGAACTGAAGACATCCTGATGCATCCTGAACGGATTTCTCTCCATTCAGAATGCATTAGGATAATCCTGATCAGGATTCTTCCGGCATAGAGCCCCGACGACGGAACTCTATGCCGGAAGACAAGAACGCAAGTGTGAAAGAGCCCTTAGTTTTACTAAATGCCGAGCGCAGCGAGGCCGAGCCCGATGCGTGGTGAGCGAAGCGAGCCCGCGAGGGTACAAATTAATGTAGATGCTGTATTTTACTGGAGGTGACTGTCACTTTAAGACGATGATTCAGATGATTTGTGGAAGTGCGCTTGCGCAGCGCACCACGTCACTTCCGCTATAGACTTTCGGCAAGCTATAGAGATCTGGCAGAACACCGGACATCCAGTGCCAGGTTTGTATGTGATAGATACCACAGCGAACAGATCAGTGATGCCCAGGTCAGGAGAGGGGTAGCTTGCTGTAGTGACAGGAGGAGTAATAGGAGGATCCTTACTCTCTGCTCTGTTTAGTGCTGATGCTTTGAATTGAACCCTAAAGACCAGTCTGGGTGGGTAAAGCTTCATCACTGTGGGAGTCAATTTTTTTCCAATTCTTCCCTATTGTTAAGATCTCTGCTTGCTGCCATGAAAAGAAAATCTTTTTATTAGGAAGTTGCAGAACTTCATAACATTTATGATGAAGCTTTAGTCACAGACTGGAAACCTGCATGACCCTGGGAGGTGAGAACAGCAGGACCTACACTAGGGGATGCTGGGGTGGAGGCCGGGACGCGTCCCCGGGGGGCGAGGGCTGGGACGTATCTTCCTTATCTGATGAACCATCCCTTCCTGTCAGGCCTCTTGCACACGACCGTATGGCTTTTTCAGCCCGCAAAAAAACGGAACGGAACAGTCCTATCCTTGTCCGTTATGCGGACAATAATAGGACATGTTCTATCTTTGAACGGAAATACGGAAACAGAAGGCATACGGAGTACCTACCGTTTTTTTTGCGAATCCATTGAAATTAATGGTTCTGTATACGGAACGCAAAAAACGGAACGTAAACGGGGAAAAAAAAACGTTTGTGTGCAAGAGGCCTTAGAACTCATGCACACTAATGTTTTTTGCGTTCCGTATACGGGCCGTATTTTGATTCCGTATACGGAACCATTCATTTCAATGGGTCCTCAAAAGACGTGGATAGCACTCTGCGTGCTGTCCGTTGCCGCGCAAAAATTATGAGACATGTCCTATTGTCCATTTTGTGGATAAGAATAGGCATCTCTATAATGGGCCTCCTGTTCCGTTCCGCAAATTGCAGAAGGCACACGGGCGGCATCTGTTTTTTGCTGACCGCAAAAAAACGGCACGTTCGTGTCCATGAGCCCTTACTGTTCTAATCTGGAAGAATTAACTCTTCATCACCCTGCAGACTCTCAGCTGTCTGATCCGCGGTCTATGACTCCCCCGTGCAGAGAGAGATCTGGGGATATAAGTATGTGCCCCCCCCCCAGTGTGATGTCATCAGTGGTGGTTTAATAGCACTAAAGAAAGGTTAAAAACTGAGCTGGACCAAGAGATGTTTAAATACGGTGAACCCCCGCAGACCCCTAGGTCGGTGAACCCCCGCAAGAGACTGAACCCCCGCACACGCCAGGACGTT
The DNA here is from genome assembly GCF_905171765.1 of Bufo bufo. Classification (NCBI taxonomy): domain Eukaryota; kingdom Metazoa; phylum Chordata; class Amphibia; order Anura; family Bufonidae; genus Bufo; species Bufo bufo. The sequence continues at coordinate 232,255,736 of NC_053395.1, forward strand.
GAACCCCCAGGACGGTAACCCCTGCAGACCCCCAGGACGGTGAACCCCCGCAGACCCCCAGGACGGTGAACCCCCGCAGACCCCTAGGACAGTGAACCCCCGCAGACCCCTAGGACAGTGAACCCCCGCACACCCCAGGATGGTGAACCCCCGCAGACCCCTAGGACAGTGAACCCCCGCAGACCCCTAGGACGGTGAACCCCCGCAGACCCCTAGGTCGGTGAACCCCCGCAAGAGACTGAACCCCCGCACACGCCAGGACGTTGAACCCCCAGGACGGTAACCCCTGCAGACCCCCAGGACGGTGAACCCCCGCAGACCCCCAGGACGGTGAACCCCCGCAGACCCCTAGGACAGTGAACCCCCGCACACCCCAGGATGGTGAACCCCCGCAGACCCCTAGGACGGTGAACCCCCGCACACCCCAGGATGGTGAACCCCCGCAGACCCCTAGGACGGTGAACCCCCGCAAGAGACTGAACCCCCGCACACCCCAGGATGGTGAACCCCCGCAGACCCCCAGGATGGTGAACCCCCGCAGGAGACTGAATCCCCAGGACGGTGAACCCCCGCAGACCCCTAGGACGGTGAACCCCCGCAGGAGACTGAACCCCCAGGACGGTGAACCCCCGCAGACCCCTAGGACGGTGAACCCCCGCAGGAGACTGAATCCCCAGGACGGTGAACCCCCGCAGACCCCTAGGACGGTGAACCCCCGCAGGAGACTGAACCCCCAGGACGGTGAACCCCCGCAGACCCCTAGGACGGTGAACCCCCCCCAGGACGGTGAACCCCGCAGGAGACTGAACCCCCAGGACGGTGAACCCCCGCAGACCCCCAGGATGGTGAACCCCCGCAGGAGACTGAATCCCCAGGACGGTGAACCCACGCAGACCCCCAGGATGGTGAACCCCCGCAGGAGACTGAATCCCCAGGACGGTGAACCCCCGCAGGAGACTGAACCCCCAGGACGGTGAACCCCCGCAGACCCCCAGGATGGTGAACCCCCGCAGGAGACTGAATCCCCAGGACGGTGAACCCCCGCAGACCCCTAGGACGGTGAACCCCCCCAGGACGGTGAACCCCCGCAGGAGACTGAACCCCCAGGACGGTGAACCCCCGCAGACCCCTAGGACGGTGAACCCCCGCAGGAGACTGAATCCCCAGGACGGTGAACCCCCGCAGACCCCTAGGACGGTGAACCCCCGCAGGAGACTGAACCCCCAGGACGGTGAACCCCCGCAGACCCCTAGGACGGTGAACCCCCCCCAGGACGGTGAACCCCGCAGGAGACTGAACCCCCAGGACGGTGAACCCCCGCAGACCCCCAGGATGGTGAACCCCCGCAGGAGACTGAATCCCCAGGACGGTGAACCCCCGCAGACCCCCAGGACGGTGAACCCCCGCAGACCCCCAGGATGGTGAACCCCCGCAGGAGACTGAATCCCCAGGACGGTGAACCCCCGCAGGAGACTGAACCCCCAGGACGGTGAACCCCCGCAGACCCCCAGGACGGTGAACAACCCCCCAGTACGGTGAACCCCCGCAGGAGACTGAACCCCCAGGACGGTGAACCCCCGCAGGAGACTGAATCCCCAGGACGGTGAACCCCCGCAGACCCCCAGGATGGTGAACCCCCGCAGGAGACTGAATCCCCAGGACGGTGAACCCCCGCAGACCCCCAGGACAGTGAACCCCCGCAGACCCCCAGGATGGTGAACCCCCGCAGGAGACTGAATCCCCAGGACGGTGAACCCCCGCAGACCCCCAGGACGGTGAACCCCCGAAGGAGACTGAACCCCCAGTACAGTAGATTCATAGAGAACATTAGCTCCATGCAAAGTGCACCGGAGCGGAGGGTGGCTGCAGTGACACGTGGCCTCTGTGCTGCAGCTCCGTGGATCTGATCGAGCTTATCCTTTACTCAGAACAGTTTTCTCATCGTTTCGCCCCCGGCGGTGTGGACGTCCTATAGGCATCAGGCGGCACTGTGTTTTTCGCACCTTACTACATTTGCAGTGGTAGCATAGAGCCTTTCTCCTATAATAATCCACCTTATCGGGGCTGCGGGGCTCCCAATAATCGCCATCTCCTGGTACATCGGAAACCCATCAGCCACATGGGCCATAGGAGCTGACTCAGTGACTAACATGGTCTGTGCCCTGTGCAGGGAGGGGGAGCAGATAAGCTGTGATATTGCTTATTGTGAATGGTGGATCCTGTGTTATCTGTATATATATATAATTGATACCTGTTGTTGTAATCCTGCCTGTAATGATGAGGAAATGACTGCTGAGAAGTGATTTGCACAGACCAAGAAGTGGCGCCTATTAGGCCTAGTGGTCAGTGTGAGAACTGCAGGATTTATTAATTTTTTTAATGCGAGTGACATGGAAAATTAAAAATAACACCAAAAATTCTTTAACATGGATGTAAGGCCTCATGCACACGTCTTTTCATCCATGTGCTCGCTCCATATTTTGCGGATAGCGCACTGACCCACTTGTTTCTGTGCACACGTCCGTTTTTTCATTCTGCAGATTATAGAGCACGTCCTGGTCTGTATCGTGGGCGAGAAATCTGCGGAATACACGGGAGGTGTCTGCGGCCGTGTGCATGACATCTAACCTTATTTAAACAATACGTCATTTCTCTGACGGACACATCCCCTTAAGTGTTTAACCCCTTCAGATTAGTGGGTGCGCACATATGGCATGGTGTGTATATGGTCCGGTCATGCTCATGTAACACCCCTGTTGTTTGCGGTGGCCGCGCTGTCGGCTCAGGTTGTGGCTCCGGTCCCATCTCGCTGTAGCCTCAGTGACCTTCTGTCTTCTCCACTCACATCCAGAGCTGCATTTACATAGTAATGCCTGTTTTCTATTCTCCCCCCAATAATTCAGGTTCTCCGAAGAACCACCAAGGCCTCTATACACCCTGGTCCAAATTATTCTGCAAATTCTATTTAAGTGTCACAAAGATGAAATATTTTGTTTTTCAGTTTAAAGCCTCGTTCACACGTCCGTGTCTGCGCTCAAATCCGTGAGCAGGTAGGTGGTCAGTGATGCATCCGTGAAGATGTCCGTGAAGCATTCGTGTGTCCGTTTTTTGCTGCCTGTGTTGCCTCCGTGTTTCACTGACACTAAACAGCTGAGAAATAATTTTCAAAGCATCTCTTCCTAATGATCCGGGAAACACGGATGCAGCACTGATGGTATCCGTGGTATTCACGGACCCATAGACTATAATGGACGCGATGGATCGGTGAACACAGACAAAATAGAGCGTGCATCCGGGCTAAAAACACGGACCCACGGACCGCGCTAAAACACTGATGTCTGAATACACACATTAAAATGAATGGGGACGTGCGCGGTCCGTGGAGAACACTGACGTGTGAATGAGGCTTAACTCATGGACGCCATTGTTTTCAGTGAGACGCAATCGCGGACACATGTGGTAATCAGATTGGCAGGGGAGCCTAATTTAAGGAAAAGCAACTAAAGGAGAGTGTTCCACATTATTAAGCAACATGGGGAAGAAACAGGATCTCTGCTGCCGAAAAGAGTGCAATAGTTCATTGGACGAGGTACGAAAACATTAGATATTAGGAGATTTGTGGCGGATTCAGGGCACATGGAGGAAGGTTTCTGCCAGATCCATGCATCGGATCAAGAGAGATGCTGCAAACACCATTACGTAGCGGCAAACAGATATTTGAAGCTGCTGGTGCCTCTGGAGTCCCACGGACATCCGGGTGTAGAGTCCTCCAGGGTCTAATAGACTTATTCGGCCACCACTAACCAATGCTCACTGGGCAGAACAATACATGAAGACTGAGGAGTGCCGTGCCACCCTGGATGGTCCAGATGGATGGTTGGTGGACGGCCAACAAGGCGGCGGTGGAGTCATGTTTTGGGAAGAGAGCCGGTCGGCCCCTTTAGGGTCCCCAAAGGTGTAAAGATGACCTCTGCAAAGTGTGTGGAGTTTCTGACTGACCACTTCCTTCCCTGGACTATGCTTTCCGTAATAAAATAATCTTCATGCATCACAATGCACCATCTCATGCTGCAAAGAATACCTCTGCATCAATGAAGAAGAGACGGTCGTGGTGCGGCCTCCATCCTCCCCTGACCTCAATCCTATTGAGAACCTTTGGAGCATCTTCAAGCAAAAGATCTATGAGGGCGGGAGGCAGCTCACATCCAAACAGCAGCTCTGGAGGCAGCTCACATCCAAGCAGCAGCTCTGGAGGCAGCTCACATCCAAACAGCAGCTCTGGAGGCAGCTCACATCCAAGCAGCAACTCTGGAGGTAGCTCACATCCAAGCAGCAGCTCTGGGGGCAGCTCACATCCAAACAGCAGCTCTGGGGGCAGCTCACATCCAAGCAGCAGCTCTGGAGGCAGCTCACATCCAAGCAGCAGCTCTGGAGGCAGCTCACATCCAAGCAGCAGCTCTGGAGGCAGCTCACATCCAAGCAGCAGCTCTGGAGGCAGCTCACATCCAAGCAGCAGCTCTGGAGGCAGCTCGCATCCAAACAGCAGCTCTGGAGGCAGCTCACATCCAAACAGCAGCTCTGGAGGCAGCTCACATCCAAGCAGCAGCTCTGGAGGCAGCTCACATCCAAGCAGCAGCTCTGGAGGCAGCTCACATCCAAACAGCAGCTCTGGAGGCAGCTCACATCCAAACAGCAGCTCTGGAGGCAGCTCACATCCAAGCAGCAGCTCTGGAGGCAGCTCACATCCAAACAGCAGCTCTGGAGGCAGCTCACATCCAAACAGCAGCTCTGGAGGCAGCTCACATCCAAACAGCAGCTCTGGAGGCAGCTCACATCCAAACAGCAGCTCTGGAGGCAGCTCACATCCAAGCAGCAGCTCTGGAGGCAGCTCACATCCAAGCAGCAGCTCTGGAGGCAGCTCACATCCAAGCAGCAGCTCTGGAGGCAGCTCACATCCAAGCAGCAGCTCTGGGGGCAGCTCACATCCAAACAGCAGCTCTGGAGGCAGCTCACATCCAAACAGCAGCTCTGGAGGCAGCTCACATCCAAACAGCAGCTCTGGAGGCAGCTCACATCCAAGCAGCAGCTCTGGAGGCAGCTCACATCCAAACAGCAGCTCTGGAGGCAGCTCACATCCAAACAGCAGCTCTGGAGGCTAGTCTGACATCCAAACAGCAGCTCTGGGGGCAGCTCACATCCAAACAGCAGCTCTGGGGGCAGCTCACATCCAAACAGCAGCTCTGGAGGCAGCTCACATCCAAACAGCAGCTCTGGAGGCAGCTCACATCCAAACAGCAGCTCTGGAGGCAGCTCACATCCAAACAGCAGCTCTGGAGGCAGCTCACATCCAAACAGCAGCTCTGGAGGCAGCTCACATCCAAACAGCAGCTCTGGAGGCTAGTCTGACATCTTGCAAACAAATTCAAGCAGAAACTGTCCAAAAACTCACAAGTTCAATGGATGCGAGACTTGTGAAGCTGCTATCACATAAGGGGTCCTGAGTTAAAATGTAACGTGACCTGGTAAATGTTTGATTGGAATACGGTCGCTTTTGATTTCAGTGAATCTGCTGCAAACACAACAAAGGACCATTTTCAGTTCTTTACAACCTAGAAAGTGTTTTGAAACTTACTGTGCGGAATAATTCGGAACAGTTCATTGTAAGGTTTTTATGTTTAAAAAAAAAATACTGTTCTCATTAGGAGGTTCGTTCAGTAACATGTGAACTGTACTCTGAATAGCTGATAACAGGAGAACGTTGCCGACTGTTATTTACACCAATTATTTAGGTCAATGCATAATAATTTGGAACAGGGTGTGCACCTCTCCTACTCTAGTGCCACCCGGAGCTGCAATCCCTATTCCGCTGATTTCCTGTTAGCTCTCAGGTTGCCGCTTCATTGTTTGGGGGTGTAGTTTTACATGACAGGTGATGAGCAGAATTGAGAGTGCAGCTCTGCAGGGACTGGAGTATGAAGCATCCCACCCATAGGCGGAGGTAAATAATCCACAGGACTCCAGTAGAACAGCATTTAATGTGGATGTTTAAATAGTTTCCATGGGAAATCAACGCTGCACCAAATGACCAACAAAAGACGTCGCCAGAGTAGGTGAGGCCGCGAGCGCAGTTCGGAGGTTACAGGACGCGGGGGAGGGGTCTGCGTCTACCGCGATGGGCGCAGACGGAAGCATTGAACGGAGTGAAGTATAAATAATACACTCGATACGAGAAATCTATAGCGATACATGGAGGGCATCTGAGAAAGACCGGCAGCTTCACCAGAGGACGGTATACAGCGGCGCCATAGCCTCATCGGTCCTAGAGTTTTCGCTGCGTTTTTTCGTTTCTGTGCTAAAGGGGAAGATGCAACAGTAAAAAATCCAATTGTGTCTCTTAAATCCACAAATGATGAAAAGCTGAACATATCACCCGCGGTTTGGAGGCATTTTATTTGTGCAGGTGCCGGGGACTGTTATTACGCTCTGAGAGCAGACGCTGAGCGCGGGGGGCGGTGACTGCGTCAGCTAAATATCCCCTTGCAACCTGGGCATAAAATGTACAATACATCCCCATAGACTGCGGTGTGCGGCACACACGTCCATACGGAGCTATGTTGCAGTATTGGGGGGAGGGGGGGGCTTCCTGCTGTATATTGAGGTTTTTTGGTGCACGTGTTCTGCCGTATATCATGGTATTTCGGACGTGTGTGCTTTCCGCTATATCTTGTGGTTTTCGGGCCAAGTGTGTTCAGCTGTATATTGCAGTATTTGAGCGGTGTCTTTTACTGTATGTGGCGCTTTTTATGCCCACGTGTGTTCTGTATACGGTGGATTGTTATGCACATGTGTGTTCTGCTGTATTAGACGGTTTTTATTGCACACGTGTTCTGCTGTATATGGTGGATTTTCATGCACACGTGTGTTCTGTATACGGTGGATTTTTGTGCACACGTGTGTTCTGCTGTATTAGACGGTTTTTATTGCACACATGTGTTCTGCTGTATACGGTGGATTTTTGTGCACATGTGTGTTCTGCTGTATATGGCGGTTTTTATGCACACGTGTGTTCTGCTGTATACGGTGGATTTTTATGCACACGTGTGTCCTGCTGTATACGGTGGGTTTTTATGCACACGTGTGTTCTGCTGTATAAGGCGGTTTTTATGCACACGTGTGTTCTGCTGTATACGGTGGATTTTTATGCACATGTGTGTTCTGCTGTATACGGTCGGTTTTTATGCACACGTGTGTTCTGTATACGGTGGATTTTTATGCACATGTGTGTTCTGTATACGGTGGATTTTTATGCACACGTGTGTTCTGTATACGGTGGATTTTTATGCACACGTGTGTTCTGCTGTATAAGGCGGTTTTTATGCACACGTGTGTTCTGCTGTATACGGTGGATTTTTATGCACACGTGTGTTCTGCTGTATACGGTGGATTTTTGTGCACACGTGTGTTCTGTATACGGTGGATTTTTGTGCACACGTGTGTTCTGCTGTATAAGGCGGTTTTTATGCACACGTGTGTTCTGCTGTATACGGTGGATTTTTATGCACACGTGTGTTCTGCTGTATACGGTGGATTTTTGTGCACACGTGTGTTCTGCTGTATAAGGCGGTTTTTATGCACACGTGTGTCCTGCTGTATACGGTGGATTTTTATGCACACGTGTGTTCTGCTGTATACGGTGGATTTTTATGCACACGTGTGTTCTGCTGTATACGGTGGATTTTTATGCACACGTGTGTTCTGTATACGGTGGATTTTTGTGCACACGTGTGTTCTGCTGTATACGGTGGATTTTATGCACACGTGTGTCCTGCTGTATACGGTGGGTTTTTATGCACACGTGTGTTCTGTATACGGTGGATTGGATTTTTATGCACACGTGTGTTCTGTATACGGTGGATTTTTGTGCACACGTGTGTTCTGCTGTATAAGGCGGTTTTTATGCACACGTGTGTTCTGCTGTATACGGTGGATTTTTATGCACACGTGTGTTCTGCTGTATACGGTGGATTTTTGTGCACACGTGTGTTCTGCTGTATAAGGCGGTTTTTATGCACACGTGTGTCCTGCTGTATACGGTGGATTTTTATGCACACGTGTGTTCCGCTGTAGACGATGGGTTTTTTTGCACACGTGTGTTCTGCTGTATATGGCGGTTTTTATGCACACGTGTGTTCTGCTGTATACGGTGGATTTTTGTGCACACGTATGTTCTGCTGTATACGGTGGATTTTTGTGCACACGTGTGTTCTGCTGTATACGGTGGATTTTATGCACACGTGTGTCCTGCTGTATACGGTGGATTTTTATGCACACGTGTGTTCTGCTGTATACGGTGGATTTTTATGCACACGTGTGTTCTGTATACGGTGGATTTTTGTGCACACGTGTGTTCTGCTGTATACGGTGGATTTTATGCACACGTGTGTCCTGCTGTATACGGTGGGTTTTTATGCACACGTGTGTTCTGCTGTATACGGTGGATTTTTATGCACACGTGTGTTCTGCTGTATACGGTGGATTTTTATGCACACGTGTGTTCTGTATACGGTGGATTTTTGTGCACACGTGTGTCCTGCTGTATACGGTGGATTTTTATGCACACGTGTGTTCCGCTGTAGACGATGGGTTTTTTTGCACACGTGTGTTCTGCTGTATATGGCGGTTTTTATGCACACGTGTGTTCTGCTGTATACGGTGGATTTTTGTGCACACGTATGTTCTGCTGTATACGGTGGATTTTTGTGCACACGTGTGTTCTGCTGTATACGGTGGATTTTTGTGCACATGTGTGTTCTGCTGTATATGGCGGTTTTTATGCACACGTGGGTTCTGTATACGGTGGATTTTTATGCACACGTGGGTTCTGCTGTATATGGCGGTTTTTATGCACACGTGGGTTCTGCTGTATATGGTGGATTTTTATGCACACGTGGGTTCTGCTGTATATGGCGGTTTTTATGCACACGTGTGTTCTGCTGTATACGGTGGATTTTATGCACACGTGGGTTCTGCTGTATATTTCGCTACCAGTAAAACTGCCGGGTCTGGAACGAGAGAAATGCAGAAAATGAAGTTAATGAGAAGCGATTTTACAGAAAACGCGGCGTGTGCTCGGTTCGCGCGGCGTCGGCTTTTGTATAGAATTTACAAAATATATCATCTGTGCTTTTTTTTTCTCTGCGCTAAAATATTACAAAATAAAATTACAAAAGGTTCAGATCTTGCGGTGTCTGTCACCCGCCGCGGGGAGGAGGCCGCCTGTGGAGCAGGATCTGTGTGCCTCCCGCTGTGCCAGTATGGAGATATCGGGCTCCTGCCATAGCTGGTATCAGGTACCAAGAGAAGCCCATAGAACGGGGTCTGGTGGCCGCTAGGGTCACAAGGGAAAGGCCACAGGACGGTTCTGACGCATTTCAGTCCTTTACGAGTGAGCCATGTACATTGCCGTCGGTCTGGTACCATAATACATTCCTTCCTTCATAGAGGAAATCAGTGAATCAATAAATATATGTCTGTCCCGCGCTCGTCTCCCCGCTCTGGAGTTCTCACGTTCGTGAGCGTTATCTTTGGTCAAACACCCGGCCGGAGCCCCTGGTTCAAGTGGCGGCGCGCAGCTGCGTTGGCTCCTCGCCGGCGGGTAGGTTGCACATGTCTTGGTGCATGGTGGTCACTGAGCTTCTCCCGCTAACTGCTAGAGGGTCCTTCATTTAGAAAATAGGTGGTCATCTCCCCTTTTCCTTTCACTTTGACCACCCCCCGGCACTCCAGCGAGTAGTTACAGGCGGCCAGGACCTGCTGGAGATCGGCTGTGACCTGAAACGCAACAGGAGGACTGAGCAAACGAAAGGATCCAAACCTCAGCATCACATGTGCTGCACCAGTGACCCACCTGAATCCGCTCAGGGACGCCCGTGCTGTCCATGCGACTCGCCACGTTTACCGTGTTCCCCCAAATATCATACTGGGGTTTACGAGCTCCTATGACACCAGCAACCACGGGTCCGATGTTCAGTCCTGAGAAACAACACGTGATATAAGCGTCATCCTACAATCCATTACTCCAGGGCCGAGGGTACATCACCCTTTATCCTGAGATCCAGGCCGCTATATGTACATCCCCTCACTTGCTGTATGCCCCCCACCTCCCCCACTGTGCTTTCCTCCCTATTTGTGTGCTCCCCTTCCCTGCTGTATAAGCCCCTCCCCCTGCTGCATGCTCCCATTCTTGCTGTATATTGCCCTCCCCTGCTGTATGAGCCCCTCCCCTGTATAAGCCCCTCCCCCTGCTGCATGCTCCCATTCTTGCTGTATATTCCCCTCCCTCACTGTATAAGCCCCTCCCTCACTGTATATTCCTCTCCCTCACTGTATAAGCCCCTCCCCCTGCTGCATGCTTCCATTCTTGCTGTATGTTCCCCTCCCTCACTGTATAAGCCCCTCCCCTGCTGCATGGTCCCATTCTTGCTGTATAAGCCCCTCCCTCACTGTATAAGCCTCTCCCCTGCTGCATGCTCCCATGCTTGCTGTATATTCCCCTCCCCTGCTGTATGAGCCCCTCCCCTGTATAAGCCCTGCCCCCTGCTGCATGCTCCCTTTCTTGCTGTATATTCCCCTCCCTCACTGTGTAAGCCCCTCCCTCACTGTATATTCCCCTCCCTCACTGTATAAGCCCCTCCCCTGTATGAGCTTCCCTGCTGCATGCTCCCATTCTTGCTGTATATTCCCCTCCCTCACTGTATAAGCCCCTCCCTCACTGTATGAGCCCCTCCCCTGCTGCATGCTCCCCCTACCCTTCCCTGCTGCATGGTCCCATTCTTGCTGTATATTCCCCTCCCTCACTGTATAAGCCCCTCCCCTGCTGTATGCTCCCTTCTTTTGCTGCTTATTCCCCTCCCCCGCGGTACATTCACCCACCGATCTTCATCTGGAAGTTGTTGAATGAATGCTCGTTGATGTATTTCATTTGATCCATCAGTCTCATTGCGTAATCCGCCAGCGCCTTGATGTGCGTCTTCCCGACCTTGTCGTAAGTCGTGTCATTCAGTCCTGAGGCCGCCATGTACGTGCTGCCGATGGTCTTGATCTTCTCCAGCTGCCGAAACTCGTCCTCACTGATGATCTGTGGAGAGCCGGAGGGGGTGGATTAGTACCGAGCAGTGTACACAGTGTATCTGCCCCTGAGTGAGCTGGCTCCCGGGGGCCACATAATCCGGGAGCCTGCCCTAGAGGGTTGAGCTAAAAGAATGGTCGGTGCAGCTCTGGATGTGAGCAGAGAGTGGGAGTGACACCCGTCAACATGCATCTACATCTCAGACTTTCTTCAATGGGACAGAACGTTTGGCGCGTATCTCGCCCCGGCTGCACCTCATCAAAGTCGGCGATGATCTCGTTGAGCAGCCGCAGACACTCCACGCCCTCGTTGTTGGCCTCCAGCTCCACGTAGAATTCGGAGAAGTTGCTGATGGAAGCGAACATGACGGCCACGCACTCGCAGGACTGGTAGTAGAGCTCATCGTTACGCCGCTCCCGCGCCAGGAAGTGCGCCGCCACGTCCTTGGGGAGAATGTTGTGCAGGAGACGGCGGTTGTAGGCCTGCAGCTCCTCCATCTCCTCCTTCTCCTCGGTGGCCTGGAAGACAATGGTCACAATATAATGTCCACTGACGTCCACAGATTCCCTGCTGGTCTGAACCGTTCCTCGCGCTCAGGTGTGTACACAGGCGGACAGATAGCGTCATCGGAGATCCCGCCCCCCCATACCTGAAGCTTCCACAGAAAGTCCAACCTGGCCGTGGACTCCACCTGCTGCGCGTGGAGGTAGAGCGCCAGCACGAATACGCTGATGATCACTGGGGTGGCGATCTTCAGGGTGACTCTGGGAACGCCGTCCGTGCTGTGGAGACACAAGGAGGTGATGACAGCGCCATCATAAAGACAACATGGAGGACGTGGCGGCCACGTGAAGCTATGTCTGACCACGTGCTCGCAGTACCGCCCCTTCAACAACACATTTACACAAGAAATGAGCCAGCACAACGGAAACGTCTCGTTTTACGGCTTCTTAAAGGGATCATTAAAATGTAATCATATAAAAAAGTACTAAAAAAACTTCTCACACAGCTGAGGGTTAGTTACAATGTATCAGTGTAGATAGTAAATATCAGTCTGAAGAGGATTGTCAGGACTGGATACAACTGTAACTGCCCATGTAAATGAAGAATCATCCCATTCACTGACAGCAAGCAGAGATCTTGAGAGTAAATAAAACACAATATGGGGGGGGGGGAGTATCAAGGGCTTTGCAGTTTTCTGAAGTAACAGAATCTGGAGATTTGGGTGGGAACTTGTGCAAAATTTGAGTTTTTACCCTGTTACCCTTTAGTGGGCGTGGTTTTGTTGGAGGGGCGGAGCCCTGTCAGCGTTACTATAATTTATACGACAAATTGGTGTAAATCAGTGCAAATCGACCTCCGCTCAGGCGCACAGGACACCTCTTCACTCCAGCGCACATTGGATTACGTGAATATTACACGAATACATGAACCGCTCGTCTTAACAGGCAGAATAAAAAGTAGACCAGGCAGAAACTGCGCCAAAACCTTTACAGAAGTGCGCACTGCGCCATAAACCGAGCACCTTTTACAGCAATATTTAGCACCAACATAATGGTGCCCAGCGCTAATAAATAGAATTTTACGTCTTCACTTATCCGCACCTCAGAACTGTCTGGGGAGGTGAAAAAAAAGTCCTAACCCTGCGGCACGGCCTGTACTGCACGGATTTGGCGCATTTTATGTATATGATAATAGTATAATATAATAATAATAGCATAATACAGTATAATATAATAGTATCATAATAATCTAATTAGACAAGAGTGTTCGGGTATATGCTGAATTGCGTTATGGATTCCGTTATGCAGGCCATAGACTTCTATTATGACGGAATTAATGGAATTGCGTTATGGTCCGTGGTAACGGAATCCATAACGCAATTCAGCATATACCACAACCCGAACTTCAAAATATGAAGTTCGCTCATCCCTAAATCTAATAATATAATATATAAAGTATAATATAATAATAGTATAATAATCTTATAATAGTATAATGTAATCAAAGTATCATATAATAATAGTATCATATAATAATAGTATCATATAATATGAGAGTATAAAATAATAATCTTATAATAGTTTAATATAATAACAGTATGATATAATAATCCCAGTGAGTGCTGGTTTTCTTACCAGTTCATTGTGGAGTTGGATAATTCACTGGAAGACAAAAATCAGAGAGTGATGATTATGAGGCGCTGATGATCCCCCTGCAGCGCTGTATTACGGACACTAGATGGCGACGGTCTCCTGGATTTTGCACTCCACGTCTGACAGAAGGAGCGCAGCTCTGGATACCTGCACAGGACTGATGGATCTGCCAGACACCCCCTGAAGCTGCCCGTACACATTCGCCTTTCCTCGGATAAACCCTCTGGGAACAGCGGGTACTTAATGTGTATGGGGAGCTCCCGACACCATCTGTCGGGGGAGACAAGGATTGGGCGATATGAATATTTTCGCAGATCCTTTCGCTCTCCCAGGTGATGAGCCGCCATGAGAAGTGTCTGGCAGCAGCTTTCTCAGCTCTCCCCATAGAATACACATAAGTATGGATCGGCAGAGAGAGCCATCAGTCCCTGTGGCGGGAGGTGCAAACATCCCTGCACCTGCAGAAACAACCCCTTATATGTATGGAAAGGATTATCCGGTTGCAGAGAACAAATCTGCCTGGTGTGAACAGATCCCACAGCTATAATATGGGGGGCAGTCTTTTTCCCTACGTCACCAAAGCAAACTATATAAAGATACTGAACTGGCTGGGAGATTTCAGCACTGAAGCAGAATAGTGATTGCAGCTCTGGAGTATACACAGTCTTCACTACAATGTATAATGTTACTCACATGCCATTGGCTGCCACGAGCAGATCTGCGTTGTTGAAGACCACCACCTGTGGGATCTCCACAATAATGACGTAGACAAAGTCGATGATCAGCATCAGAACGAGCTTCCCAATGCTGCTGATCTGGAGGAAGACGGAGCAGGCGAGGAGGCTCAGCAGGACGCAGGAGGTGAAATACTGCGAGGAAGCAGGAAAATCACACATCATAAAACCGGACGCTGAGCAAGCAGGCGCTACAATCTGTGTCCTGGCCCTTTAAGGCCACACTTTACCTCTGGGAAGTTGCAGCTGGGGGCCGGGTCCCCACAGAATCCACTCTTGGTAGACAAGCTGTAGTTCAGGGCTGAGTTCCTGACCAGACACGGTGTCACGTTGTTCAGGGGGACGTTGTACTCGGCAGCAAGGCAGCTCCTCAGGTCCGTACTGCTGCACACGAACTGGAAGACGATAAACATGACATGAGATAGCAGAATTAGGACTGCAGCTCTGGATGTGAATTTGTATAACATGATGTAACCCTCTGTGACGGACCCTCCAGAGCCCTCCGTGACGGACCCTCCAGAGCTCTCCGTGATGGACCCTCCAGAGCCCTCCGTGACGGGCCCTCCGTGACAGACCCTCTAAACCCTCCGTGACCGACAATCCAGAGCCCTCCGTGAAGGACCCTCCAGAGCCCTCCGTGACGGACCCTTCAGAGTCCTCCGTGACGGACCCTCCAGAGCTCTCCGTGATGGACCCTCCAGAGCCCTCCGTGACGGGCCCTCCGTGACAGACCCTCTAAGCCCTCCGTGACCGACAATCCAGAGCCCTCAGTGAAGGACCCTCCAGAGCCCTCCGTGACGGACCCTTCAGAGTCCTCCGTGACGGACCCTTCAGAGTCCTCCGTGACGGACCCTCTAAGCCCTCCGTGACCGACAATCCAGAGCCCTCAGTGAAGGACCCTCCAGAGCCCTCCGTGACGGACCCTTCAGAGTCCTCCGTGACGGACCCTCTAAGCCCTCCGTGACCGACAATCCAGAGCCCTCCGTGATGGACCCTCCAGAGCCCTCCGTGACGGACCTTCCTGAGCCCTCCGTGACGGACCCTCTGTGACGGACCCTCGAAAGGGCTCCATGACAGAACTTCCAGAGCCCTCCGTGACAGACCCACCAGAGCCCTCCGTGACGGACCCTCCAGAGCCCTCCGTGACGGACCCTCCAGAGCCCTCCGTGACGGACCCTCCAGAGCCCTCCGTGACGGACCCTCCAGAGCCCTCCGTGACGGACCCTCCAGAGCCCTCCGTGACGGACCCTCCAGAGCCCTCCGTGACGGACCCTCCAGAGCCCTCCGTGACGGACCCTCCAGAGCCCTCCGTGACGGACCCTCCAGAGCCCTCCGTGACGGACCCTCCAGAGCCCTCCGTGACGGACCCTCCAGAGCCCTCCGTGACGGACCCTCCAGAGCCCTCCGTGACGGACCCTCCAGAGCCCTCCGTGACGGACCCTCCAGAGCCCTCCGTGACGGACCCTCCAGAGCCCTCCGTGACGGACCCTCCAGAGCCCTCCGTGACTGACCGCCCAGAGCCCTCCGTGATGGACCTTGTGCGCCTCCTTAGTGTCATTGCCCATTCTTACCATGTTAATAAAGGAAGAAAGGAAGACGAGGATGATGGTGAAGACTCCCACTGCCGTGCTGTTAATCCGAGACTGCACAATCTTTTTTGATAAAGTCTGGAGCGGAGATGGAAAGAGCTGCAGGAAGAAAACGGGAAGTTACACTGGAGTCCAAGAGCTTACAGTCTAGTAGTGTGTCAGTGCAGGCAATCCATTCAGGGCCGTCTTTAACAAGGGGCAAAAGGGGCAGCTACCCTGGGCCCAGTTGCTCCTGGGGGGCCCAAGGCAGCTGCCTCTTGAGCCCTGCTAGCCACTGCCCCGGGTGTCAGGCTGTCAGCTACTCAGGGGGTGCTGCCATGCCATGCCTGCTGGCACTCCAGGCAGCAAACTGAGAGCTGTGATTCTCTTAGGAGAAAGGACCTTAGATGACATCATCACCATGTGACCAGTAACCTAGCAATATTACTGGTCACATGGCTATGAGGTCATCAAAGGTCCTTTCTTTCTACCAGGAGTGTTGCTGCAGGAGAAGTTTGCCTTAACTGTGGAGCTTTTTTTGTGAAGATTACATCAGGAAAAGGTGACATGGGCTGTTATGCTAATATACTGTAAGCTACTGTATAGTGGGGTGCTGTATAGTGTGGGGTGCAGTATACTGTGGGGTGCTGTATACTGTGGGGTGCTGTATACTGAATACTGTGAGGTGCGGTATTCTGTATAGTTTGGGGTGCTGTATACCGTGAGGTGCTGTATACTGTAGAGGGCTGTATACTGTAAGCTACTGTATAGTGGGGTGCTGTATAGTGTGGGGTGCAGTATACTGTGGGGTGCTGTATACTGTGGGGTGCTGTATACTGAATACTGTGAGGTGCGGTATTCTGTATAGTTTGGGGTGCTGTATACTGTAGAGGGCTGTATACTGTGGGGTGCTGTATATTGTGGGGGCTGTATAGTGTGGGGTGCTGTATAGTGTATAGTTTGGGGTGCTGTATACTGTGAGGTGCTGTATATTGTGGGGTGGTATACTGCTCTACTGTATACTGTGGGGTTCTGTATACTGTGGGATGCTATACTGCTCTACTATATACTGTGGTGTGCTGTATACTGTATAGTGTGGGGTGCTATACTGCATACTGTGGGGTGCTGTATACTATAGGGTGCTATACTGCATACTGTGGGGTGCTGTATACTATAGGGTGCTATACTCCATACTGTGGGGTGCTGTATACTATAGGGTGCTATACTGCATACTGTGGGGTGCTGTATACTATAGGGTGCTATACTGCATACTGTGGGGTGCTGTATACTATAGGGTGCTATACTGCATACTGTGGGGTGCTGTATACTATAGGGTGCTATACTGCATACTGTGGGGTGCTGTATACTATAGGGTGCTATACTGCATACTGTGGGGTGCTGTATACTATAGGGTGCTATACTGCATACTGTGGGTTTCTGTATACTGTGGGGTGCTATACTGCATACTGTGAGGTGCTGTATACTATAGGGTGCTATACTGCATACTGTGGGGTGCTGTATACTATAGGGTGCTATACTGCATACTGTGGGGTGCTGTATACTATAGGGTGCTATACTGCATACTGTGGGGTGCTGTATACTATAGGGTGCTATACTGCATACTGTGGGGTGCTGTATACTATAGGGTGCTATACTGCATACTGTGGGGTGCTGGGGTGCACTGTAACACTAGGGTGAGCCGAGCCCCGGTCTCCTTCCTGCAGAGCGTTCCCACTTCCAGCCTGAGCCCAGAGCACTGATCCTGAGCCGCTGGAAGTATTTACAGGAATTCACTGGACTCTACCAGGTGTGTGGATTCTTTGTGTGTGTGTTGTGGTGGAGGCCGTGACTGCCTGCTAGGGTGTGGGAAGACGGGATCCAGGGGGCCCAAGTACATTTTTGCCCAGGGTCCAATCAATATAAAAGACGGCCCTGAATCCATTACTCCCGTCTTGTACGCCAGGTTGGCTGCTCTGCTCTGATACATTGTAACAAGCCTTTATTTATGCAGTGTAGTCATCAGCGAGGCAGGAGGCAGCTAACTTCTCCTCCTCCATAGAATACAATATCTCTGCTGCTTGGGTGATATGGAAGCTAACAGCTGGATTCATGACTCGCTGCAGGTTTATTCTCCCCCGAGACACAGACCTGGAGCATCTCCTGCCCAAATCTCTGGAAATTCACTTTAACTGTAGGAACTTTCCATCTCCGTGCGTCTCGTGTCCACACAGATGACTGACTGCGGAGGGATAACGCTATTACATGCCGCCTCCGGTCTGGGCGCTGATTATTTATTGGTTAATGGATCTCAGTTTCCCTCCTGTAATCATTAAACATCACTCAGATCGACAGATATAAATGACGGCAGCTTACAAAATTATAATCAAATGACCCAGGGAACAAAACGAGAAAACAAGGGCCAATGGTGAGGTGGGGGAGGGGTAATCAGGCTGCTCAGAGCTCACAGTGGATTGTCTAGACTGGGTACACTGTAACAAGCCCTCAGCTGTGAGGAGTAGCTGGGTGGGATGGGTTTTCAATTAATGTTTCTCATTCACTGACAGCAAGCAGAGATATTGAAAACGTTAAGCAATTGAAACACAAAGTAGGATAACTTGAAGTGCTGGCCCTTTAATTAGGTAGGTTCCTGTCCATGTGACACAACTACTTACCCTGATACAAGAGTATATCAAGGAGACGCTCAGCACAAGGATGAGGACGAGGAAGCAGGCGAGATAGAAGCCGAGCATGAAAGTAGAGCTGCAATCACAGAGAGTGGGCTGTTATTACAGGACAACACTGCAGAACCCCCCAAACAGGACCCCGAGACAACACTGCAGACCGACCGCCCCTCTCCTCCAGACTACAGGACCCCAAGACAACACTGCAGACCGACCGCCCCCCTCCTCCAGACTACAGGACCCCAAGACAACACTGCAGACCGACCGCCCCCCTCCTCCAGACTACAGGACCCCAAGACAACACTGCAGACCGCCCCCCAGACTACAGGACCCCAAGACAACACTGCAGACCGCCCCCCAGACTACAGGACCCCAAGACAATACTGCAGACCGCCCCCCAGACTACGGGACCCCTGATGATCCTGAGATAACACTGCAGACCGATCTCCCCCAGCCTACAAGACCTTGAGACGAAACTGCAGAACAAATCCTCCCCAGATTACAGGACCCCTGGTCACCCCAAGACAACAATACAGACCCGCCTGTCCCCCAGACTACAGGATGCCTGATGACCCCAGGAGCACTAGAGAGCCACCGGCCTCCCCGAAAACGAGACCTCAAGACAACACTGCAGACCGACCACTACCAGAGTACATACCCCCAAAGTTACATGACCCCCTGGTGACCCCAAGACAAGACTGGTGACCACTGCCCCCAGACTACAAGAACCCTTGTGTCCCAGAGACAACACTGGAAACCCACTGCCACTCCCCCCCAGACACCACTGTAGACCGACTGGACCCCCAGACTACAGGACCCTTGATGACCCTGAGACAACACTGTAGACCCACTGCCCCCCCCCCCAACTACAGGACCCCTGATGACCCTGAGACAACACTGCAGACCCACTGTCCCCCCCAACTACAGGACCCCTGAGACAACACTGCAGAACCACTGTCCCCCCCAACTACAGGACCCCTGATGACCCTGAGACAACACTGCAGACCCACTGCCCCCCCACCAACTACAGGACCCCTGATGACCCTGAGACAACACTGCAGACACACTTTTGCCCCCCCCCCCCCCCCCCCGACTACAGGAACCCTGACAACTTTAAAACTACTACTAGAAAACAATGAATAATAGCAAGCAGAGATACTGAAAACCATGATGACCTGACCATATACAGACAAACATTTGCCAAACCCGAAGCAAATGACTAAAGGAAGCAAAATCTACTCACTGTGGAATAACGATGATCTGCACGAAACAGATGAAGAGGAAGACGATAAATGCGCACGCAACATATGCCCCAAACCGATCATCCACCTGCTTGGAGTACTGCAGAAAAAATAAAGGGTCACATAGACTGCAAGCTTTAGCATCCACCAGTCACTTTTTTTTAATTTTATAGATCAGCTGTTCAGAGCAGATTATAAGAGGCACAAATCTAAGATCATATAGTGGAGTTACAAGTCCCAGCACAACAGCCACCACTAGAGGGAGCTTAGGAGATTACTACATACAGATATATACAGTCACCACTAGAGGGAGCCTAAGAGTGCACTATATACAGATATATACAGCCACCACTAGAGGGAGCTCAGGAGATTACTACATACAGATATATACAGCCACCACTAGAGGGAGCTCAGGAGACTACTACATACAGATATATACAGCCACCACTAGAGGGAGCTCAGGAGATTACTGCATACAGATATATACAGCCACCACTAGAGGGAGCTCAGGAGATTACTACATACAGATATATACAGCCACCACTAGAGGGAGCTCAGGGGATTACTATATACAGCCACCACTAGAGGGAGCTCAGGAGAATACTGCATACAGATATATACAGCCACCACTAGAGGGAGCTCAGGAGATTACTGCATACAGATATATACAGCCACCACTAGAGGGAGCTCAGGAGATTACTGCATACAGATATATACAGCCACCACTAGAGGGAGCTCAGGGGATTACTACATACAGATATATACAGCCACCACTAGAGGGAGTTTAGGAGATTACTACATACAGATATATACAGCCACCACTAGAGGGAGCTCAGGGGATTACTACATACAGATATATACAGCCACCACTAGAGGGAGCTCAGGAGATTACTACATACAGATATATACAGCAACCACTAGAGGGAGCTCAGGAGATTACTGCATACAGATATATACAGCCACCACTAGAGGGAGCTCAGGAGATTACTACATACAGATATATACAGTCACCACTAGAGGGAGCTCAGGAGATTACTACATACAGATATATACAGTCACCACTAGAGGGAGCTCAGGAGATTACTACATACAGATATATACAGTCACCACTAGAGGGAGCTCAGGAGATTACTACATACAGATATATACAACCATCACTAGAGGGAGCTCAGGAGATTACTACATACAGATATATACAGCCACCACCAGAGGGAGCTTACTACATACAGATATATATACGTCACCACTAGAGGGAGCTCAAAAGCTTAATACATACAGATATATACAACCACCTTTAGAGGGAACTCAGGAGATTACTGTATACAGATATATACAGCCACCATTAGAGTGAGCTCAAGAGATTACTATGTACAGATATATACAGCCACCACTAGAGGGAGCTCACGATATTACTACGTATATATGTATATAGCCACCACTAGAGGGAGCTCAGTAGCTCACTGCATTCAATAAATTGAGTTCAATGGGATCTGTATAAAATTGTATATGAGGAGCTCCCACTAGTGGTGATTGTATATACATCTGTATGTGGGGTGCTCCCCCTAGTGGTGGCTGTATATAGATCTGTATTTCAGGAGCTCCCCCTAGTGGTGGCTGTATATACATCTGTATGTGAGGAGCTCCCCCTAGTGGTGACTGTATATACATCTGTATGTGAGGAGCTCCCCTAGTGGTGACTGTATATACATCTGTATGTGAGGAGCTCCCTCTAGTGGTGGCTGTATATACAACTGTATGTGAGGAGCTCTCTCTAGTGGTGACTGTGTATACATCTGTATGTGAGGAGCTCCCTCTAGTGGTGACTGTGTATACATCTGTATGTGAGGAGCTCCCTCTAGTGGTGACTGTATATACATCTGTATGTGAGGAGCTCCCCCTAGTGGTGACTGTATATACATCTGTATGTGAGGAGCTCCCCCTAGTGGTGGCTGTATATATACATCTGTATGTCAGGCGCTCCCCCTAGTGGTGACTGTATATACATTTGTATGTGAGGAGCTCCCCCTAGTGGTGACTGTATATACATCTCTATGTGAGGAGCTTCCTCTAGTGGTGACTGTATATACATCTGTATGTGAGGAGCTCCCCCTAGTGGTGACTGTATATACATTTGTATGTGAGGAGCTCCCCCTAGTGGTGACTGTATATACATCTCTATGTGAGGAGCTCCCTCTAGTGGTGACTGTATATACATCTGTATGTGAGGAGCTCCCCCTAGTGGTGACTGTATATACATTTGTATGTGAGGAGCTCCCCCTAGTGGTGACTGTATATACATCTGTATGTGAGGAGCTCCCCCTAGTGGTGACTGTATATACATTTGTATGTGAGGAGCTCCCCCTAGTGGTGACTGTATATACATCTGTATGTGAGGAGCTCCCCCAAGTGGTGACTGTATATACATCTGTATGTGAGGAGCTCCCCCAAGTGGTGACTGTATATACATCTGTATGTGAGGAGCTCTCTCTAGTGGTGACTGTGTATACATCTGTATGTGAGGAGCTCCCTCTAGTGGTGACTGTATATACATCTGTATGTGAGGAGCTCCCCCTAGTGGTGACTGTATATACATCTGTATGTGAGTAGCTTCCCCTAGTGATGGCTGTATGTATACATCTGTATGTGAGGAGCTCCCCCTAGTGGTGACTCCAGACCAGTAGAGGTTTATGACACATAGTTATTTGTGTGCTGGGCCGTTGCTGATAGTAATAATGTGATCCAGTCAGATACGAGGTCTGCGATGTACTGAGCTGTATCTGCAGATGCCTCATGGAGCAGGAGGACCTCTCACAGAGGACATCTCACAGGATGCTACAATCACCTTTTTCTCCAGGTCTGGTTCACGGAAAGTCAGCAGAATCTTCCGAACGTGTTCTGAGCGCAGTCGGTCAATACTTCGAGCATCAATTGCGCGACCCAAAAATTCGTCCACTTCATCTTCAGGGTTCATGTTCTCCTGGATGTTCCTAAGAGACCGGACAGAGTACAAAGGGTTAACAGAGAAGGTGAAGAAATGCATTATTCTAACCTTGATTCAATATCTCCTGTTTTGTGTCTACAGCTGCTATGCACAGCTGTGTGTCTCCATGGTTACAGACTACAAACTACCCTGCGTAGTCAGGTCCCATAGTCCTGAGTTGCTCGACCTACTGATGCCTCAGAAGACGTCCAGAGAGGACATACCACATAGCTGATTTTGCTGCAGCACTAGGGCCCTATTGGTACGGGGCCCGCCACCACTTTAAAACAGTGCCATGAGGGAATGCTGTACGATGATAAAGCAAGGGGCCCCATACTGTTCTGGCACAGGGGCCCCACTAACATAGATGACAATGAGATATAATCTTACTCTGACGCTCCCCGTATTCCTATTCCCCCCCCCCCCTCCCCAACGTCCTATATTTGCCCGCAGCCCTGGCTCAGGAAGAGGTTAATTAGTGCCTTCTCCATGTGCATTCTGTTTCCAGGCTCCCGGAGGACACAGAAGGTCATTTCTCCGAAATTGGGACGAGCCGGAGACGTTTTACCCGTGAGAAAAGCTGCATCCCCGGGGTCCGAGCAGAAGCAGCCACAGCTGAGCTACAGCAACTCCGGCAGCAAGAACTACGACTCCCAGCATCAACCCATGACCTCGGCACAATGGAAGCAGGAGCAGAGCACAGATCGATGGATTCCATCTCAGTCACCACTGGGGGCTCTGCAACCTTCTGTAACCTTTGTGTTTCAATTCCTCACCATTTTTTGCTTGCTGTCTGTGAATGGAAACATCCTTCTTCAAACACAGAGGTTATATTCCAGTGTAGACAGTCCCCTGTCCTGACTGTTACAATGTATCAGTCTGGAGTCCGGGCGGTTTATCTCCCAGTGGATTGTAAGCACTGGATACAACTGTAGCACAACCTCAGCTGTGTGAGAACTAAGGACGGGTTTTGGCCATTCACGAACAGCAAGCAGAGAAATGGTCTATTAGAAGAACTTGTGACTACACAAAAGATTCAGCTTTATTTACATAGGACTGCACCGGCCTTTTAAAGTCCTCTGAGGTTTCGCGAACCCGCTAGCGTGCCTCGGTAATCTGACTTTGGCACTACTGACAGAAATTGGGTGAAAACGCGTCGGTAATTGTAAAAGCCTGATAAGAGGCCGAAGGTGATAATCCTGGAGCGGCTGCCAGAGTCCAGGATTTACAGATTACAGCGAAATGCACACCAGAGATACAGCCGGCGCCCCCCCTTCCCCGCACCGAGCCGCCATCCGGACGGTTTACGTCACCTGTAAAGTTCTGGACACTCACTTGTCTTTTGGATCTTCAAATCCCTGGAAAACAGAAAGAAAAGAGCTTCAGTCAGAACCAGAGACCCAAACCTGGTACTGCGCCCCCCAGAGGAGACAGCGAGCAAGCGAAAAGGACGGAGGCAGGTAGATGGAGGCCAAAGGACGGAGGCAGGAAGATAGAGGCTGAGAGATGGCGGCCAAGGGAGGGAGGCAGGTAGATAGAGGCTGAGAGATGGAGGCAGGTAAATAGAGGCCAAGAGATGGGGGCAGGTAAATAGAGGCCGAGATGGAGGCAGGTAGATAGGGGCCAAGAGATGGAGGCAGGAAGCTAGTGGCTGAGAAATGGAGGCAGGTAGATGGAGGCCAAGGGACGAGGCAAGAAGGTAGAGGCTGAGAAATGGAGGCAGGTAGATGGAGGCCAAGGGACGGAGGCAGGAAGGTAGAGGCTGAGAAATGGAGGCAGGTAGATGGAGGCCAAGGGACGGAGGCAGGTAGATAGAGGCTGAGAGATGGAGGCAGGTAGATGGAGGCCAAGGGACGGAGGCAGGTAGATGGAGACAGGAAGGTAGAGGCTGAGAGATGGAGGCAGGAAGGTAGAGGCCTGTGGCGAAAATAACCTCGCCACTGGGTTTTGTAGAGGCCTGTTTGCAGCCTCTTGCCTCAGGATTATGGCCCATATACTAACTCTGAAGGAGAAGACAGACCGGCCGCACAGCTTAAATCTGTGGAACTGTTTTGGGCAAGAAAGCCATGCTTGTGGTCGGCCAAAAGTGACTTACATAGAATTTGGGAACCCCTGCTCGGATCTGGGAGATTTTTGGATATGTTGTTCACCCAGATCAGAGCTATCCATGGATGTATACATTATGGGGATATGTGGGGTTTTGAGGTGTTTTCTGTGTTTTTGGAAAAATGTGTGGTTTCTGTCTGTGATTAAGTTAGCCCATTATGTTTGGTAATTGTATCACAGGCAGAGCCCAATGTGTTTTGGTAATTGTATTTTGTTGATTGCGTCAAAGACAATGCCAGTGTGTTTGTTAATTGCGTCACAGACAATGCCATTGTGTTTGTTGAATAGGGTTAGTTTTGTGTTTAAACTGTACAGGATTGGCTGCTATGTCATGTCCTCAGTATGTCATGTGTATATAAGTCAATGCTGTGTGTTCAATAAAGAGTTCCTGTTTTACATTCAACATAGAGCCTCGTCTCATGTGTGTGGGGATTGCTATATGTGTATACTCCCTGGCTATTACTCCTAGCTCTTGTAAGAGCTGTTCCTGGTTCCTGTGGTGGTATCGGTGTCGAGTGGAGTGCTTGGAGTCCTCGGGAGGCACTGGGAGCATCCATCAACGGAGGTACCCAGTCGGGGTGTCAGGAGATCCTTTACATTGGTGGCAAGCGGCGGGATCGTTCCCACAGCCAGAAGGACAGCTACAGGAGACACCATTCCATTGATTTTACAATTTGAGGGCAACGCATGTCCTAGTACAGCGACCCTGACAGCACCAGAATGGACACAGCAGTGGAGTACAATGAGGGTGTCATGGATGACCGAGATACAGCCCGCAAAGGCATCTGGTACCAGGCACTGGGTATTGTGGAGTATCTGCGGGACGAGAGACTCCCCACGGAAGACCAGCGGTTGCAGAAGCGAGTAGCCCTGCGGATGCCCTTCCTGGGAGAGCAGCCCCGGGAGGAATGGGTAAAGAAATTGGAACACCTAGCATGGCAGGAGCTGTGGCTGGAAGATGCCTACCAGGAGCTCTGGTGGTATGGGGCACAGTACCTACCCAGGACAGTTGAGCATGACAAGCCAGAGGGAGAGGAGTTTGATGGTCCTGGCTTGTTATGGGAGACTTTTTCAGAGCTGGAGTTTGGGAGCCCTGCACAAGCCCGGTTACGTGATCTCTTGGAATGGAGGGAGAGCAGGTATGACTGGGACGACATTCATGAGATTGAGCAGGACCTGGTCCACCTGGTGACCCGGGAGATGGAGCTGGAACAGGACTACCAGCAGCTGTTCCACTCCAGTGAGAAGGCTCAGCAGGAGAGCAGAGTGACAGACCCAGAGCCAGACCTCTTCAGCTGGGAAGATATTGTGGAGGTTTACTGGGAAGAACCCCAGGGGGCCAGTGGAGATGGGACCGAGGTCTCTCCACCGGTCCTGCAGGGAATTGGGAGCCAGTCTCAATTCCCCAGCGGCAGGCTGAGTTACAGGGGGCAGAGACAGTCGGTCCTATCCCCCAGCGGCAGAGTATCCAGCAGGGAATAGAGAGCCCAGTCTCCTTTCCCCAGCAGCAGGACACTGTATTGGGAGCGGAGACGGTCGGTCGCCCTCCCCAGCGGCTGGAAGTATGTATGGGAGAGGAGCTCATTACCCCCTCTCCCCAGCGGCAGCTTAACGCACCAGGGGGAGACAGTAAGCCTCACAACAGTGCAGATCGGACCGCGGTCTCTGCACTTACAGCACAGGGGGTAGGGACAGTCGGTCTTGTCCCCCAGTAACAGGGCTGTTTAGCCAAAGGGGAGACAGTCGGTCTCCCCCTCCAGCAGCAGAGCTGGGTATCCAAAGGGGAGACGGTCGGTCTCCCCCTCCAACAACCAGGCTCCAACCAGGCTTCTTCCGTGGTAGCGCTGGCACCAGGGCAGTGTACCGCTGATCCCTGCCCACAAAGCAACCTCCACTCCAAGCCAGGGAGCAACACAGAGACCGGGAGTACCAGTTACCAACATAACCTTGGTGGACTCACTGGACAGAGACAGGCTACCAAATTCAACAGGTCCAGTATTTGGTTGTGGGTGGACTGCCAGACTAACTCAGGTACCGACCGGCGTGAGGTCAGGTATCTGGTTAGTCTTCCCTGGGAGGGGGAGATGTGTGGCGAAAATAACCTCGCCACTGGGTTTTGGAGAGGCCTGTTTGCCAGCCTCTTGCCTCAGGATTATGGCCCATACTAACTTTGAAGGAGAAGACAGACCGGCCGCACAGCTTAAATCTGTGGAACTGTTGTGGGCAGGAAAGCCATGCTTGCGGTCGGCCAAAAGTGACTTCCATGGAATTCGGGAACCCCTGCTCGGATCTGGGTGATTTTTGGATATGTTGTTCACCCAGATCAGAGCTATCCATGGATGTATACATTATGGGGATATGTGGGGTTTTGAGGTGTTTTCTGTGTTTTGGGAAAAATGTGTGTTTTCTGTCTGTGAGTGATTAAGTTAGTCCATTATGTTTGGTAATTGTATCACAGGCAGAGCCCATTGTGTTTTGGTAATTGTATTTTGTTGATTGCGTCAAAGACAATGCCAGTGTGTTTGTTAATTGCGTCACAGACAATGCCATTGTGTTTGTTAATTGCGTCACAGACAATGCCATTGTGTTTGTTAATTGCGTCACAGACAATGCCATTGTGTTTGTTGAATAGGGTTAGTTTTATGTTTAAACTGTACAGGATTGGCTGCTATGTCATGTCCTCAGTATGTCATGTGTATATAAGTCAATGCTGTGTGTTCAATAAAGAGTTCCTGTTTTACATTCAACATAGAGCCTCGTCTCATGTGTGTGGGGATTGCAATATGTGTATACTCCCTGGCTATTACTCCTAGCTCTTGTAAGAGCTGTTCCTGTTCCTGGTTCCTGTAGTGGTATCGGTGTCGAGTGGAGTGCTTGGAGTCCTCGGGAGGCACTGGGAGCATCCATCAACGGAGGTACCCAGTCGGGGTGTCGGGAGATCCTTTACAAGGCCGAGAGATGGAGGCAGGAAGGTAGAGGCCGAGAGATGGAGGCAGGAAGGTAGAGGCCGAGAGATGGAAGCAGGAAGGTAGAGGCCGAGAGATGGAGGCAGGAAGGTAGAGGCCGAGAGATGGAGGGAGAAAGGTAGAGGCCGAGAGATGGAGGCAGGAAGGTAGAGGCTGAAAGATGGAAGTCAAGTGCTAGAGATAGGAAGATATAGTCAGGTGATGGAGACTATAAGGTAAAAGTTGGGAGATGGAGACAGAGAGATAGAGGCCATGTGATGGAGACATGAAGGCAGAGGCTGGGTGATGGAGGCTGATGAGATCCCACGTACCATCCTCTTCATCTCCTTAGACACTTGGTTGGTTCCCAGGTGGTTGTAGAAGTTGCGCTCCACGCCCCAGTGCGGCGGGTTGTGCCCAATAGAGTTGGCCCTCTGGCGGTTCATCTTCGCAATCATCGCCTTTTCTTCTTTCTGCATAAAACAGAAACACATTGGGGGTCATTTACCAAAGATTTCGCCAGTTCTCTGAAATACAAAAGTCAAACATTTTTGCACAAATCCGTTCTCCGCTGAACTCGTGCTTTTTTAAAATCTGGGCAGGGCTTATCAGAAGGGGGCGGAGTCAATGTATAACTCCCAGCCGCCGCACAGACATCACAGAGGCGCCCAGCAACATTCTCCTCCGTCGGGGATTTACTGGGGGGTGAAATGCCCATCATTAGTGAATGAGCCCCTCCAGTTTATCACGCCCGGCTGTCCAGAATTCCAGCTTCAGCGCAGGCGTCACATCTGAGGACAGGTTTAGGTTTAATTTACCAAAGATTGGGCAATATTTGATAAATTTGGCGTAAATTACAGAAACGCCGACTCCTACAATCCTGAGTAAAAATTCCCCTCGTGATAAATCTCACTGATTTTTTTTGTGCCCCTGCCCCCTACCTGGTCCTGCCGACCCCCCCCCCCGGGACCCAGGGACACTTCACCGGTGCCCGGCAGTCATACAGGGACAGCTGAGGCCGCTGGCGGGCAACGCCCTACAAACGGATAATCCTCGGATTCTGGATCCAGTAATTTAATTCCACTGATGTTTGGGGGGGGTCCAAAACCGCAGGATTAAGTGGCCGCCATGACTGCAGGCGAGAGGGCGGATTATCCGAATCATAGAGCTCGGATGTGGCCCTGGTCAGACGGTTATGGCAGCCTGTACTCCAGTCACATCCAGAGCTGCATTCACAATTCTGCAGTTACATCACATACTATAGGAACTATGCTCAGGTCACACACAGAGCTGCACTCACAATTCTGTTATATAATGTATTATACTCTAATCTCCTCTAGAGCTGCAGCCACAATTCTGCAGTTACATCACGTACTTTGCTCAGGTCACACACAGAGCTGCATTTACAGTTTGGCAGGCTGCTGACTGCACATGGCCCGATGTAACCACTACATTTCCCACAATGCACCGCAGCAGCTCATGCTCTGCACAGGGAGATGTTGGGTCCTGGAGTCTGAGACTCAAATGGGCACCAGTACAATTTTGAGGGCAGCTTTGGATGTAACTGGAGCATGACTGGTGTAACTCCTCCTCACACAGTCAGGGATCGGGACGTGTCAGATGCGTCACTTGCCGTTCTGATGAAGCCGGGAGTGCCAATTACCCGGATGATGGGAGTTCCCTCAGGTGCCCTTTCCAGGGATTTGATGGAGGACACGACAGACGAAAGTTTAGGATGAGTGCAGGGGTGATGTGAGGGTCTCATCTACATGACTCGCTCTGACCGTACCCACCTATGGACTATCACCCCTATCATCCTTCTCACTATAAACGTGTCACTTCTCAGAGACAAATCTGTTCCTGGGAAAGCTGGGTGACAAGGACAGTGACTGCTATAAGCCTCACCCTCTTCTCGCTGCAGCGGACGATCAGGAAGGTCTCTATGTTGTGCTTCTTCAGGTAGGCGTTGCGTTCGCCGCCGGCGCCGGGCTCCACCTCGTAATCTCCGTTCAGGTAATTCAGAGTCGCCTTCGTGATGTGAATGCGGCTGAAAACACATAAAGGAGAGGAATGGCGGCAAAAACGTTCTGATCTAGTCCTGCGGACACAGCTGAGGGCTTGTTACAATGTGTCCAGTACTCTGCCAGCAGCAGAAAACTCTCTCCATCCTGGTGGTTTGTTACAATGTATCAGTGCAGGACGTCTAGACTGGATACAAATGTAACAAACCCTCAGTGTGAGCAGGACTAGGTCAGGAAGACTTTCCAGTCTCTGAATATATAAGAATCTTCTCATTCATTGACAGCAAACAGGGTTCTTGAAATGATAAAGAAGTGAAAGTCGTGGGACTTTATTTACGGGGCCCTGGCCCTTTAAACTGCAGGAGCGCTCCCCTAATATCGGTCATTTGCATGTTATTTACATATTAATTGTCACCTTTATTCCGGTCGTCTCGCGGTTTCCATCTTATTAACACTTTCTATTCTCCTTAATCATTTCTTGATTGAAATATTATATTTCAGCAATTAAAATGTAAATGAAGGACACCGTGACCGCCGGCGATATTCATGGGCTGTTGCCCGCGGTGCCCTTTCGTGCGGCCCGTCACCTCCCATCAATCAGGCGGCTGCAATCGAGCATTCACGTCAATAATGAGAGAGGGAGGGTGGCAGCGGCAGGCAGAGCAGGGGTTAAACAGGGTCAGAAGGTCAATGCTGCCTCACTGGTACGCCGCCACCAGGAGAACCGCGCCAAAGAAAAGCCTGATAGACCGCCATCTGATAATCCGCCACACAACCACAAGGAAAAGAAACCCACCAGAAGTGGAAAGATTCTCCCATCATCCTCTGCAAATAAGGATGATGGGAGTGATACACAGTGTATGAGATAAGGAGATCAGATTGTGAGCTCCAGGGGTCAGGAATGATGGGAGTGATACTGGTGTAAGATACAGTGATTAGATTGTGAGCTTCTGGGTCAGGGATGATGGGAGTGATACTGGAGTAAGATACAGTGATTAGATTGTGAGCTTCTGGGTCAGGAATGATGGGAGTGATACTGGTGTAAGATACAGTGATTAGATTGTGAGCTTCTGGGTCAGGGATGATGGGAGTGATACTGGAGTAAGATACAGTGATTAGATTGTGAGCTCCAGGGTCAGGGATGATGGGAGTGATACTGGTGTATGATACAGTGATTAGATTGTGAGCTCCAGGGGTCAGGGATGATGGGAGTGATACTGGTATAAGATACAGTGATTAGATTGTGAGCTCCAGGGTCAGGGATGATGGGAGTGATACTGGTGTAAGATACAGTGATTAGATTGTGAGCTCCAGGGGTCAGGGATGATGGGAGTGATACTGGTGTAAGATACAGTGATTAGATTGTGAGCTTCTGGGTCAGGAATGATGGGAGTGATACTGGTGTAAGATACAGTGATTAGATTGTGAGCTTCTGGGTCAGGGATGATGGGAGTGATACTGGAGTAAGATACAGTGATTAGATTGTGAGCTTCTGGGTCAGGGATGATGGGAGTGATACTGGTGTAAGATACAGTGATTAGATTGTGAGCTTCTGGGTCAGGGATGATGGGAGTGATACTGGAGTAAGATACAGTGATTAGATTGTGAGCTCCAGGGTCAGGGATGATGGGAGTGATACTGGTGTATGATACAGTGATTAGATTGTGAGCTCCAGGGGTCAGGGATGATGGGAGTGATACTGGTATAAGATACAGTGATTAGATTGTGAGCTTCTGGGTCAGGGATGATGGGAGTGATACTGGTGTAAGATACAGTGATTAGATTGTGAGCTTCTGGGTCAGGGATGATGGGAGTGATACTGGTGTAAGATACAGTGATTAGATTGTGAGCTCCAGGGGTCAGGGATGATGGGAGTGATACTGGTGTAAGATACAGTGATTAGATTGTGAGCTTCTGGGTCAGGGATGATGGGAGTGATACTGGTATAAGATACAGTGATTAGATTGTGAGCTTCTGGGTCAGGGATGATGGGAGTGATACTGGTATAAGATACAGTGATTAGATTGTGAGCTCTAGGGGTCGGGGGATGATGGGAGTGATACTGGTGTAAGATACAGTGATTAGATTGTGAGCTCCAGGGTCAGGGATGATGGGAGTGATACTGGAGTAGGATACAGTGATTAGATTGTGAGCTTCTGGGTCAGGGATGATGGGAGTGATACATTCTGTACTTACCCGGCTTTGCCCCCGGCTTCCATGTGATTGGCCAGGGTGACATCATTGGACCACACATCAAACTGCCACTTCCGCAGCCCCAGGACGCCGCAGTGCACGCGGCCGCTGTGGATTCCTACTCGCATGTTGACGTTGACGCCTGTCACTTCTCTCACCAGCCTGCAGGGGGAGACAGCACACACAGTATAAGGGAGGCTGGGGCTGAGCGCTGCCACGCTCCCCCCACAGAAGAGCGTGCGCCCCCGTAAATCTCAGGTCCGGGGTCGGCCTCGTCACAAACTCTCATCAGCCATTTTTGTCGCATCTGTTTCAAGAAAAGCTAAATGACAACCAATATGGCCGAAGTCAGGGCTCCCCAGCGGATGTCACCCAGCTTTCCCACAATCCTGATGGTGGCCCTTATCACTGCCACGAGTTGGGCGACGCCCCATGTGGGGTCTGCAATGGCGGCCATATTGTCTGTAGGGACAGCTGAATAAAACTCAAGGACTGAACCGACTGTGGATTTAGGAAATGGCGCGTTAGATAGGACGGTCCCTTTAAGTCCAGTATTCCCAGCCAGATGACTCCACGGCGTTGGCTCGTGTCCGACTCTCATCTCCTTCCAATCACCTTTCTGTTCCCGCCCCGTGTTCTCCCGCTAATCTCATCGCTACCGGCGCAGATTCCTGGTGTACCTGGCAGCCGCATTCTGGCCTCACTAAGCAGCCACACGCAGGAGGCAGCGAGCAGCTCTACTACACACAGACACAGCAGAGCTGAGCTTGTCATGCCACACAACCCATTATCCTGCGAGTCCTCCAGCCCTTGTAGAATCAAAAGATTCCATTCACTGACACAAAACACATGTACTGAAACAAAGTCAGTTAGAAAGCTGCAGAACTTTTCATCATAGGAGCATTAGACTTTGGGAAGACAGGACTGGACCGGCCCTTTAACAGCCAGTGCTTGCCGATGTCCTACTTACGAGATCGCCTCAATCATATCCAGACCCATCTCCACGCAGCAGTGGGCATGGTCCGCGCGGGCTTCCGGCAGCCCCGAGACGCAGTAATAGCAGTCGCCCAGGATCTTGATCCGCAGACAGTGGTTCTCCTGGAAAAAGAAGAATAAGATGATCAATCCTCATCGCTTCTGTGCTAGCTTAAAGGGGAACTCCAGCTGGACTCTGAGCGACTGGCTGAACCTGCACAATGAGAGGGGGGGAGGGGTTAGATTACTCAGCACCACAAGATATAGGATTACTCCGACTACAGGCGTGGATGGCATCTATAGAGGCGGAATCTGGGGGAGTCCCTCTCCTGGACTACAATGTCTCCACATTAGACTCACAGCCGCCAGTTTGTCGAATCGGGCAAAGAGTTCATTCAGGGTCATGACCAGTTCCTGCGCGGTGCACTGGGAGGCGAGACTGGTGAATCCCTCAATGTCAGCAAAGAGGATGCTGGGAAATAAGAGACAGAAAATGATACAATTTAACAAACTCGAGAGGTCAACAGAACCAACCAATCACACGCAACATTGTATCAATAACAGGAAACAAACGTCTAACAAATCCAAAACCAACCGCACATCACCACAGACACCGCCATATATATATAAACTGTAAACCTATCCATTATACACTTTATTGTACATAGGAGGCAGTATTATAGTAGTTATATTCTTGTACATAGGAGGCAGTATTATAGTAGTTATATTCTTGTACATAGGAGCAGTATTATAGTAGTTATATCCTTGTACATAGGAGCAGTATTATAGTAGTTATATTCTTGTATATAGGGTGAAGTATTATAGTATATTCTTGTATTTAGGAGCAGTATTATAGTAGTTATATTCTTGTACATAGGAACAGTATTATAGTAGTTATATTCTTGTACATAGTAGCAGTATTATAGTAGTTATATTCTTGTACATAGGAGCAGTATTATAGTAGTTATATTCTTGTACATAGGAGCAGTATTATAGTAGTTATATTCCTGTACATAGGAGGCAGTATTATAGTAGTTATATTCCTGTACATAGGAGGCAGTATTATAGTAGTTATATTCTTGTACATAGGAGCAGTATTATAGTAGTTATATTCTTGTACATAGGAGCAGTATTATAGTAGTTATATTCCTGTACATAGGAGGCAGTATTATAGCAGTTATATTCTTGTACATAGGAGGCAGTATTATAGTAGTTATATTCTTGTACATAAGAGCAGTATTATAGTAGTTATATTCTTGTACATAGGAGCAGTATTATAGTAGTTATATTCTTGTACATAGGAGCAGTATTATAGTAGTTATATTCCTGTACATAGGAGCAGTATTATAGTAGTTATATGCTTGTACATAGGAGGCAGTATTATAGTAGTTATATTCTTGTACATAGTAGCAGTATTATAGTAGTTATATTCTTGTACATAGGAGCAGTATTATAGTAGTTATATTCTTGTACATAGGAGCAGTATTATAGTAGTTATATTCTTGTACATAGGAGCAGTATTATAGTAGTTATATTCTTGTACATAGGAGCAGTATTATAGTAGTTATATTCCTGTACATAGGAGGCAGTATTATAGTAGTTATATTCTTGTACATAGGAGCAGTATTATAGTAGTTATATTCTTGTACATAGGAGCAGTATTATAGTAGTTATATTCCTGTACATAGGAGCAGTATTATAGTAGTTATATTCTTGTACATAGGAGCAGTATTATAGTAGTTATATTCTTGTACATAGTAGCAGTATTATAGTAGTTATATTCTTGTACATAGGAGCAGTATTATAGTAGTTATATTCTTGTACATAGGAGCAGTATTATAGTAGTTATATTCCTGTACATAGGAGGCAGTATTATAGTAGTTATATTCTTGTACATAGGAGCAGTATTATAGTAGTTATATTCTTGTACATAGGAGCAGTATTATAGTAGTTATATTCCTGTACATAGGAGGCAGTATTATAGTAGTTATATTCTTGTACATAGGAGCAGTATTATAGTAGTTATATTCTTGTACATAGGAGCAGTATTATAGTAGTTATATTCCTGTACATAGGAGGCAGTATTATAGTAGTTATATTCTTGTACATAGGAGCAGTATTATAGTAGTTATATTCTTGTACATAGGAGCAGTATTATAGTAGTTATATTCCTGTACATAGGAGCAGTATTATAGTAGTTATATTCTTGTATATAGGGTGTAGTATTATAGTAGTTATATGCTTGTACATAGGAGCAGTATTATAGCAGTTATATTCTTGTACATAGGAGGCAGTATTATAGTAGTTATATTCTTGTACATAGGAGCAGTATTATAGTAGTTATATTCTTGTACATAGGAGCAGTATTATAGCAGTTATATTCTTGTACATAGGAGCAGTATTATAGTAGTTATATTCTTGTACATAAGAGCAGTATTATAGTAGTTATATTCTTGTACATAGGAGGCAGTATTATAGTAGTTATATTCTTGTACATAGGAGCAGTATTATAGTAGTTATATTCTTGTACATAGGAGCAGTATTATAGTAGTTATATTCTTGTACATAGGAGCAGTATTATAGTAGTTATATTCCTGTACATAGGAGGCAGTATTATAGTAGTTATATTCTTGTACATAGGAACAGTATTATAGTAGTTATATTCTTGTACATAGGAGCAGTATTATAGTAGTTATATTCCTGTACATAGGGGCAGTATTATAGTAATTATATTCTTGTACATAGGAGCAGTATTATAGTAGTTATATTCCTGTACATAGGAGGCAGTATTATAGTAGTTATATTCTTGTACATAGGAGCAGTATTATAGTAGTTATATTCTTGTACATAGGAGCAGTATTATAGTAGTTATATTCCTGTACATAGGAGGCAGTATTATAGTAGTTATATTCTTGTACATAGGAGCAGTATTATAGTAGTTATATTCTTGTACATAGGAGCAGTATTATAGTAGTTATATTCCTGTACATAGGAGGCAGTATTATAGTAGTTATATTCTTGTACATAGGAGCAGTATTATAGTAGTTATATTCTTGTACATAGGAGCAGTATTATAGTAGTTATATTCCTGTACATAGGAGCAGTATTATAGTAGTTATATTCTTGTATATAGGGTGTAGTATTATAGTAGTTATATGCTTGTACATAGGAGCAGTATTATAGCAGTTATATTCTTGTACATAGGAGGCAGTATTATAGTAGTTATATTCTTGTACATAGGAGCAGTATTATAGCAGTTATATTCTTGTACATAGGAGCAGTATTATAGTAGTTATATTCTTGTACATAAGAGCAGTATTATAGTAGTTATATTCTTGTACATAGGAGGCAGTATTATAGTAGTTATATTCTTGTACATAGGAGCAGTATTATAGTAGTTATATTCTTGTACATAGGAGCAGTATTATAGTAGTTATATTCTTGTACATAGGAGCAGTATTATAGTAGTTATATTCTTGTACATAGGAGCAGTATTATAGTAGTTATATTCTTGTACATAGGAGGCAGTATTATAGTAGTTATATTCCTGTACATAGGAGGCAGTATTATAGTAGTTATATTCTTGTACATAGGAACAGTATTATAGTAGTTATATTCTTGTACATAGGAGCAGTATTATAGTAGTTATATTCCTGTACATAGGGGCAGTATTATAGTAATTATATTCTTGTACATAGGAGCAGTATTATAGTAGTTATATTCCTGTACATAGGAGCAGTATTATAGTAGTTATATTCTTGTACATAGGAGCAGTATTATAGTAGTTATATCCTTGTACATAGGAGCAGTATTATAGTAGTTATATTCTTGTACACAGGAGGCAGTATTATAGTAGTTATATTCTTGTACATAGGAGCAGTATTATAGTAGTTATATTCTTGTATATAGGGTGAAGTATTATAGTATATTCTTGTATTTAGGAGCAGTATTATAGTAGTTATATTCTTGTATATAGGGTGTAGTATTATAGTATATTCTTGTATTTAGGAGCAGCATGAAAGGCCTACAGTGAACACAGACACTTCTACAGGAAGACCTATTGTAGAGTGGAAATATACAACTCTAAAGTAGCGGAGAATAGAATATGCTGACGATGCCTCTTGGGCGTGGAGTTTATTTTTCTCTATTTTAGGGAGACGCTGTGTAACATGCGCTATAAATGTATTATGGGGCACCAGCAGAATGGAGCGTATGAACAAGGAATCAAATCCAACCCCCTAAAGGAAGCAGAATGTAAACAGCAGAGAGGTCACATGACCAGCGCCAGGATCAGCGGCGTCGTATCTCTGCCTCTACCGTGGAATATCCAACTGTTAGAGTCACATGTAAAATCATCCATCGTGTCTCCATGGAAACTAGAGCAACGAGGCGTCGTTCTCATAGAGCCTCATATGATGAGCGGCGTCTGCCCGGGATTAGCGCAGCCGCCATGTTCTGCAAATGCAACATTTCAATAGAAACCAATTTGACAATTCCACATGGACGATGAGAACTGGGAAATAAGAGGGAAATTCCTGACAACGAGGTCAATCTCATTGTACAGTCCAATAATGGTGGAACCAGCAGAGCGGCGCCCCACGTGCCGCTCGTCCTATCAGCTGCAATAATAGCCGGGCTGCTGGGACTAGAAACATGTGGAGGGTTAAAGGGGCCGCGCCATATAATAAACCGTCAAATTGCAGGATAAACACTACAGCAGCACAAACCTCTCTCCTGTCCTGATAGTTTGTTACAATGTATCAGTCTGGGGTCCAGTCCTGATTGTCTAGACAAAAACTCAGCTTTGAGAAGTTTTAGTTCAGGAAGTGGATTGTAAACAGTGTTCCCGTTCACTTACAGTAAGCAGACGTCTTAAAAAGGGTTAGTATTGAAAAGACACGCTGCAGCATAAATCTCTCTCCTGTCCTGATCATATTCTATAATGTATCAGTTCAGATAAAATCTGGAGTTCAGTCCATTTACTTCACAGATAAGACTGTAACAAACCCTCAGCTGTGAGCAGGACTATTTCAGAGAATATTATCAGCCTCTTAATGAATGTAACTGAAGCAGAAAGGAGCTGAAACGGCATAAGTGAGCTGTGAGGCCCTGCAGACATGAGGTAACGTCTGAATTGTGAATGCAGCTCTGGATGTGACTGGAGGATCTCATGTAAGGTGTACACATGGTGTATCTATGGCTCAGCTGTGTCAGAGGGATACACATGGAAGACGACGCTCCTGCGCAGGAAGTGCGGGTGTTTATCCAGAGGCGGCAGGAAGCTGACATTGAATGGACCGTAGGGAGAACGCTGCCTGTGAAGTGTCAGGACAATGACCAGCGCTGGACACTGGAAGTGCAAAAATACCCGAGGGTCTATATATAGGGAGCTGGAGGAGACGCCCCCAATCACAGCAGTCACCCCATCACTGGGCAGAAATTTGGGGGATGAAAAGATTAGTAGCTTGATAAATCTGAAGATGACTGATCAGAAAGCTGTGACCTCAGCAGAGAAAGGGTTAAACATGGACACATCCTTCCCCTAGGGTCCCATTGTGTAAATGTTCCAAGGGTCATCCTCTGTGCTCAGTCTATAGCTGAGATATCAACGGGTATAAGGAGTCCGGAAGAAATTATCATTAACCTCACAGCTCCTCACACATCTCAGGAGGAAACCGCATCACCAGCCCCAGGAGACGTCAAGAAACCTCCAACCACTAAGTGAGGGAAAAGTATAAAAATAATACATCTCCTGTACTGATCCTGAGTTACCTCCTGTATTATACTCCAGAGCTGCACTCACTATTCTGCTGGTGCAGTCACTGTGTACATACATTACTTATCCTGTACTGATCCTGAGTTACCTCCTGTATTATACTCCAGAGCTGCACTCACTATTCTGCTGGTGCAGTCACTGTGTACATACATTACTTATCCTGTACTGATCCTGAGTTACATCCTGTATTATACTCCAGAGCTGCACTCACTATTCTGCTGGTGCAGTCACTGTGTACATACATTACTTATCCTGTACTGATCCTGAGTTACCTCCTGTATTATACTCCAGAGCTGCACTCACTATTCTGCTGGTGCAGTCACTGTGTACATACATTACTTATCCTGTACTGATCCTGAGTTACCTCCTGTATTATACTCCAGAGCTGCACTCACTATTCTGCTGGTGCAGTCACTGTGTACATACATTACTTATCCTGTACTGATCCTGAGTTACATCCTGTATTATACTCCAGAGCTGCACTCACTATTCTGCTGGTGCAGTCACTGTGTACATACATTACTTATCCTGTACTGATCCGGAGTTACATCCTGTGTTATACTCCAGAGCTGCACTCACTATTCTGCTGGTGCAGTCACTGTGTACATACATTACTGATCCTGAGTTACATCCTGTATTATACTCCAGAGCTGCACTCACTATTCTGCTTGTGCAGTCACTGTGTACATACATTACTTATCCTGTACTGATCCGGAGTTACATCCTGTATTATACTCCAGAGCTGCACTCACTATTCTGCTGGTGCAGTCACTGTGTACATACATTACTTATCCTGTACTGATCCTGAGTTACATCCTGTATTATACTCCAGAGCTGCACTCACTATTCTGCTGGTGCAGTCACTGTGTACATACATTACTTATCCTGTACTGATCCTGAGTTACATCCTGTATTATACTCCAGAGCTGCACTCACTATTCTGCTGGTGCAGTCACTGTGTACATACATTACTTATCCTGTACTGATCCTGAGTTACATCCTGCATTATACTCCAGAGCTGCCCTCACTATTCTGCTGGTGCAGTCACTGTGTACATACATTACTTATCCTGTACTGATCCTGAGTTACATCCTGTATTATACTCCGGAGCTGCACTCACTGTTCTGCTGGTGCAGTCACTGTGTACATACATTACTTATCCTGTACTGATCCTGAGTTACATCCTGCATTATACTCCAGAGCTGCACTCACTATTCTGCTGGCGCAGTCACTGTGTACATACATTACTTATCCTGTACTGATCCTGAGTTACATCCTGTATTATACTCCAGAGCTGCACTCACTATTCTGCTGGTGCAGTCACTGTGTACATACATTACTTATCCTGTACTGATCCTGAGTTACATCCTGCATTATACTCCAGAGCTGCCCTCACTATTCTGCTGGTGCAGTCACTGTGTACATACATTACTTATCCTGTACTGATCCTGAGTTACATCCTGTATTATACTCCGGAGCTGCACTCACTGTTCTGCTGGTGCAGTCACTGTGTACATACATTACTTATCCTGTACTGATCCTGAGTTACATCCTGCATTATACTCCAGAGCTGCACTCACTATTCTGCTGGCGCAGTCACTGTGTACATACATTACTTATCCTGTACTGATCCTGAGTTACATCCTGTATTATACTCCAGAGCTGCACTCACTATTCTGCTTGTGCAGTCACTGTGTACAGACATTACTTATCCTGTACTGATCCGGAGTTACATCCTGTATTATACTCCAGAGCTGCACTCACTATTCTGCTGGTGCAGTCACTGTGTACATACATTACTTATCCTGTACTGATCCTGAGTTACATCCTGTATTATACTCCAGAGCTGCACTCACTATTCTGCTGGTGCAGTCACAGTGTACATACATTACTTATCCTGTACTGATCCTGAGTTACATCCTGTATTATACTCCAGAGCTGCACTCACTATTCTGCTGGTGCAGTCACTGTGTACATACATTACTTATCCTGTACTGATCCTGAGTTACATCCTGCATTATACTCCAGAGCTGCCCTCACTATTCTGCTGGTGCAGTCACTGTGTACATACATTACTTATCCTGTACTGATCCTGAGTTACATCCTGTATTATACTCCGGAGCTGCACTCACTGTTCTGCTGGTGCAGTCACTGTGTACATACATTACTTATCCTGTACTGATCCTGAGTTACATCCTGCATTATACTCCAGAGCTGCACTCACTATTCTGCTGGCGCAGTCACTGTGTACATACATTACTTATCCTGTACTGATCCTGAGTTACATCCTGTATTATACTCCAGAGCTGCACTCACTATTCTGCTGGTGCAGTCACTGTGTACATACATTACTTATCCTGTACTGATCCTCGGTTACATCCTGTATTATACTCCAGAGCTGCACTCACTATTCTGCTGGTGCAGTCACTGTGTACATACATTACTTATCCTGTACTGATCCTCAGTTACATCCTGTATTATACTCCAGAGCTGCACTCACTATTCTGCTGGTGCAGTCACTGTGTACATACATTACTTATCCTGTACTGATCCTGAGTTTTACAGCAAGACACGGAGGCTCATATTGCTTTCTCCTTCTTTACTTTTCCACCAATAGCAGCAAAGAAGAAATTTACATAATCATAACAATAAAGGCCCCTCCCCTGACAGTTCCTATAATAAGCAGTGTCCTCTTCAGTAACTTCCTCTTTCTTTGCTGCTTCCACCAAGATAAGTAACATCTATTTCAGTATATATATGTTGCATGATTGCTGTGATGTAAGGGTTAATCTCTGACCTTCTTCTTGCTCAGACTGCTGTATGTCAGACTGTGTCTCTTAATTGAGTTTATTCCCCTTATATATATTTCTTTCTAGGCCTTCATATCTTATGGATTCATTCTAGGCCCCTTTCCCTTGCTTGGGGGTTCTCCCTTTTTCTTATTGTTACCAGTTTTGTTTTTCCCTGTATTATTTTCCGTTTGCGATTTTGTGGCTTCCGATTCCCACCCTTATTCTGTCCGTTACCTGCGGCCCGCTCCGACGTCCGGAGGTGTTCCTCCACTCTTTTCTCTCTTCTCCTTGGTGCTCCGTTCACCATCTCTCTCCGGCGCCGGCTCTGCTTATTTCCCGCGGGTCGTGAGATCTCGGCGGCCATTTTGGGAGCTCCCGCACGTTTTCTCGCGGGATTTCGGCACTGCATCTACACCAGACGGTCTCGGCTCCTTCTCTGCGGCTCCTGGGGTGATTAACCCCTCGTTTTGGTTAGTTGGGGGGTTGTTAGGCTAGCACTTACCAGTTTAGCTCTCCCTTAGGTTACCTGCAGCTGTAGACCTGATTTATTATTTATCATTATTATCTGAATAGACCTAGCATGTCATCCGACCGATCCCCATCTGGGCCTACCCCTCCTCCATCTGGGGAGCCCAGAAGGTCTGAGATGAATGCACAGGCCCTGGAGTTGCAGCGCTCAGTCTCCAGCGCAATAATTGAAGCTATGGGATCCATGTCATCCATGATATCCCAGACCATCTCCCAGGCTTTGTCTGCCCATGCCCCTGGCCCCTCTAGTCAGACGCCTGCTATACCTCATCCGCAGCCTGCCGTTTATGATACTCCTAATATACAGGAGAACCTGACTGGTGTGATCTCAGCCACCCTTGATAGCGTGCATAGATCACGCAAAAGAGCCTTACCGCGCCAGGCAGAAAGGGCGCGCACGTGGAAATCCCTCTGGCACCCCCTTATTCGACCCTGATGCCCTCCACCACCCTAGGTCAGCGGAGTGGCATGAATAGCTGTGAGCGATTATTTAGAGCATTGGGTGCGCCGTCCTCTTAGCAAAGAGGCGCGCAGCAAGCTCCGATCTGAGTGCCCCAGACCATTGATCCCCAACAAGGTCTGTGAAACGCCGGCAGTTGATCCCAAGATTACACAGTTCTTGGCGAAATCCGTCTGGAACCCCCGTAAGGGGTTGGATTCGGCAATTAAGAGCTGCCAGGACAAGCTCCTTGACATTTTTGGCCCCCTTGCCAAAATTTTTGAAATGGCCGAATCGGCCAGAGCGGACGGCTCTCCGATAGATCCGGAGGAGCTTACTGGCTGGATACAGAGAGCCATTTGTATTGCGGGCAGCACCAACTCCTCCCTGGCCATTGAACGGCGTAAAGTTATACTATTCAAAATAGATCCTAAATTGGCCAACCTGGCACTTACTGAGGCAGGGAAGGATGCACAGGGTCTGCTTTTCGGGGATTCCTTTATCAAGGACCTCAGCAGATATGTGGGAGCATTTACTGCCCTGGACAAGGCCCAGTCCTCTATGCGTAGGGTTTTTCAGGGACGGGTCTCCACTAGGGCCGGCAGTAGTAGGGGCCGTCTGTCCGGCCGTTCAAGTTTCCAGGCCCGCAACTCGGGCAGAGGCTTCTTCACCCAAAGACCACCCTTCCAGGACCAAAGGAATCCTCCTCCATTCTTCCCGGCCAGAGGCGGCCAATGGAGTTCAAGGTCCGTTAGAAGGAATCCGAATTTCCGAAAATCCTTCGGTAAGTCTTTCCCCAGTGGGGACTTCTTTGGTTCCTTGTGTCGGGGGCAGACTCCGTCTTTGTTCCCACGTTTGGTCCAGCATTACATCAGACCCATGGGTGCTGACCACTGTGCAGGGGTTCCACCAAATCTTATCCCTTCACCCCCACCACTTCCTCTGGCGCGACCAGCCAGGGAGCTCGTGGATTTAGAACTGTATTCCCTTTTTCAAAAAAGGGCGATAGAAAGGGCCCCTCCTACTCCGGAGGGTGTA
Source organism: Bufo bufo (assembly GCF_905171765.1). Lineage (NCBI taxonomy): Eukaryota > Metazoa > Chordata > Amphibia > Anura > Bufonidae > Bufo > Bufo bufo. The sequence goes on from NC_053395.1 coordinate 232,299,037, forward strand.
CTCAGCAACATTTTTCTAGTGCAGAAAAAGGGTGGACAAATGCGTCCGGTGATAAATCTCTGTGCCCTGAACTCTGTGGTACGATATCGCCACTTCAAGATGGAGGGAATTCACCTCCTTCGGGACTTGCTGATTCCGGGGGACTGGATGGTGAATCTGGACCTCAAAGATGCCCATCTGACGGTCCCAATTGCCTCCTCGTCCAGGGATCTCCTGCGTTTCCTGTGGAGGGGCAAAGTGTGGCGCTTCACTTGCCTTCCGTTCGGCCTTTCTTCGGCGCCTTGGTGCTTTACCAAGCTTCTGCGCCCGGTCATGGCCGGGTTACGGAGTCGGGGTGTGCGTCTAGTCATCTATCTAGACGACATCCTCATTATGCATCAATGTCAGTCGACGCTGCTACAACAGCTTCAGTGGACCTCGAACCTCCTTACGGCTCTTGGCTTTCTGCTGAACCCCGAGAAGTCCTGCCTCACGCCGTCTCGTCGGATGGAGTTCCTGGGCTTCACGGTGGACTCTGTTGCGGAATCTCTCAGTCTTCCATCAGAGAAGTTGCGGACGATACGCAAGGAGTTGAGACATGCTCTCTCAGCTACCTCCCTATCCCTACGCCACCTGGCTCGCATCATTGGCCTGCTGGCCTCCTCTATCCAGGCGGTGTTCCCCGCTCCTCTCCATTATCGGGCCCTACAGCGCCTGAAGATCGCCCACCTTCGTGCCGGGGCCTCGTTCGCGGACGCGGTGGTTCTGGACCAGGAAGCGCGGGAGGAACTTCGTTGGTGGATATGCAACTTGGAAGCCTGGAACGGCAGAGCAATCTTCGGATTTCAACCAGAATTCACGGTGGAGTCGGACGCGAGTCTCCAAGGCTGGGGTGCCCACTGCAAGGGTATTTCCACAAGGGGGTCGATGGTCGGAGGCCGAGACCCAACTTCACATCAACGCTCTGGAACTCCTGGCGGGCTCGTTTGCCATCCGGAGTTTTACCAATGGCATCGCACACGCATGCATCCGATTACGCATGGACAATGTGTCAGCGGTCCGCTATGTCAATCACCTGGGAGGCACCCAATCGGCTACCTTAGCCCGACTCGCGAAAGAGTTCTGGTCCTACTGTCTTTCCAGGGACATCATGATACAAGCGGAGTACCTTCCGGGTCTACACAACTACCGAGCGGATCGGAGTTCCAGATGCTTCACGGACGGCAGCGACTGGAGGCTCGCACCGGAGATGTTCTCCACGATCTCGGACACCTGGGGTCCTTGCGCCATAGACCTCTTTGCGTCACGGCTCAATACTCACCTGCCCAGGTTCTTCAGCTGGCGCCCGGATCCGTAGGCGGAGGCGGTGGACGCGTTTCTTCAGGACTGGTCGTCAGCCCTACATTACGCGTTTCCACCTTTTGCCATGATCCCGAGAATGTTGCTACAGACTTGTCGTCAGGATGCGGAATTGGTGGTGGTGATCCCCTTCTGGGGGACTCAAGCCTGGTACCCGATCCTCCTGGAACTCCTGGTGGATGTACCTCTCCTCCTTCCGGATCGGACGGATCTCCTCCAGGACCCTCTGGGTGCTCCACATCCCCTGCTGGTCGACGGATCCCTTCAACTTCTGGCGTGCAGAATCTCAGGACTCCCGGAGAGGTCGAGGGAATTTCGAAGGCAACTAGACGCCTCCTGGACAACGCTTGGGCTCCCGGCACCCGAAAGTCTTACCGGGCAGCTTGGGGATCTTGGGTTAGCTGGTGCGTGGAACGGGACCTGGATCCCGTTTCGGCGCCTGTGACCCATTTATTACAATTCCTTACGTCTCTTTTTGAAGCAGGAAAAGCTTATCGGACCATTAATTTGTTCCGTTCAGCGATTTCTTCTACTCATCAGGGTTTTGATGGTGTTCCGGCGGGTCAACACCCTTCGGTGTCACGCCTACTACGTGGCTCACGCTTGGCTCGGCCTCGCTTCACCACTACGTGGGATGTTTCCCTGGTCCTTTCTTTCCTCTCTGCGTGGCCTGAAAACGCGGCTCTTTCCCTCCGTCAGATTTCAGCCAAGTTGCTGACCCTCTTTTGCCTGATTTCCTGTAAGAGGGTTTCCGATGTCAGGGCTCTGGATCATGATGCGAGGTCCTTTACTCCCGAGGGCGTCACATTTAACATTACGCGGCGCACCAAGACCAATATTCGGTCTGTGTCTTATCCCTGTTTCCCGTCTTCTCCGGTGCTCTGTCCGGTAGCCTGCTTGCGGGAATATGAGTTGCGCACTCGGACTCACCGCTCTGCGGACATCCCACAACTGTTCCTCTCTATTCGCCATCCTTTTGGCCCGGTGACTAGTCCCACTTTGGCGCGTTGGATGAAGTGGGTCATGTCCCTTTCTGGGATTGATACGGCGGTCTTTACCGCTCACTCGGCCAGGGGCGCGGCTGCCACTGCCCTGGCTGTTTCGGGGGCTCGGTTGGAGGACATTCTGCGTCTGGCTGACTGGTCTAGGGCCACGACGTTTAGAGAATTTTATTTTCGTCCGCCCCCTCATGTTTTTTCATCTATTATTGATCAGCTTTGAACTTGCAATACGAAGCCTCCGTGTCTTGCTGTAAAACTAAATGATTTTCCTATTCCATGACGTAAAGTCATAGTTTTATTAAAGACACGGAGGCGAGTATTGCCCGCCCTGGGTTTCTCCTGCCCGCCCTTTTACTGTGTGATTATTATTGGACTGTTTACATTGTCTTTTATTGTTATTTATTTATATTTATATTACTGAATATTTATGGTTCTGTTTATCAGCGACCTTACGGTGTACGACCGTTTCCAGGGTCGATCTTGTTCAGTTTCTGCCTGATCCTTACACTGGCTATATTATTTACTCTGTTTCAGGTTGAAGTTTCAACGGCGTATGGAATTCTACATTGTTCCAGGTTTCCTGAGGTGTTAGCCAAGTTGGCGTAAATTCTACAGTTTGATGGACCAGAATGGTTGTCGTTTTCGGGTCCAGTTCCAGTTTCCGGTTATGGTTCCAGTTACGGTTATGCGGTTGGCGTCGCGGATACAAAGAAAGAGGAAGTTACTGAAGAGGACACTGCTTATTATAGGATCTGTCAGGGGAGGGGCCTTTATTGTTATGATTATGTAAATTTCTCCTTTGCTGCTATTGGTGGAAAAGTAAAGAAGGAGAAAGCAATATGAGCCTCCGTGTCTTTAATAAAACTATGACTTTACGTCATGGAATAGGAAAATCATTTAGTTACATCTTGTATTATACTCCAGAGCTGCACTCACTATTCTGCTGGTGCAGTCACTGTGTACATACATTACTTATCCTGTACTGATCCTGAGTTACATCCTGTATTATACTTCAGAGCTGCACTCACTATTCTGCTGGTGCAGTCACTGTGTACATACATCACTTATCCTGTACTGATCCTGAGTTACATCCTGTATTATACTCCAGAGCTGCACTCACTATTCTGCTGGTGCAGTCACTGTGTACATACATTACTTATCCTGTACTGATCCTGAGTTACATCCTGTATTATACTCCAGAGCTGCACTCACTATTCTGCTGGTGCAGTCACTGTGTACATACATTACTTATCCTGTACTGATCCTGAGTTACATCCTGTGTTATACTCCAGAGCTGCACTCACTATTCTGCTGGTGCAGTCACTGTGTACATACATGACTTATCCTGTACTGATCCTCAGTTACATCCTGTATTATACTCCAGAGCTGCACTCACTATTCTGCTGGTGCAGTCACTGTGTACATACATTACTTATCCTGTACTGACCCCGAGTTACATCCTGTATTATACTCCAGAGCTGCACTCACTATTCTGCTGGTGCAGTCACTGTGTACATACATTACTTATCCTGTACTGATCTTGAGTTACATCTTGTATTATAATTCAGAGCTGCACTCACTGTTCTGCTGGTGGAGTCACTGTATACATACATTACTTATCCTGTACTGATCCTGAGTTACATCCTGTATTATACTCCAGAGCTGCACTCACTATTCTGCTGGTGCAGTCACTGTGTACATACATTACTTATCCTGTACTGATCCTGAGTTACATCCTGTATTATACTCCAGAGCTGCACTCACTATTCTGCTGGTGCAGTCACTGTGTACATACATTACTTATCCTGTACTGATCTTGAGTTACATCTTGTATTATAATTCAGAGCTGCACTCACTATTCTGCTGGTGCAGTCACTGTGTACATACATTACTTATCCTGTACTGATCCTGAGTTACATCCTGTATTATACTCCAGAGCTGCACTCACTATTCTGCTGGTGCATTCACTGTGTACATACATTACTTATCCTGTACTGATCCTGAGTCACATCCTGTATTATACTCCAGAGCTGCACTCACTATTCTGCTGGTGCAGTCACTGTGTACATACATTACTTATCCTGTACTGATCCTGAGTTACATCCTGTATTATACTCCAGAGCTGCACTCACTATTCTGCTGGTGCAATCACTGTGTACATACATTACTTATCCTGTACTGATCCTGAGTTACATCCTGTATTATACTCCAGAGCTGCACTCACTGTTCTGCTGGTGCAGTCACTGTGTACATACATTACTTATCCTGTACTGATCCTCAGTTACATCCTGTGTTATACTCCAGAGCTGCACTCACTATTCTGCTGGTGCAGTCACTGTGTACATACATTACTTATCCTGTACTGATCCTGAGTTACATCCTGTATTATACTCCAGAGCTGCACTCACTGTTCTGCAGCTTCAGAGCTGAAATCTCCCAGCATCCCCGGCTTGTATGTACAGTGACATGTGACTTGGAGTCTGGTGATGGGATTATTAATGGTGACATTTATGGTTTTCTCCATTCCTTTCTCTTGGTGCCCTCAGATGTGACCCGGCGCCCCCTTTAGTCTGCTCCCTCCGTGCTGTCATTTCTGATGGGGGTAGTAGTGCTCACGCTCCACGCACTGGGTATCGGGGATTTGTCAGCAGGTTTCTCGTCTGTCGGGAGATCTCTACACTTTGTCGTGTCGTCGGCGCTCTGGGAATTCCTTATTATTTAGCGGCTCGCTGGAGTGACGGATGCGGTGATTCCTGAGGGTATTGTGTGCGACCCGCAGGGACGTCTGTGCAGTCCTGCAACCAGGGCTGGGGGTTATTCTCAATAGTTCTGATACGCATCAAGCAGTGGGCTGCAGAGCTAGCAATTATTACCGGCCCCAGGAGCGCCCTCATAAGACAGCAGAGTTATAAGGTGGTGGAGCCATGACAAGCGCACAGCGATGGAGTCGTCCTGACCGCACAGTCTGTATACGCGCCATACAGTGTGAAGGAGTGGGGCGGTTACATGGACGGCCGGGTGTCGCACCAGTGCTCAGGGACCGTCAGCACCCTACAGAACCTCACCGCACTATAACCCTCATCATCCTGCAGATCCACAAAGTCTTTAAATCCTCGGCACACCACCAGCACAGTCAGCGCTCTCTGATGTCAGGATAACCCTCAGTCTCCTACCTCACGTTGTCGTGCTTCTGTATGTAGATTTTGTGGAACATCATATCTTCCTGCTTGGCGTTAATGTCGGCCTTCATCTCCATAGCAACATGGCGCGGCAGAACAGACAAGAGGAGTCGCTCCTGGAGCAAAGCAAAGGGTTAATGGAAGAGAGAAAATGTGTTAAAGAAATGAGAACATGATATTTTCTGAATGAGACGAACCCCCCCCGTAAATTATAATCGTAACACAAAGTGAAAGATGTAACCGGAACAGAGCAACCCTAAGTCTGCAAATAATCTCCAACATCACAGAGTCACCGAGCACATAGATTACATTATTATACTCCAGAGCTGCACTCACTATTCTGCTGGTGCAGTCACTGTGTACATACATTACTTATCCTGTACTGATCCTGAGTTACATCCTGTATTATACTCCAGAGCTGCACTCCCTATTCTGCTGGTGCAGTCACTGTGTACATACATTACTTATCCTGTACTGATCCTCAGTTACATCCTGTATTATACTCCAGAGCTGCACTCACTATTCTGCTGGTGCAGTCACTGTGTACATACATTACTTATCCTGTACTGATCCTGAGTTACATCCTGTATTATACTCCAGAGCTGCACTCCCTATTCTGCTGGTGCAGTCACTGTGTACATTACATTACTTATCCTGTACTGATCCTGAGTTACATCCTGTATTACACTCCAGAGCTGCACTCACTATTCTGCTGGTGCAGTCACTGTGTACATACATTACTTATCCTGTACTGATCCTGAGTTACATCCTGTATTATACTCCAGAGCTGCACTCACTATTCTGCTGGTGCAGTCACTGTGTACATACATTACTTATCCTGTACTGATCCTGAGTTACATCCTGTATTATACTCCAGAGCTGCACTCACTATTCTGCTGGTGCAGTCACTGTGTACATACATTACTTATCCTGTACTGATCCTGAGTTACATCCTGTATTATACTCCAGAGCTGCACTCACTGTTCTGCTGGTGCAGTCACTGTGTACATACATTACTTATCCTGTACTGATCCTGAGTTACATCCTGTATTATACTCCAGAGCTGCACTCACTGTTCTGCTGGTGCATATACATTGGCCTCCCCCTAAGAGTAGTACAGCATGCAGTATAGTGCTCTCTGTTCTCGTCCGTTTCTGGCCGGGGTCTGCAGTATTATTCAGGGGGATGAGTAGGTGTAAAAGCGCATTTACGCTTCGAGGAGCAGCTGATTGTTGGGAATGAAGCGTTCCTTCCTGACAGTCTGCTGCTCGTCAGTGGAGGAGACACATTTCCATGCAGCGATCTCCTCCACAGTATGTTTAGACCACACCATCTTCTGCCCGGGAACCATGACTGAGGCGTCCACACTCATTTCTTCCGATGATTGAGTGTTTCGCTGGTTCGTCAGCTGTTCTGCGGCCCCTTTAGACGGGTAGATTATCAGGAATGAGCGTTCATAGGAATATTGGGCCGTGTAGTGTAGAGACGTCCCTTCCCCCCATGACGACTACTGCATGTGACATGTCTCCAGGGCAGCGCTCTCCGTGTATTATTATTCATTACAATGTGATCTCCGCGTGTTGTGTATTATCAGGCGTAATGGCGGCACAGGCGGCGCGGTCAGTGGGGCGCGGTCACTGTGGTCTCTCACCTGCTGCTGGTTCTCTCGCTGGGAGTGAAGTCGAGCCTGGATGCATTCCCTCGTCTCCTGGAACGCCTGTCTCTGGGACACCTCCGCCGGATAGTGCGTGCAAATACCAACAATATTCGTGCACAAGAAGATGAGGATGTTGGACACCACCTGAGGGTAAAAGAACAGGGAGGGTGAGACATCCAGCACAACCACAGCAGCACAGAGGAATTTGAGGAACGGCTGGACATATCACGAGTCACTAACTATCCAAGACCAGGATTATACTCAGATATTTCAGAGCTGAGCTCAAATTGTAGAACAGTCATTTTGCATTTATAAGCCCCGCCCTCATATACTGACCACACCCCCATATACTGACCACACCCCCATATACTGACTGCTCTGATAATGGGACATACCACCTGTGAGTCAGAGGCTTGGTCTCTGCAGGTAGGTACTGCATGGTCCCCGGTGAAAGCATCAGGTTCAGTGGCCACAGTCAGGAAAATAACTCCCTAAAGAAATATGTGGCCTCTGACTGATCTGCCATTGCCACACTGCCTGCTTCACAAAGATACGTCATGGCTGGCCTGGGGCACTGAAGATGGCAGAACATGTGGCCGTGGCCTGTGCGCTCCTCTCCCTCCCTTTATCTCTGCCCTCCTCTCCCTCACTCAATCTCTGTGCTGCTCTCTATCTCTGCCCTCCTCTCCCTCACTCTATCTCTGTGCTGCTCTCTATCTCTGCCCTCCTCTCCCTCACTCTATCTCTGTGCTCGTCTCTATCTCTGCCCTCCTCTCCCTCACTCTATCTCTGTGCTCGTCTCTATCTCTGCCCTCCTAACCCTCACTCTATCTCTGTGCTGCTCTCTATCTCTGCACTCCTCTCCCTCTATCTCTGCCCTCCTCTCCCTCACTCTATCTCTGCCCTCCTCTCCCTCACTCTATCTCTGCACTCCTCTCCCTCACTCTATCTCTATGCTGCTCTCTATCTCTGCCCTCCTCTCCCTCACTCTATCTCTGTGCTCGTCTCTATCTCTGCCCTCCTCTCCCTCACTCTATCTCTGTGCTCGTCTCTATCTCTGCCCTCCTAACCCTCACTCTATCTCTGTGCTGCTCTCTATCTCTGCACTCCTCTCCCTCTATCTCTGCCCTCCTCTCCCTCACTCTATCTCTGCCCTCCTCTCCCTCACTCTATCTCTGTGCTGCTCTCTATCTCTGCACTCCTCTCCCTCACTCTATCTCTATGCTGCTCTCTATCTCTGCCCTCCTCTCCCTCACTCTATCTCTGTGCTCGTCTCTATCTCTGCCCTCCTCTCCCTCACTCTATCTCTGTGCTCGTCTCTATCTCTGCCCTCCTAACCCTCACTCTATCTCTGTGCTGCTCTCTATCTCTGCACTCCTCTCCCTCACTCTATCTCCGAGCTGCTCTCTATCTCTGCCCTCCTCTCCCTCACTCTATCTCTGTGCTGCTCTCCATCTCTGCCCTCCTCTCCCTCACTCTATCTCTGTGCTGCTCTCTATCTCTGCACTCCTCTCCCTCACTCTATCTCCGAGCTGCTCTCTATCTCTGCCCTCCTCTCCCTCACTCTATCTCTGTGCTCGTCTCTATCTCTGCCCTCCTAACCCTCACTCTATCTCTGTGCTGCTCTCTATCTCTGCCCTCCTCTCCCCTCCCTCTATCTCTGCACTCCTCTCCCCTCCCTCTATCTCTGTACTGCTCTCTATCTCTGCCCTCCTCTCCCTCACTCTATCTCTGTGCTCCTCTCTATCTCTGCCCTCCTCTCCCTCACTCTATCTCTGTGCTCCTCTCTATCTCTGCCCTCCTAACCCTCACTCTATCTCTGTGCTGCTCTCTATCTCTGCACTCCTCTCCCCTCCCTCTATCTCTGTGCTCCTCTCTATCTCTGCCCTCCTAACCCTCACTCTATCTCTGTGCTGCTCTCTATCTCTGCACTCCTCTCCCTCCCTCTATCTCTGTGCTCGTCTCTATCTCTGCCCTCTCTCTGTCTCTGTGCTCCTCTCTATGGACACATCTTCCTATGTCACTGGATGGTATTTGTTGACAGCCGCCATTATGCAGTGTAAGACTGGAGACTGAGTTTAATAGACAGAAGTCCTCTCTAGAGCAGTGGTCCCCAACCAATGGCTCAGGAGCCACATGTGACTCGTGGCCCCCTGATGTGTGGCTCGCCATGGCAGTCCTGAGTCGTGACCAAATGTACTGGCAATTGAAGTCTAGATTTACCACCAGACAGTGCCAGCTTGGAAGGTATAATACTAGGCTCACAACATACTAAAAGGCTGAGGACCTCCGCTCTAGAGTCAGGGGTGTTCATAGAGATGACTTCTTTCTTTAGATTGTAAGCTCTTCGCAGCAGGTGGTGATCCAAGGGATATCCGATCTCCACATGTGGGATCAGAAAGGAATTTATCCTCCGGAGACTCTGATCTCCAGGTTGTTTCTTCACCATCCTCTGGATCACTAGGTTGTGGTTCTTCTTTACGGATCGTAGAACAATGAGTGCTCTTTATGGACGGTCACATCGACCGATGGACCTGATAGAAGAACTACAACTCCCATAATTTAATATCATACGATACAAGCCGTCTTGTAGAAACTGCGTCTACCCCAAGTGCATGGCATGCTGAAGAAAACATAAACCGCCTGGTATACTGCATGGCTCAGTATTGAATAGGCCCCATTGACTATAAAGACGGGGCTCCGCCTCCAGTTATTTCAGGCTCCAATGTCAGCTAGTGAAAAACTAACCTAAAACGGAGAGAATTTATGATTTTCTAAGTATGCAAAGTTTTGGAGGGAAAAAAACAGACACACTGACCCTCTTATTTATGCTGATTTATTCCCATAGACTTGTATTGAAACTCTCTACAAGTCTATGATGACAGGAATTGTAACAATGTATCTGTTTAGGTTGTGTTTATCCACTCCACCCCTCCCACAAGAAGGTTCTAGTTCAGCCAGAAACTGTATATAAGGAGAGCAGTCAGAGCCCCTAGTTGTCTGCAGATAGGGAACAGTAGGGATGCTGAGCCACAGAACCTGGGTTACCAGTCCTGTGACCACAGAGATAGCAAGATGACTAGGCTGCAGACTTTGGTCCTCCAGCCTTTGGTCAGGGTACCAGGCTTCTGACAGAGTGAGGGACAGCTAGCTCAGGCCTTTCCTCTGCACAGAACCTTCTTCTGCCAGGGAGGAGACTGGAGAAGCCAGCCCTGTGCCTCGTCTGTATTGTTTTGCACCTGAATCCCTCCAGTAAAGAAGCACCCTGGTCACTGCAGACCCTGATTCTCTGGACTTATTTCCCATTGCACCACGCCTTACATCCATTCCTGAGAACAGAAGCACGTGGTGACACCTCAACGGTGTCCGGGGGACCCAGTGTAGCACTAAATTGCAGGAAGAGTAGTGCTCTTCCCAGTGAGCATTAGCTGCACAGGCGCTCAGCTTCTATACTGCCCCCACTCAGGGCCTCTGAAGGCTTGCTCACTGCTGAAGGCCTGGCTTCAGACTACTATGCTGCCCACGGTGTTCAGAACGTCCTGACCCTACCTAATCTTCGGCCCCTTTACTTGGAACATAAGTCTTCACACCCTTTACTCAGGTCTTGGTTGAGGCCCCTTTGGCAGTGATTCCAGCCTCCAGTCTTCTTTGAGATGATGCCACAAGGTTTACACTTGAATTTGGGGATTTCTGGCCGTTCTTCTCTGCAGATACTCTCCAGCTTTGTCAGCCGCTCCTGTGTTGTCCTGGCCGTGTGCTTAGGGTCATTGTCTTGTAAGGTGAACCTTCAGCTCAGTCCGAGGTCCAGAGCTCTCGATCAGGTTCTCAGTAACAATATCTCTGGACTTTGCTCCAATCAACTTTCCCTCCACCCAGGTCTCCCAGTCCCCCCAGACATGATGCTGCCACCACCATGCTTCACTGTAGGGACTGTATTGGGCAGGTGATGAGCGGCGCCTGGTCTCCTCCAGACATGATGCTGCCACCACCATGCTTCACTGTAGGGATGGTATTGGGCAGGTGATGAGCGGTGCCTGGTCTCCTCCAGACATGATGCTGCCACCACCATGCTTCACTGTAGGGATGGTATTGGGCAGGTGATGAGCAGTGCCTGGTCTCCTCCAGACATGATGCTGCCACCACCATGCTTCACTGTAGGGATGGTATTGGGCAGGTGATTAGCGGCGCCTGGTCTCCTCCAGACATGATGCTGCCCCTTTCTAGCCGCTCAGCCATAAAGCCCAGATTGGTGGAGGCTGCAGTGACGGTTGACCTTCTGGAAGTTTCTCCCATCTGCACACAGGATCTCTGGAGCTTGGCCAGAGTGACCATTGGGTTCTTGGTCTCCTCTCTTACCAAGGCCCTTCCCCTGATTATTTAGTTTGGAGGGCGGCAGATCTAGGAAGAGTCGGGGTTCTTCTTCTTCCAGGTAAGAATTATGGAGGCCGCTGTGCTCCTGGGAACTCTCAGTGCAGCAGAAATGTCTCTGCCCCCTTCTCCAGATCTGAGCCTCCACACAATCCTGTCTCTGAGCTCTACAGGCAGTTCTCTCCTCCTCATGGCTTGGTTTTGGCTCTGATGCATCGTCAGCTGTGAGATCTTCTATAGACAGGGCTGTGTCCTTCCACATCATCTCCAATCAGCTGAATTTACCACAGGTGACTCCAATCAAGGTGTAGAACGTCTCAGAGATGATCCAGAGAAATGGGAGGAACCAGAGATGAATGTCAAGTGTCACAGCAAAGGGGCTGAAGACTTATATCCATGTGAAAGGGGCTGAAGACTTATATCCATGTGAAAGGGGCTGAAGGCGTACAGTACAGACCAAAAGTTTGGACACACCTTCTCATTTAAAGAGTTTTCTTTATTTTCATGACTATGAAGTCATCAAAACTATGAATTAACACATGTGGAATTATATACATAACAAACAAGTGTGAAACAACTGAAAATATGTCATATTCTAGGTTCTTCAAAGTAGCCACCTTTTGCTTTGATTACTGCTTTGCACACTCTTGGCATTCTCTTGATGAGCTTCAAGAGGTAGTCCCCTGAAATGGTCTTCCAACAGTCTTGAAGGAGTTCCCAGAGATGCTTAGCACTTGTTGGCCCTTTTGCCTTCACTCTGCGGTCCAGCTCACCCCAAACCATCTCGATTGGGTTCAGGTCCGGTGACTGTGGAGGCCAGGTCATCTGGCGCAGCACCCCATCACTCTCCTTCATGGTCAAATAGCCCTTACTTTCAAAGTTTTCCCAATTTTTCGGCTGACTGACTGACCTTCATTTCTTAAAGTAATGATGGCCACTCGTTTTTCTTTACTTAGCTGCTTTTTTCTTGCCATAATACAAATTCTAACAGTCTATTCAGTAGGACTATCAGCTGTGTATCCACCTGACTTCTCCTCAACGCCACTGATGGTCCCAACCCCATTTATAAGGCAAGAAATCCCACTTATTAAACCTGACAGGGCACACCTGTGAAGTGAAAACCATTTCAGGGGACTACCTCTTGAAGCTCATCAAGAGAATGCCAAGAGTGTGCAAAGCAGTAATCAAAGCAAAAGGTGGCTACTTTGAAGAACCTAGAATATGACATATTTTCAGTTGTTTCACACTTGTTTGTTATGTATATTATTCCACATGTGTTAATTCATAGTTTTGATGCCTTCATAGTCATGAAAATAAAGAAAACTCTTTGAATGAGAAGGTGTGTCCAAACTTTTGGTCTGTACTGTAGATCCATGTGAAAGGGGCTGAAGACTTATATCCATGTGAAAGGGGCTGAAGACTTATATCCATGTGAAAGGGGCTGAAGACTTATATCCATGTGAAAGGGGCTGAAGACTTATGCTCAGGACAAATTAAAGTTTTTCCTTTGTAATAAATTACCATTCTGTTCTCACTTTCTCATTCTGGGGGGTGAGGGCAGAATGATGGGGAAACTGATAGCACAAGGAGCGAGATAACAGAATGCGAGGCCAGTGAGGGGTGTGAAGACTTTCTGAGCGCTCTGTATATTTATGTGTGCTGTATATTTCTCTATTTCTGTGTCTTTATTACAGTTCAATGTCTTTCCACGTGTGGAATATATTTATGAAGACTTGATGACCTGATGTCAGATAGAAGAAGTTGTATTCACTTTGCTCTGGTAGGAAACTCGTTTTCCTAGTAATTAAAGGGGATGTCTCCGTTACTAAGGCGAGAGGAGACACAGTCCCGGCCGGGATGCAGCAGAATACTCCGGCGCCCGCTCTTTCAGTAGCTCCTATTGCGATCCATGGGATCTACAGAAACAATGTACAACAACAAGCGCCACTGTTTCTGAGTTCGGGAATCTGCATAGCCGGCTGTGCTACACTGTTTCCATAGCTCTCCTCCTTACAGGGGTCACGGCAGCTGAGATACAAAGAGCTGTTTGCAGGGTCCCCACCCCTTATCCCAGCAAATAATATCAGGCCTCCCCATGCTGCCGACAGCAGCCAATCAGAGCGCAGTTTTCATTTATCATACTGCTTTTGAAAAATGAAAGCTGTGCTGTGATTGGTTGCCGTGGGTAACATGGCCAGGTGTCTGTTCGGTCGCTCTCCAGGTCGCCTCCCTTTGGATCATTTGTTCCTTGAAGAACCAACTAAGGATCCTTAAGAAGTAAACTCCACCTCCTGACAACAGTTGCAGGGAGTCACCTGACAACCTTCCCTGCAGTCCTGACTCTCCATGTTTCAAAGGGTGGGTTCACATCTGCGTTCTGGATTCCGTTATGGCTTTCCGTTATAACATGGTTATAACGGAAAATAACGGAATCCATAAGACGTAAGGACGGATCCGTTATGCTGCCCATAGACTTGTATTATGACGGAATGCAAAACAGAAGCCTTTAAAAGGCATTCCGTTTTGCTTTCCGCCTTAATAGAAGTGTAACATCCCAGAGTATGTCACAAAACTCTGTCGCCCTGCTACAACATGTCAGGTCCATATGTATTGTCATCTTGTGTAATATAACACTGCATTCATTATTGTATGTATTTTCCAGGCCTGTTTGATATACCATGCTGTAATTTCCATGTACACCAGCAGGTGGCAGCAATATGTTCAGCAGACCATTGCCAGTTTAGTATTGCTAGATTGGAATAGTTCATTCCAGTCTAGCTCCCCCCTCTTTGAGGAGGAGTGGAATGTTCCCACATCCTACCTCATGGGGAGGAAAGGAAGTTTAGTAGTGTGTTCCAGCCCCCTCCTTGGGGAAGGCTGTGTTGGTAGGAGCTCCCAGAAACAGGGATCCCAACCTAGGAACCAGCCTCGGCTGAGGCCAAGGATCACTCTTCCCAGCCTGAGTCCTCTACCTCAGCTGGTTGACAAGCAAGCAGCACCTCCAAGACTACAGATCTCCAGGAAGCCATTCCCTGCGAGCAGTCCTGTGAGTAACTTATCCAAAAACCAGGAGAAATCACATACCTCCTCAGCTAGTCAGGCCCACACCAAGCAGACTACAGACAGAGCAGAAGATAGACACCTGCCAGATTCTCTAGGCATATGACAAGAAGAAGAATAGATATAGATTCCTGCCACATATTGCCAATACCTGCTGGGACCCAAGACTATTGCTGTATTTTGTATGGATTCAAGCTGCATTAAGTAAAGACGAGTTGGATTATATTTCCTGTCTGGATTGCATTCATTCCTCAATTACTCCTACTGACCACACTCAATTTATTGCAAGTGAGCCAGGATCCAGGAGTCCAGCCGTACCAAGGTAGGAGACACCGTTGACACTACAATACCTACTATACAGAGACATTATCCCCCTCTGGCATTCCTCACCTGGTAGGTGAGTTATAACATCTTAAAGGGCCCTGCTACAGTACCTGCGCAAGCTGCAATTGGCGTCACGAACTAATACACATATATCCTGACCCACTGTACCAGTGTCCTGCTCATTGCAGAAGTTTATGGGGAAGCATAAAGGATCTGCCTGGTTTCCGTTATGCAGAACGGAGAAAAAAGTCCTGTCGACAGGACTTTGTTTTCCGTCTTGCATACCGGGACCAGGATGGATCCCTTATGATTCCCCATAGACTTCTATTTAGACGGATCAAAACGGAATGCCTCTAAAGGCCTCCGTTTTGAATTCCATCTTATGGATTCCTTTATAACCATTTTATAACGGAATGCCATAACGGAATCCAGAACGCAGATGTGAACCCACCCTAGGGAGTCTGATGGGTGGCGTTCACCTCTTCCAGGCTTCTGATTGGCACAGATTGGCTGCTGTTCAGACTGGCAGTCCTAGTGACGGGCTGTAGAATTCCGACCTGCTGCTGACGCTCTTGTGTTACCAAGGAAACGCTGAGACTACGTTTCATCACACCGCACAGCAGAGCCGACACAGACACCAACACAGCACAGACTAGGACTTTGCTACATAAAGCACACAGTCCGGATAATGGTCCTGATAAAGGGGCGACCTCTGGAGCCATCTTACAGTAGGTCGGTCTGTGTTACCCAAGGCAACCAATCACAGCGCAGCTTTCATTTCTCACGAGCATAAAACAAAATGAAAGCTGTGCTGTGATTGGTTGCTATGGGTAACACAGACCGGCCTACTGTAAGACAGTTCCAGAATTATACTCCTATTACTCCTCACCATTGTCAAGATCTCTGCTTGCTGTTACTGAATGGGAACATTCAGTGTTGATGTGCAGAGGCTCCAGATCCCCCCGGGCCTAGTCCTGTTACAATGGAGCTCTATGGATGGTGTCGATCCCATAATAACCGCGCTTTGCGTTATCTGCTGCCTCAGGACCTGGACAACGTATCATCATAGAGGGAACCTCGTTTCTGCAGCAAAACAATGATCCAGGATCCAGAAGGCGCCGACATGGAAGTTCTGGAGACCCGAATAGAGCCTCATGTGTCATGAACTGGGAGGGGGCACTTACTTTTACACAGGGCTTATATGAAAGTTGGAGAATTTTCTATATCTAAAGCCGCAGATTTACCGCATTAGCGGCTGTTCAGTGAGACATATATGTAATAACCGGACACACGGAAGGGGGTGAATACTATCTGCGCTGCAATAAATGGCGCAGACGTATTCTGGGAAATTTCACATGAAAATTTCTTACATTTCTGTTCCAGTTCTTCATGTTACTGCATCCTTACTTGTAATTGCCTTTACAGTGGCATCAGGTGGTTAATTACAGGAGGGGGTTAATAATCCAGGGCAGGGTGGGTCAATCACCTGGGCAGAGCTGGGGGGTCAATGAGCTGGGGCAGAGCTGGGGGGTCAATCAGCTGGGGCAGAGCTGGGGGGTCATTTAGCCGGGGCAGAGCTGTGGGGTCATTTAGCCGGGGCAGAGCTGTGGGGTCATTTAGCCGGGGCAGAGCTGTGGGGTCATTTAGCCGGGGCAGAGCTGTGGGGTCAATCACCTGGGCAGAGCTGGGGGGTCAATCAGCCGGGGCAGAGCTGGGGGGTCATTTAGCCGGGGCAGAGCTGTGGGGTCAATCAGCTAGGGCAGAGCTGGGGGGTCAATCAGCCGGGGCAGAGCTGGGGCGTCAATCAGCCAGGGCAGAGCTGGGGGGTCAATCAGCCGGGGCAGAGCTGGGGGGTCAATCAGCCGGGGCAGAGCTGGGGCGTCAATCAGCCAGGGCAGAGCTGGGGGGTCAATCAGCCGGGGCAGAGCTGTGGGGTCATTTAGCCGGGGCAGAGCTGTGGGGTCATTTAGCCGGGGCAGAGCTGTGGGGTCATTTAGCCGGGGCAGAGCTGTGGGGTCATTTAGCCGTGGCAGAGCTGTGGGGTCAATCACCTGGGCAGATCTGGGGGGTCAATCAGCCGGGGCAGAGCTGGGGGGTCATTCAGCCGGGGCAGAGCTGGGGGGTCATTTAGCCGTGGCAGAGCTGTGGGGTCAATCACCTGGGCAGATCTGGGGGGTCAATCAGCCGGGGCAGAGCTGGGGGGTCATTCAGCCGGGGCAGAGCTGGGGGGTCATTTAGCCGGGGCAGAGCTGGGGGGTCAATCACCTGGGCAGAGCTGGGGGGTCAATCAGCCGGGGAAGAGCTGGGGGGTCAATCAGCCGGGGCAGAGCTGGGGGGTCAATCAGCCGGGGCAGAGCTGGGGGGTCAACCAGTCAGGGCAGAGCTGGGGGGGTCAATCAGCCGGGGCAGAGCTGGGGGGGTCAATCAGCCAGGGCAGAGCTGGGGGGGTCAATCAGCCAGGGCAGAGCTGGGGGGTCAATCAGCCAGGGCAGAGCTGGGGGGTCAATCACCTGGGCAGAGCTGGGGGGTCAATCAGCCGGGCAGAGCTGGGGGGTCATTTAGCCGGGGCAGAGCTGTGGGGTCAATCAGCCAGGGCAGAGCTGGGGGGTTAATCAGCCAGGGCAGAGCTGGGGGGTCATTTAGCTGGGGCAGAGCTGGGGGGTCAATCAGCCAGGGCAGAGCTGGGGGGTCAATCAGCCAGGGCAAAGCTGGGGGGTCAATCAGCCAGGGCAGAGCTGGGGGGTCATTTAGCTGGGGCAGAGCTGGGGGGTCAATCAGCCAGGGCAGAGCTGGGGTGGGGGGTCAGTCACCTGGGCAGAGCTGGGGGTTATTTAGCCGGGGCAGAGCTAGGGGGGGCGATCAGCCAGGGGAGAGCTGAGGGGGTTAATCACCCGGGCAGAGCTGCAAGTGGTTATTTGGGAGCCCGCCAATCACTGCCGGACCAGCGCCAGGTGACAGATACTACAAGGCGTGAGAAGCGTGTACCCATTCTGACACGCCAGCGGCCGGACCCTTCATCCAGATACACAGACCCTCAACTGGCGCCTGAGACTGTGCCTCTTGTCAAGGGCAAGTGGGGACAGAAGAAGGGTGCCAGGAGGAGGGGGCAAACAGGGACAAGTCCCATCGTCACGCAGGCAACAAGAATGGTTCAGTTACCCCAAAGCATCACGGCCACTCGGCGGAGCGAATAGAATCCTAAAGCTAGTGGAAATAGTCTAATGTTATGGTAGAGTCGCAGGTTTTGTGGCCAAAGCCAGAAGTGACTGCAGAATAGAAAGGAAAGGAAAGGAAGGATTAGGCTATGTTCACACTGCTTTGGGTGCAGAATCAGCAATACCATGAATGGGAATTCATTATGGCGCAGGTTTTTATGAGGGCGGATTTGAAATGCTTCTCACAGGGGAAAAAAGCAGCGTCACTTCGGGCACGTTTTCTGCAGGGAGCTGAACCCAGATTAGCTCAGCTGAATCAGGCAAAATCTGCGTGCGAATCCGCTGCAGAAATCCACGTATCCTGCTGGATCTACTGACTCCCGAAACTGCATCAGAAACTCCAGCAGAAATCGCACCAAAAACTCCAGCGGAAACCGCACCAAAAACTCCAGCGGAAATCGCACCAAAAACTCCAGCGGAAACCGCACCAAAAACTCCAGCGGAAATCGCACCAAAGCCATACTAATAATTGCACGAAAATCTGTGACCACATTTACTAAAATGTCTGCGGCTGTTCTTAGTCTAAAAATGCTGTTTATTAGGCTACATTCACACGAACGTTGTGTTCTGTGGATCCGCAAAACATGGACACTGGCCCATGTGCGGTCCACAATTTGCAGAGCGCACATGCCACGGCTATTATAGAAAATGCCTATTCTTGGCCACAATTGCGGACAAGAATTGGACATGTTCTATTTTTTTTGCGGGGCCGTGGCATGGAGCAACGGATGTGGACAGGATGTGTCTAATTTCTATTCCACTCCAGGGCAGGCATCATTTTGTTTGACTGTTTTCAGTGGTGAAGTGCGACTTTTTTTGCACTGGAAGGCGCACTTTGCTGGAGTCTTTTCTCCGCAAGGATGTGACTTTTTTCATACACAAATAAATGAGACCTGTCTAAGTAAATATGAACCTGTCATTCTGGAAAACAGCCACCAGAGGTCAGACTGATAGTGATACGCCGCGTCTAATTCATCAACTGTTGTGCGACTTTTAATAAATACCCGGTAAAAGAAAGACAAAGGAAATACGCCGCTCTAATTTTATGGCCAAAAACAGGCGCACTCGATGAATGTGCCCCATTGTGTGTCTCCAGCCAATAACTGATAGGCTACATCCACACGACCTTATGTGTTTTGCAGTCGGAGAATTGTGGATCCTCAAAAAAAAAAAAACGGAGACATCCGTATGCCATCCGTTGTTTTTTTTGCGGATCCATTGTGACAATGCCTAAAACGGACAAGAATAGGACATGTTCTATTTTTTTCCGGGGCTACGGAACGGACATACTGATGCGGACAGCACGCGGTGTGCTGTCCGCATTTTTTGCGGACCCATTGAAATGAATGGGTCCGCAACCTATCCGCAAAAAAAACGGGACACGGAAACAAACAACGTTCGTGTGCATGAGGCCATACACCGCAGTTTTGTCACCCAGCTTCCCAAACACCCTGAGTGGCACATAATTCTGCGCTTGTGTAGGGATCGGCCGCGATCATGTGACACGTCGTCAGTGCAGGAGTTCATTGAAAGAAAACCCTAATACACTTGGGCCAGGAATGGACAGACCCTTTAAGCAGACGTCAGCGACCCAGACGCTGTGCAGTACTTTACTCCGTGGCGGGTGTATGTGGCATTTAGTACAGGACAGGAACCCCGCGCCTCCAGCGCCGCTCGCCCCCGCACTACGATTCTCGTCTCGCCATCTCACATCATTTTCCATTTCAGCTTATTTTACCGTACATGGGTTTTCTCTGGAGCAGAGCCGCCCGTCACTCCAGTCTCGCCCGTGAAATTCGCTTCTATTTTTACTCTCCGGCCTTTGTTGTTCGCGCCGCTCTAATCCTCGCTGATAGAAACGATTCGCACTAAGCTGAAACGGGTTAAAAATTCTGCGTGGTGCGCCGGGCGCGAGGCTTTGATCCGTGGGCTGCGCACTTCGCACGTTATAAATTATTCCCTGCTAACGTCGCTGCATCTCACCGTCAATTAACACCTTGCCTGCCGCAGGCACCAGTGATGGAAACCGTTGTGACGCACTCGACAAAAGCTTCTTAAAGGAACAGGAAGATTTTATTTATCTGGCGAACTGCTGCTGTCAGGAAGCTAGAATGGTGAATGCAGCTTTGAATGTGAACGGAGTATACGATGACCTCTGTTGTAGGTTTTACGTATACATTGATATGGTGACCCCTCAAAGGGGTTGTGCCTGTCTAGACAGATGCGGGGGTCACATGTATAGACGAGCATCATCTCTGCGACACAGTAAAGCACGGAGCGCTGGAACAGTGCGGTTTTAAATAAAATGTTATTATTTTAGCCCAAAACCCCTTTAAGCTCAGCGTTTCTGCAGTTCTTGCTGCACCAGGTTGCAGCGTCTGTCACACGATCCTCACCTCATACAAATCATCCGTGTTTATCCTCCAGCCTCCGACGTCCACCTTCAGGCAACTTTAGTGTTTTCGCACAACTGAAATGCTTTAGGGCTCAAGCACTTGAACATGTTTTTTTTTTACGTGTCCATTCTGTTATTTTTGCAGCCCATATGCAGAACCATTCACTTCAATGGGTCCGCAAAAAAACTGAAATGGCCATTTCGCAAAGGATAGAACATGTCCTATTCTTGTCCTTTTTTTTGACAAGCAAGTGCGGATGCAATGCGATTTTCACGGATGGTTGCTAAGGAGATGATGTTAATAAATAGGGATGAGCCCCGGGACCCCATTAAAGTCCATTTACTTTATTATTTTCCATTATATATATAATATATATTCTTAATACAGAATGCCAAGTACAATGTCCATTGAGGGTTAAAAAGTAATAAAAAAATGACTCACCTCATCCACTTGATCGCGCAGCCGTTATCGTCTTCTTTCTTCTTCTTGCAGGACCCGCGCTGACGTCATCGCCGCACTCACCGCGGTCAGCGAAGTCCGGGTTCGGGTCTGGATACCAACATTCAGTTTTTTATCACATGCGCGCAAAACGCATTAAAACGCTTTGCACTCACGTGGAAAAAACTGAACAACGCAACGCAATCGCAGACAAAACTGACTGAAATTGCGTGCGCACTCGCACGGGTTTCCCGCAAGGCCTCCTCAATGCATCCGGACCTCTTCTGCGACCCCCGTTTGAAAGGGGCCTAATTGTGAGCTAAAACCAGGTGCGGCTCCAACCCCAGAACAGGAGCAGATCTTCCCTTTATACCTCATGTCTTCGGAGGCTCCGATCACTGACCAAACACTGACGTGTGAATGAGCCCTTACTCTGCAAGTACACAATCTGGAGAATTTCTCTCCTGTTTCTCTTCAGACTGTTACATTTTACCTGCACTGATACATTGTAACAAAGCATCAGGACTGAAGAGAGATGTGTGCTGTTGAGGAGGACTGTCTGGGCTGGATGCAACAAACTCATTAGCTTCAGGTCCGGACAGATTTTTAGCCTCTGGATGTAAACGTTGATGCTTTTATTCACATACAGCAAGCAGAGGTCTAGAAAATGCTGAGGAAATCAGTGTCAGTGATGATCTACGGGACTCACTAAGACTCTGCTTCGATCACCAAGGCCAAGAAGAGGTGATTACGCGCGTCAGAGCATAAAACGCGTGTAAACAATGCGCAGCGAACGCCCATGTTCTTACAATGTAAACTGGGACCAGGGGGGGGGGTCGCTGCTCATGGAGATGACAACGCGGCGGTGACCGCGCTCCCTGGCGTTCCTCAGCTTTTTATATGGCTCCGGCGGGCGCTCCTCTCATCTCCGGTTTGTGGCCTTTTTTGGTTATCTGTGTCCTGACTGATTCAAGTAATAAAAACAACAAAACACCGAGCGGCGCAGCGAAGAGGAGGGTGGGAAGGGTATCGGGAGGGGAGCCTATTATTTATATTGTGGCCCCCCAGGAATATACACAGGGACTGCGGGTGATATAGCAGAGCTGAGCGTTTCTGCAGGTTCCGTAAAACACTGACTGGGCTCAGGCCGCTGATTAACCCCCGTCCATAATGTGCCAACTGTATAAGAATATCCACAGCCGCCGCAAACCGTGAGAAACTGACCTTAAAGGGACGGGTCATCATCTATGAAGCTACACTTAGGCCGCGGCCGTGCCGCCCCAATATCCTGCACACACTGCTTTATGTAATGCCCCCCACAATATGTACCAGAGCAATGGTCATCCAGAGCTCCCTGCTGCATGGATAGAATACATGAAAACATAAGTGGGGGAGGGAAGAGTGTGACATTATATGAATCGCGGTGGGTGGCGCTATCTGACAGATCTGGCACAGCGTATGGAAGCATATAACGTCCTCATATAACTCATCCACCGGGGGCGCTCTTCTACAGACAGTTATCAGGTTCAGTTATAAAACACTGCACCAAAACTGCAGCACAAGTAACACACCTTAAAGGGCGAATACAGATTTTATTACAATGCGTCGCCAGAAAACAGTAAAATGCAACAAACAAAATCCATCACCATAAAAAAAAGCCACAAAGATTCTTACAGAAACGGTGTCAAGAACGTTTGGCGCTCGGCCGCCCCTCATAAATTATGGCATTTAGTCCTTTTAAAGGATCGTGGCTAAAAATTCAACAATAGTGTGAACCGGATCCGAACACTGCGCAAAAAGACTGGCGCCTCCCTGAGGTGGCATTGTCAGGAGAGTGGATAGATGATTATCAATTCCCTCAAATTAAATTACACCTCCCCCTCCCCCCGGGGCCTGGAGTAATGAGGATCCCTTATTAGTGAGGGCCCTGGCACCTGCCGCTGTCACCTTCCGCGTCCCTGGCATGCCTGGTGCTCTTACGCCAGCGGAGCACAATCTGTCCCCTGGAGACCCGGCTTTATTTCTGTTGTGATGACTTCAGCGCAGCCGCCGTCACATCTACCTAAACACAGGTGGCCGCCCGAGGCGACACGACCTCTGAACGTCCTTGGGACAGAGAGAAGGCAATATATTGTGCCCCCTCTCCAAGGCTCAATCCACTGAACTATATGGTGCCCAGAAATCCCAAAACTTTAATGGGATGGAAACCGCTCAGCAACAATGTCACAAAATAACATAAACAATAAGAACAATAAACAATAGACAGCAACTTAGTTTCAATGTTGCACCTTTCTCGCGTTGTCTGGCTGCAGCCTGCAGTGTAAAGAATGGTGGTTTTCATTCTACATCCAGGATCCTGTCTACCTGCACACATCTATACCAGATATATATAAACGAGATTATACAGTATTTGGGCTCATGCTCATGAACGTTTTTTGCGTTCCGTATACGGGCCGTATTTTTATTCCGTATACGGAACCATTCATTTCAATAGGTCCGCAAAAGATGCGGACAGCACTCTGCGTGCTGTCCGCATCCGTTTCCCCGCAAAAATTATGAGGCATGTCCTATTCTTGTCCGTTTTGAGGACAAGAATAGGCATTTCTATAAAGGGCCTCCTGTTCCGTTCCACAAATTGCGCAAGGCACACGGGCGGCATCCGTTTTTTGCAGATCCGCAATTTGCGGACTGCTAAAAACAGCACGGTGGTGTGCATGAGCCCTTAGAGCTCCCCTTCCTGAATTCCTTGTATTATCTTGATCCACGTCTTCCTTCGGGGCAGATACTAAACGTGAATCCCGTGTGACCAGGATCGGGAATCTATCAATCATGGCGTCGCTGCACCAATCCCTTAAACACAATATTCACAAACATGGAGGAAAAAAACGGAACCTTTTAACATTTCCTCTGTCAATTGGCTGTCACACCTCTCCTTGCTGTCAGTGAAAGAGAACGCTGCTTCCATTCAGTGGCTGAAGGCCCGCCGTGGCTTAGTCCTGCTCACATAGCTGAATTTCGTGCAAGAAAATTCCCAGACGATCATAAATGTTCAGTTTTTAGAACAATTCGCTCCGTTCATTACAGATTTCCCGGTGTGTTCGCCCATATAACAACCAGCGCCCGATACCAGGGGCGTTAGAACGGCGGCTGCCTCGTGTGCGGTCGGCTGTGGTGCTCAGCGCTGGATTCCTTTACTTGCTATCTGACACCCCAAGAGCAGATTTATATTGTACTGTCCCTTTAAGGCAGAGCACCATGTAGACCTCCAGTGTTGCTCCCAGGGCAGTATTTCAGGGGTCTAGGCGGAGCCGGGGTGATGCTGCTGTCAGCGATACCGTCCAGCGTGATACATAAGAATATTCCATATACAAGAGGAAGCAGAATGAAGAGATTACGAGCGATAATCCCAAGCGCCCCCCCCCCCAATGTTATAGAGAAAATATGAAGATTACGAGGGACATTTCTTCCCCATAATCTGCTGTACAGATGGCTGAGGGATGAGCGCAGCGACCGCACAGCATCACAAACTGCCGCGCTTCAGAGGAGTCTCCCAGAAAATCTAAAATAATTTAAAAAACTGAAACTTGAGGACTCAGGAGGACTGCAAGCACAGGAAATGCTACAAAATGAACCCCCAAAACTATGAAGACTCCGCCCAACATCACCCCAACAGGCATGAGAAGCTCAGGGGTGGTCCTACTGCAAAGCTCAGGGGTGGTCCTACTGCAAAGCTCGGGGTGGTCTTACTGCAAGGCTCAGTGGTGGTCCTACTACAAAGCTCGGGGGTAGTCCTCCTGCCAAGCTCGGCGGTGGTCCTACTGCAAAGCTCGGGGGTGGTCCTGCTGCAAAGCTAGGATTGGTCTTACTGCAAGGCTCAGTGGTGGGCCTACTACAAAGCTCGCCGGTGGTCCTCCTGCCAAGCTAGGGGGTGGTCCTGCTGCAAGGCTCAGGGGTGGTACTACTGCAAAGCTCGGGGGTGGTCCTACTGCAAAGCTAGGATTGGTCTTACTGCAAGGCTCAGTGGTGGGCCTACTACAAAGCTTGGGGGTGGTCCTCCTGCCAAGCTCCGGGGTGGTCCTGCTGCAAAGCTTAGGGGTTGTAGTACTGCAAAGCTCAGGGGTGGTCCTACTGCAAAGCTTAGGGGTTGTAGTACTGCAAAGCTCAGGGGTGGTCCTACTGCAAAGCTTAGGGGTTGTAGTACTGCAAAGCTCGGGGGTGGTCCTACTGCAAAGCTTAGGGGTTGTAGTACTGCAAAGCTCGGGGGTGGTCCTACTGCAAAGCTTAGGGTTTGTAGTACTGCAAAGCTCAGGGGTGGTCCTACTGCAAAGCTAGGATTGGTCTTACTGCAAGGCTCAGTGGTTCGCCTACTACAAAGCTCGGGGGTGGTCCTCCTGCCAAGCTCCGGGGTGGTCCTACTGCAAAGCTTAGGGGTTGTAGTACTGCAAAGCTCAGGGGTGGTCCTACTGCAAAGCTTAGGGGTTGTAGTACTGCAAAGCTCGGGGGTGGTCCTATTGCAAAGCTTAGGGGTTGTAGTACTGCAAAGCTCGGGGGTGGTCCTACTGCAAAGCTTAGGGGTTGTAGTACTGCAAAGCTCAGGGGTGGTCCTACTGCAAAGCTTAGGGGTTGTAGTACTGCAAAGCTCGGGGGTGGTCCTACTGCAAAGCTTAGGGGTTGTAGTACTGCAAAGCTCGGGGGTGGCCCTACTGCAAAGCTTAGGGGTTGTAGTACTGCAAAGCTCGGGGGTGGTCCTACTGCAAAGCTTAGGGGTTGTAGTACTGCAAAGCTTAGGGGTTGTAGTACTGCAAAGCTCGGGGGTGGTCCTACTGCAAAGCTCGGGGGTGGTCCTACGCAAAGCTTAGGGGTTGGTCTGAGTCATATTGAATGTCCCCTAATAACAGAACCCGCCCCTAATACTGTGTTCCCACATTCTAAACTATTCCTCAAAATAATAACTGCAGCGCTCATACTCATTTTACCGCCCTGCAGGGGGTCGTGTGCCGCTTATCAGTTGTACGTTTCTTCCTTTGCCGATCTTTATAACCCCAGAGATTGGCGCAGGAGGCGGGTCTTGGTGGCAGGAGCGCTCTGCTACGTGACTGGTTGCTCAGTAATCGGCTATGGAGTTGCTGGTTCCATTCACACATCGTAACGAGCATCCAGTGCGGTTTATGCCAAATGAGGCGCCGCTTCTCCCCGGATGCAGTAAGACGCCCTCCACGATAACGACTTCCTAATAATTAGTCGCGGATTACTGAGGAGCAAATCCCTGACCAGGAGCTTATGCCCGGATGTAAAGCCGGCCGCCACCTGACACCGGCAGAGCGCCCCAAGCCCAGCACTGAAACGCGTCCTGGTAAATTCCAGGGGTGCAACAAGGGGGGCTGAAGGGGCAAGTGCCCAGGGAGGGGGGTAACAAGCCAATCTGACCTGGCCAGGGGATTTATATACAGGGCTGAGGCAGCAAGCTTATCCCAGAGCTGTGGTGTTACATAGGACTGCAGAGACATCTACTACATTATATGTACGCAGGGAGATATCACTGTGTTATCTGTGGTGTTACATAGGACTGCAGGTGACATCTACTACATTATCTGTACACAGGGAGATATCACTGTGTTATCTGTGGTGTTACATAGGACTGCAGGTGACATCTACTACATTATCTGTACACAGGGAGATATCACTGTGTTATCTGTGGTGTTACATAGGACTGCAGGTGACATCTACTACATTATCTGTACTCAGAGAGTTATCACTGTGTTATCTGTGGTGTTACATGGGACTGCAGGTGACATGTACTACATTATCTGTACGCAGGGAGATATCACTGTGTTATCTGTGGTGTTACATAGGACTGCAGGTGACATCTACTACATTATCTGTACTCAGAGATATCACTGTGTTATCTGTGGTGTTACATGGGACTGCAGGTAACATCTACTACATTATCTGTACTCAGTTATCACTGTGTTATCTGTGGTGTTACATAGGACTGCAGGTGACATCTACTACATTATCTGTACTCAGAGAGTTATCACTGTGTTATCTGTGGTGTTACATGGGACTGCAGGTGACATCTACTACATTATCTGTACGCAGGGAGATATCACTGTGTTATCTGTGGTGTTACATAGGACTGCAGGTGACATCTACTACATTATCTGTACTCAGAAAGAGTTATCACTGTTATCTGTGGTGTTACATGGGACTGCAGGTGACATCTACTACATTATCTGTATGCAGGGAGATATCACTGTGTTATCTGTGGTGTTACATAGGACTGCAGGTGACATCTACTAAATTATCTGTACTCAGAATAAGTTATCACTGTTATCTGTGGTGTTACATAGGACTGCAGGTGACATGTACTACATTATCTGTACTCAGAGTTATCGCTGTGTTATCTGTGGTGTTACATAGGACTGCAGGAGGCATCTACTACATTATCTGTACGCAGAGAGTTATCACTGTGTTATCTGTGCTGTTACATAGGACTGCAGGTGGCATCTACTACATTATCTGTACTCAGAGAGTTATCACTGTGTTATCTGTGGTGTTACATAGGACTGCAGGTGACATCTACTACATTATATGTACTCAGAGAGATATCACTGTTATCTGTGGTGTTACATAGGACTGCAGGTGGCATCTACTACATTATATGTACTCAGAGAGTTATCGCTGTGTTATCTGTGGTGTTACATAGGACTGCAGGTGACATTTACTACATTATCTGTACTCAGAGGGTTATCACTGTGCTATCTGTGGTGTTACATAGGACTGCAGGTGACATTTACTACATCATCTGTACACAGAGAGTTATCCCTGTGTTATCTGTGGTGTTACATAGGACTGCAGGTGACATCTACTACATTATCTGTACTCAGAGAGTTATCACTGTGTTATCTGTGGTGTTACATAGGACTGCAGGTGACATTTACTACATTATCTGTACTCAGAGGGTTATCACTGTGCTATCTGTGGTGTTACATAGGACTGCAGGTGACATTTACTACATGTGTATTATGGAGATGATTCCGCCATGTCCGTCCATCAGGGAGATGTGGATTTTACGCCTCGTCTCCTTGGGGCCGGCGCGAGGCAGACAGGGGGTTAATAACGCTCATCATCCGGTAGGACTCACACATGAAGATGACAATGTTGCTCTTACGGGACAATATGATTGTTGTGTTTCCATGGAAACGGGTTACCTGAAGCCCCCGGTGCGGGCGACATGAACATTAACACCATGAATAATGTGGAATTAACGCAATGCGCAGAATTCCTCCACTTTTCTCGTTTATATCCATTTATGGGTGAAACGCGTCCGGAAAAATGCAAGAAATGTTATTGTTGTGAATATTCCTATAGAGTTGATGATTACGGGGGTGTCGAGCGCGGCTGCGAAATAGGAAGATTACTGCGCCGCCGGAAACTGATGTGTTTGGTTTAGTACAAGGAGGGTCTACACAGGGGGGTCCCCAGGCACATCATTAATGCGGTCACTGGCAGCTGCCGTAATGTTAGGGGAAAAGACATACCGCACATAGTACCATACAGAGAACACCTAGAGCCATACTGTGCCGCCATAACACGGCCATAGAGTGCTCACATAATACTCCCATACAGTGCTCACATAATACTGCCATACAGTGCTCACATAATACTGCCATACAGTGCTCACATAATACTGCCATACAGTGCCGCCATAAGACTGCCATACAGTGCCGCCATAAGACTGCCATACAGTGCCGCCATAAGACTGCCATACAGTGCTCACATAACACTGCCATACAGTGCTCACATAACACTGCCATACAGTGCTCACATAACACTGCCATACAGTGCCGCCATAACACTGCCATACAGTGCTCACATAAGACTGCCATACAGTGCTCACATAATACTGCCATACAGTGCTCACATAATACTGCCATACAGTGCTCACATAACACTGCCATGTAGTGCTCACATAACACTGCCATGTAGTGCTCACATAACACTGCCATGTAGTGCTCACATAACACTGCCATACAGTGCTCACATAATACTGCCATACAGTGCTCACATAATACTGCCATACAGTGCTCACATAACACTGCCATACAGTGCTCACATAATACTGCCATACAGTGCTCACATAACACTGCCATACAGTGCTCACATAACACTGCCATACAGTGCTCACATAACACTGCCATACAGTGCTCACATAACACTGCCATACAGTGCTCACATAACACTGCCATACAGTGCTCACATAATACTGCCATACAGTGCTCACATAACACTGCCATACAGTGCTCACATAACACTGCCATACTGTGCTCACATAATACTGCCATACAGTGCTCACATAACACTGCCATACAGTGCTCACATAACACTGCCATACAGTGCTCACATAACACTGCCATACAGTGCTCACATAACACTGCCATACAGTGCTCACATAACACTGCCATGTAGTGCTCACATAACACTGCCATACAGTGCTCACATAACACTGCCATACAGTGCTCACATAACACTGCCATGTAGTGCTCACATAACACTGCCATGTAGTGCTCACATAACACTGTCATACAGTGCTCACATAATACTGCCATACAGTGCTCACATAATACTGCCATACAGTGCTCACATAATACTGCCATACAGTGCTCACATAACACTGCCATGTAGTGCTCACATAAGACTGCCATACAGTGCTCACATAACACTGCCATACAGTGCTCACATAACACTGCCATACTGTGCTCACATAATACTGCCATACAGTGCTCACATAACACTGCCATACAGTGCTCACATAATACTGCCATACAGTGCTCACATAATACTGC
Organism: Bufo bufo; assembly: GCF_905171765.1. Lineage (NCBI taxonomy): Eukaryota > Metazoa > Chordata > Amphibia > Anura > Bufonidae > Bufo > Bufo bufo. The sequence goes on from NC_053395.1 coordinate 232,328,859, forward strand.
CATACAGTGCTCACATAACACTGCCATACAGTGCTCACATAACACTGCCATACAGTGCTCACATAACACTGCCATACAGTGCCGCCATAACACTGCCACATGCTACCATTCTGCAGGCACCCTGTGCGGCATACCTGCGGGACGGCTGATCATGTATCACCCACGCGGCCATCTTTGGATATATCGTGGATTATAAACTGTGGAGCAGATGAAATGACAGCAGACGATTCCATGATCTGAGTCATAGGAGCTGACAATCAGCAGACCCATAAATCAGCCTCACGGCCTATAGTCCTGGGCGGCCCGACGAGCGCTGCGCTTCATTTTTATATTTCCCAGAGTTTACAAAACGCAGTGTTCCTGGAAATGCGATTAAACATTGTCATCGTTAACCGAAAATGACGACTCCAGAGCGACGCTCCATAAACACCATGGAACGTTCTCCTCATCTCGGGGCAGCTGGAATGTCTGGAAGGAAGGTCTGGCTTCTTATCTTTTTAATGTTGAGTATTTTTTTTTTTTTTTAATACTTATCTTGCAGTGATCAAATCTCATGTTTTATACTCCAGTCACATCCAGAGCTGCATTCACAATCCTATTATATTATGTCTTATACTCCAGTCACATCCAGAGCTGCATTCACAATCCCATTATATTATGTCTTATACTCCAGTCACATCCAGAGCTGCATTCACAATCCTAGTATGCCATGTCTTATACTCCAGTCACATCCACAGCTGCTGTTACGTGGTGTCCAATGCTCTCCAGAGCTGCCGATTTCCTTCCGCTCTCACGCTGGGGGCCCCGACCTCTCTTCTGGTTCGGTGTCATGGTTATATGGGGTGTCAGGGTGTCAGCACCGACTAAAGCTCCCGCACCGTTAACCATCCGGCTTTGGTTCTGCTCAGAGCTGCAGTCTTTGTGCCGATGTCATACTTTTTCGGGAGTCTCCTGAAGTCTCCCCTCTACCCCCGCTGCGGGGAGGCCTGCTCTGGGGTCTGCACTGTGTAGAGGAGGACTCGGATCTGTATTTATGGGGGTCCGGTCGGGGTTCTCTTTTAGTTTAGGGGGCCTGGATCTTATAGGCATCTGGTTCAGGGTCTGTATTTAGGAGGTCTGTATTGGGGGGGGGGGGGGGGTTTCTGGTTGGGGTTCTCTCTTGCGGTACTTTCACACTTGCGTTATTCTTTTCCGGCGCTGAGTTCCGTCCTAGGGGCTCTATACCGGGAAAGAACGGATCAGGCATATCCCCTGCATTCTGAATGGAGAGCGATCAGGAAGCATCAGGACGTCTTCAGTTCAGTCTTTGTGACTGATCAGGACGGAGATAATACCGCAGCGTGCTACCGTTTTATCTCCGCCCAAAAATACTGAACACTTGCCGGAATGCCGGATCGGGCTTTTTTTCCCCATAGGAATGTATTAGTGCCGGATCCGTCCTTCCGGTCTGCGCATGCAGTGGGTCTGTTTGGGGTCCTCTCAGTCCTGGGGTCTGGTCTGGGGTCTGCTATAGGAATCTGAAGTATTATTTGTGATTCAAATACAGTATGTTGGGGGCGTGTCCTCTATAAATGGGCGGGGCACGGTGTACAGCACGCAGAACTTTCCTGTCCTCCGGGGGATGTTGGGGGTAGTCAATCATTAACCCTGCTTCCCTCAACCCCTGCGCATCAGACGTGTGACAGCGAAATGTAGAAATGATATACGAGGCGCGGTCGAGCCAACTGATAGCAGCACCCAACATTGTGACTACTACTCCCATCTGACATTCCAGGGAATTACTGATAATCAGACCTGGGAAAGCCACTTCCCAGTGCAGCAGGTGACAAGCCGCCACTTTGGGGATTTTCTGGTTGCAGCGCCCCTCAGTGGACGTCGAGGCCTCTGGCAGTGCGGTCTCATCAGTAATACTGTTATAATGCACACAGCGACGTCACAACCTTAAGGGTTAAGGGTTTATTGCAGAGACACAAATCTCCCCTGTCCTGACAGCTTGTTACAATGTATCAGTGCAGTTAAAATGTATCCAGGACTGGATATGATTGTAACAGACCCTCAGCTGTGAGAAGTATTAGGTATAAATCGGTTTTCAGCTATTTGATGAAATCAAGATTACTTCCATTCTCTGACATCAGAAGTGATTGGGCCCCACAAGAAATTTTTGAACGGGGCCCCCTCCCAGCAACCCTCACTCCTGTGGCTAGTCAAGATGGCTCTCGGACCAGGCGCATTTCCTGCGCGTATATACTGTATATATTGTCATGTATAAGGGGGCCCTCCTCCCGGGGCGGGCCCCTTCCAGGTTCGGGCCCCGTGGCAGCCACTTCCCCTGCTTCCACGCTTTAGCCACATTGAGTTCCTCACACTTTACATGGAGGCAGGCGCCTGTAGTGTAATAAGGTATAATATTACAGGAGATCACCGGGCTGGGCGGCTGGTTCTCAGCCTTCACCTGTCAACGCTGGCACACAGTAACGAGGTTGCAGCTGGTGATATACCCATCACACAGTATCAGACAAGCCAGAAGGCATGCTCCTCTGGAGAATTCCAGAAACATGATGCAGCCACCATCTAATGTCCTTGTGCACCATTTCTGGCGCGGTTCTTGGCTTCACGCGGTTCTCCGCTTCAGCGTGACGGGCGCAAATTTATTTCTAGTTTTTGGCCTTCTCCATGTGACTGTGATCAGAAGGGAAGCGGAAAATGTAAAACTTGTGCAAGATAACAAAAGTAATGATATGGCGGTATCCCCTGGCACAGGCATTGTACGGCTCTATAGATTGGGGGGAGTTGTTCTCGGGGTGGCATTGTACGGCTCTATAGATTGGGGGGAGTTGTTCTCTGGGTGGCATTGTACGGCTCTATAGATTGGGGGGAGTTGTTCTCGGGGTGGCATTGTACGGCTCTATAGATTGGGGGGAGTTGTTCTCTGGGTGGCATTGTACGGCTCTATAGATTGGGGGGAGTTGTTCTCTGGGTGGCATTGTATGGCTCTATAGATTGGGGGGAGTTGTTCTCTGGGTGGCATTGTATGGCGGTATTATGTGTGTTGTGTACTCCATGTGACAGTTCCACGTCGCCTCCAAGGGATTACTATTCTGATAAGCCCATCGGTATCAAGGGGCGGCGAGGGTTAAAGAATGGCCTCTGTTCTGGTGGCTGCAGTGAACGACCCAGACCAGTGATGTCGTATCAGATGTCTGCGTGTGTCGTCATGGCAACAGAATACGGTTGTTTTTTATAGAAGTCACAGGAATGATGCAAAAAGACCCAATAATAGGAAAAGTCACCTCACGGCTCACGCGGCATCCGGGGGGCTCTGGAAAGCACAGGGGCATCTCCCCTCCATCTCCAGGGCACGCGGGGGCGTCTCCCCTCCATCTCTGGGGCATGTGGGGGCATCTCCCCTCAATCTTGGGGGTGTGTCCTCTGCATCTCTAGGGTGCGCAGGGGCATCTCCCCTCCATTTCCAGGGCACGCAGGGGCATCTCCCCTCAATCTCAGGGGCGTGCGTGGACATCTCCCCTCCATCTTGGGTGTGTGTCCTCTACATCTGTACGGTACGCAGGGGCATCTCCCCCCAATCTCAGAGGCGTGCGTGGACATCTCCGCTCCATCTTGGAGGTGTGTCCTCTGCATCTCTAGGGCGCGCGGGGGCATCTCCCCTCAATCTCAGAGGCATGCGTGGACATCTCCCCTCCATCTTGGTGGGGGTGTGTCCTCTGCATCTCTAGTGTGCGCGGGGGCATCTATATAACGGCATCACATGGCGGCATGATGTGGTTACTGAACGGTATATTGGTAAAAACGAGAACGCACTATTGGGGTCATTTATCAAACTGCATAGAACTGGCTTAGTCGCCCATAGCAACCAATCAGATTCCACCTTTCATTTTCCGAAGGAGCTGTCAAAAATGAAAGGTGGAATCTGATTGGTTGCTATGGGCAACTAAGCCAGTTCTATGTAGTTTGATAAATGACCCCAATATGATTGTTTCAGGGCAGTGACTACAAGATGGCAACTTACCTCCTGGAAGCATGTGAAGCAGATATCATTCCCCTGCTGGTCCATATACTGCTCCCTCCGCCCTGGCGTCCCCGGGCCCCTCCCTCCGCCCTGGCGTCCCCGGGCCCCTCCCTCCGCCCTGGCGGCCCCCGGCCCCTCCCTCCGCCCTCGCGGCCCCGGGCCCCTCCCTCCGCCCTCGCGTCCCCGGGCCCCTCCCTCCGCCCTCGTGTCCCCGGGCCCCTCCCTCCGCACTCGCGTCCCCGGGCCCCTCCCTCCGCCCTCGCGTCCCCGGGCCCCTCCCTACGCCCTTGCGTCCCCGGGCCCCTCCCTCGACCCGTCCCCAATACCCATAATAACTCACTTCCCGCAGACGCACAGAACCCCCACACGGCTGGAACACTGTAATGTAATAATCAGATAAACTCCGGGCGCCTTATATCCTTAAGGCCCTATTACACGGAGCGAATATCGTACAGATTCTCGTGCGTGCAAGTGAAAATACATGAGGATCATGTGATGTAATAAGTATGAACGATTCAAAGATGAGCAACAAATCTCTCGTTTCTCGTCCATGGTGATCGCTCCTCGTTAATAGATCGGTTTGTATAATATGGAGGTGTCTGCTCAGTAACGATCTCATACCGCCCTCCGGACCCAGCAGCCGTCCACCATCTTTACATGTGAAAACAACTAACGATTTCAAAGCGAGTAACGACCGCAAATACAAACAATCAATGTGTGTAATAAGCTGAATTTCTGTCGTTAACGAGTCGCTACATCTTTGATCGTTTATCGTGATCTGTGCGACCTTTACACTCGTCCGTCTGAGGCTCTATCACTTCAGACTATAACATCTCCCCTTCTATGTCGGAGCCAGCGCCGCCCTGACCGCTCCATTAAGTGTCCATCTGCATCATTATCAGGATACGGCACAAAGCGGCTCCTCTGTGGTAAACAGAACCGGCAACATCCAGAGGCCGGACTGCTGGTGACGGATCCTTATCTGCACCAGTGAAAGCAGAGAGGCTGTGACACTGGAGCAAAGCTACAGCTGTCCAATACAGCCAATAATAGGGGAAAGGTCTCCACCGCAGAGTCCTCACCACGACAGCAAACAGCAATCAGCGGACAACTTATTTCCCATGACAACCATTACAACAACATATAGAAGATCATCCTCACTGCATCAAAATATCTGCGCCCATTACCAATAACGGAAAAAGAAAAGTGCAAACATCAAACTGAAGGAAGTCTATGTCTCTCCAGAGCTGCACTCACTATTCTGCTGGTGCAGTCACTGTGTACATACATTACTTATCCTGTACTGATCCTGAGTTACATCCTGTATTATACTCCAGAGCTGCACTCACTATTCTGCTGGTGCAGTCACTGTGTACATTACTTATCCTGTACTGATCCTGAGTTACATCCTGTATTATACTCCAGAGCTGCACTCACTATTCTGCTGGTGCAGTCACTGTGTACATACATTACTGATCCTGAGTTACATCCTGTATTATACTCCAGAGCTGCACTCACTATTCTGCTGCTGCAGTCACTGTGTAAATACTATTTCTGTAGGAAACACACCACAATGGCTCAGCTCTTAGGTGGCACAGGTCCACGGACTTGCTGACTGTTTCCAATAATAACCAGCATAAATGTCCATTCAGCTTCGGAGTATAATACAGGCTGTAGCTCAGAATCAGTACCCAGGACACTAATACTGCAGCTCAGCTATTTAGCGGGTGTCTGTCTGTCTGACCGTTTTCAACACATGACAAGTCCATAAAAAGTTATGGTCAATTATATCTGTAAATGGGGCTGAACAGTGGACAAACCCTTTAACTGGGAAACACGACATAAAAATAATCCTCTCATTTGGGGCTTTGCTTAGAGCTGCGCTCCCCTCCGGGTTCCATGTGATACTGGTGTTCTGTGGAGCCCGATTGTGGGTTCTGATGAAGAGATCTGTATCAGGGGATGTCTAGTGTCCCCATGTGGGGAAGTCATACTAATGGGTTTAGAATCTGGTAAATGATCACCCCCAATATCCGCACTGTGCGGCTGACGTGCCCGCCATGCCCTGGGGTTTAATATCCTCTCGTCTGCTTCCTTTTCTCTGTAAATTATTAATTATGAAAATCGCACAAGTGACAAACAATAACATCGATGACAAGAGCGCTTCATGGAAACAGCAGGACGCAGCGAGGAGCGGCCATCGTCGGCTGTAAAATCTGAAGAACTAACCGGACCAATGATGGGACTGATGCAGTGTGGGCAGGGGTCAGGGACAATCAGCTACAATCATCAACAACAACCCCCAACATCTGAACTTGTTATGATAAATCCTACCCAGCAGCAATGTTACTTGGTTCAGTATCAAGACACTGATAATATATTAGACTACAATTCTTGGGGTAGAAACCAACAGAAAAAATGGCGCAGTGTTAAACAGGCAGGAAGTGCTCGAACCCACATGCAGTTGTGCATCTATATACAGGGGAGCAAATCCTGCACTTGTGGATGCATACAGTGGAGGATGCCCGCAGCGGACCACAAGTACCACAATAGACATCCTACACAGGATAGCAAATGTGTGGATGTGATAAGCAATAACTTTTACAAAGACAGGTGCACTTCGGTCTGAGTAAGCCCTCATACTGATGTTAAAATTTAAAGATTAGCCAACATATCCTAATGTGGAGGACATGTCTGAGCCAGTCTTGAGTGGGACTGTGTTTCATTACAGTAGAGTGCTCCGGGTATTACATTACAGTAGAATGCTCTCTGGGTGTTACATTACAGTAGAGTGCTCTCCGGGTATTACATTATAGTAGAATGCTCTCTGGGTGTTACATTACAGTAGAGTGCTCTCTGGGTGTTACATTACAGTAGAGTGCTCTCCTGGTATTACATTACAGTAGAATGCTCTCTGGGTGTTACATTACAGTAGAGTGCTCTCCGGGTATTACATTAAAGTAGAGTGCTCCGGGTATTACATTACAGTAGAATGCTCTCTGGGTGTTACATTACAGTAGAGTGCTCTCCGGGTATTACATTACAGTAGAGTGCTCTCCAGGTATTACATTACAGTAGAATGCTCTCTGGGTGTTACATTACAGTAGAGTGCTCTCCGGGTATTACATTACAGTAGAGTGCTCTCCTGGTATTACATTACAGTAGAATGCTCTCTGGGTGTTACATTACAGTAGAGTGCTCTCCGGGTATTACATTACAGTAGAGTGCTCTCCAGGTATTACATTACAGTAGAATGCTCACCGCGTATTACATTACAGTAGAATGCTCCAGGTGTTACATTACAGTAGAATGCTCTGGGTTTTATAGTAGAATGCTCTGGGTATTACATTACAGTAGAATGCTCTGGGTATTACATTACAGTAGAATGCTCTCCGGGTATTACATTACAGTAGGATGCTCTGGGTATTATAGTACAGAGCTCTGGGTATTATAGTAGAATGCTCTGGGTTTTATAGTACAATGCTCTGGGTATTACATTACAGTAGAATGCTCCAGGTGTTACATTATAGTAGAATGGGTTTTATAGTAGAATTCTCTGAGTATTACATTACGTACATTATAGTAGAATGCTCCGGGTATTATAGTAGAATGCTCTGTGTATTACATTACAGTAGAATGCCCTGGGTATTACATTACATTAGAATGCTCCAAGTATTATAGTAGAATGCTCTGGGTATTATAGTAGAATGCTCCGGGTATTACATTACAGTAGAATGCTCTGGGTATTATAGTAGAACACTCCAGGTGTTACATTACAGTAGAATGCTTCAGGTATTATAGTAGAATGCTCTGTGTATTACATTATATTAGAATGCTCCAGGTATTATAGTACAATGCTCTGGGTATTATAGTAGAATACTCTGGGTATTATAGTAGAATGCTCCAGGTATTATAGTACAATGCTCTGGGTTTTATAGTAGAATGCTCCAGGTATTATAGTACAATGCTCTGGGTTTTATAGTAGAATGCTCTGGGTATTACATTACAGTAGAATGCTCTCCGGGTATTACATTACAGTACGATGCTCTGGGTATTATAGTACAGAGCTCTGGGTATTATAGTAGAATGCTCTGGGTTTTATAGTACAATGCTCCAGGTGTTACATTACAGTAGAATGCTCTCCGGGTATTACATTACAGTACGATGCTCTGGGTATTATAGTACAATGCTCTGGGTTTTATAGTAGAATGCTCCAGGTATTATAGTACAATGCTCTGGGTTTTATAGTACAATGCTCTGGGTGTTACATTACAGTAGAATGCTTCAGGTATTACATTATAGTAGAATGCTCTGGGTTTTATAGTACAAACAGGATTCCAAAAAAGTTGGGACACTAAACAAATTGTGAATAAAAACTGAATGCAATGATGTGGAGATGGCAAATGTCAGTATTTTATTTGTAATAGAACGTAGATGACAGATCAAACGTTTAATCCGAGTAAATGGATCATTTTAAAGGAAAAATACATTGATTCAAAATTTCACGGTGTCAACAAATCCCCAAAAAGTTGGGACAAGTAGCAATAAGAGGCTGGAAAAAGTAAATTTGAGCATAACGAAGAGCTGGAAGACCAATTAACACTAATTAGGTCAATTGGCAACATGATTGAGTATAAAAAGAGCTTCTCCGAGTGGCAGTGTCTCTCAGAAGCCAAGATGGGTAGAGGATCACCAATTCCCACAATGTTGCGCAGAAAGATAGTGGAGCAATATCAGAAAGGTGTTACCCAGCGAAACATTGCAAAGACTTTGCATCTATCATCATCAACTGTGCATAACATCATCCGAAGATTCAGAGAATCTGGAACAATCTCTGTGCGTAAGGGTCAAGGCCGTAAAACCATACTGGATGCCCGTGATCTCCGGGCCCTTAAACGACACTGCACCACAAACAGGAATGCTACTGTAAAGGAGATCACAGAATGGGCTCAGGAATACTTCCAGAAACCATTGTCAGTGAACACAATCCACCGCGCCATCCGCCGTTGTCAGCTGAAACTCTACAGTGCAAAGAAGAAGCCATTTCTAAGCAAGATCCACAAGCTCAGGCGTTTTCACTGGGCCAGGGATCATTTAAAATGGAGTGTGGCAAAATGGAAGACTGTTCTGTGGTCAGACGAGTCACGATTCAAAGTTCTTTTTGGAAATCTGGGACGCCATGTCATCCGGACCAAAGAGGACAAGGACAACCCAAGTTGTTATCAACGCTCAGTTCAGAAGCCGGCATCTCTGATGGTATGGGGTTGCATGAGTGCGTGTGGCATGGGCAGCTTGCATGTCTGGAAAGGCACCATCAATGCAGAAAAATATATTCAGGTTCTAGAACAACATCTGCTCCCATCCAGACGTCATCTCTTTCAGGGAAGACCCTGCATTTTTCAACAAGATAATGCCAGACCACATTCTGCATCAATCCCAACATCATGGCTGCGTAGGAGAAGGATCCGGGTACTGAAATGGCCGGTCTGCAGTCCAGATCTTTCACCTATAGAGAACATTTGGCTCATCATAAAGAGGAAGGTGCAACAAAGAAGGCCCAAGACGATTGGACAGTTAGAGGCCTGTATTAGACAAGAATGGGAGAGCATTCCTATTTCTAAACTTGAGAAACTGGTCTCCTCGGTCCCCAGACGTCTGTTGAGTGTTGTAAGAAGAAGGGGAGATGCCACACAGTGGGGAAAATGGCCTTGTCCCAACTTTTTGGGGATTTGTTGACACCATGAAATTCTGATTCAACATATTTTTCCCTTAAAATGGTAAATTTTCTCAGTTTAAACTTTTGTTCCGTGATTTATGTTCTATTCTGAATAAAATATTAGAAGTTGGCACCTCCACATCATTGCATTCAGTTTTTATTCACGATTTGTATAGTGTCCCAACTTTTTTGGAATCCGGTTTGTAGAATGCTCTGGGTATTATAGTAGAATGCTCCAGGTGTTACATTACAGTAGAATGCTTCAGGTATTATAGTAGAATGCTCTGGGTATTACATTATAGTAGAATGCTCTGGGTATTACATTATAGTAGAATGCTCTGGGTTTTATAGTAGAATGCTCTGTGTATTACATTACATTAGAATGCTCTGGGTTTTATAGTAGAATGCTCCAGGTGTTACATTACAGTAGAATGCTTCAGGTATTATAGTAGAATGCTCTGGGTATTACATTATAGTAGAATGCTCCAGGTGTTACATTACAGTAGAATGCTCTGGGTATTACTCATAATTACAACGCAGGTTACTAGATATTTCCAGAGCAGTGGACGTTTGCGGATAATATGATGAATGTTCTCAGGATATAAATTATATCAACCTCAGTGACAACAAATTATAAGCGGCAATCAGATCTGTAATAATGAAGAGGAAATGGAGAGGTGAGGAGTGAGGCCGGGAGAGCGCGGTGTAATAAACGTCTCTATGGCAATTTAATCCTCGGTCATAATGTCAGGATCTCTGCTGATTATCACTGAATTCAGTTCCCTCTGTGCCCATGGTACCGCGGAGCTGCACTCGCTAACCATAATCTCCAGCAAACAGTGGCCAGAGGCTGCGCGGGACTCCGGCCAATCACATTTGGCTTTCATCCATGATGTAAATTAGTAAACCAATCTGAGTCCCCCAGTTACTAAACCCAGATTGCAGTAATTTAGCCGGTGCTTGTGCCCTTAAGTAACCTGGTGCTCACCACGTACAGCGGCCCCGGCCTTCACTGCGCAGGAGATGGAGAAGTGGGGGGGCCAGGGGGTCACCAGGGTCTTCAAAGATCAGAGACACAAGTCACAAGGCATAAGTCTCCACCCCCCGCAAAAAATAAAGATTTACATACATATAAAGTTATCGCCATACAGTGAAGTATTAATACCGCCATAGTGATGAAATAATACTGCCATACAGTGGTGAATACCTCCATACAGTGATGAAATAATACTGCCTTACAGTGGTGAATACCGCCATATAGTGATGAAATAATACCGTCATACAGTGATAAAATAATACCTCCTTACAGTGATAAAATAATAATACCTCCACACAGTGATAAAGTATTAATACCACCATACAGGGATGAAGTAATACCGCCATGCAGTGATGAAATAATACCGCCATGCAGTGATGAAATAATAATACCGCCATACAGTGGTGAATACCTCCATACAGTGATTATTACATAATATACAGATGCACAGAGTGGGATGTCATCATACTGCAGGCACAGGGCTGTAGTTGGACCCTCCTTGCAGTCAGCATTGTATTTGCAGTAATTAGCAGATCTGGTGCAGATAATCGTATGCGTCCGTCCTTCCTGCGGCTCGTTAGCACCTACGCCTCATTATTTCACTGATGACTCATCGCTCCCTAAAATCTGCGCTCCCAGAGGCCACCAGCGTCTACCACTGCACGGAACATGGCAGCAGAACTTCCTAACAGACGTCACATGTGAATGACGACCGATAACCAGTGTCCACAGCGAGATGGCGTCAAGGCCCTTTACGGGGGGCGGCCGCACATCATCCTCAGCGACTCTTCTCACAGCCAGGGCCATAGGGGATGCAGAGGGAGCAGTCACCCCCAAGGCAGTCCTCAGGGGCGTAGCTAAAAGCTCATGGGCCCTGGTGCAAGGGTTCAGCTCGGGCCCCCCTTCCCTCAGTGCTTTGTGGCCAGGGGCAGGGAAGCACATAGACTTCGTGCTGCCTGAGGCAAAAATTGAAACGCACCTTGAACTTACCCCTTCCCTCCAGCCAGAGGTGTAACTTGACCAGCATGCACTTTTTATAATACCGGTGTCTTCTTATGTGGCACAAGAGTCTTTGGGGATCCTCAGGCTCCTGGGACCGGTAGCGACTGCTACCTCTGCACCCCCTATAGCTACGCCCCTGGCAGTCCTATAATAAATGGCACCTGGGGGGGGGGGGGGGGGGGGGGGGGGCTGGTACAGAATTCATATTGGAGTGCTTACAGTGCCCCCTCCCATGAGTACGAGCAGGGTGGGCGCTTGATTTAGGCACCATGATAAGGAGCTGATCCAACGGGTGGATCATTGTCATCCCCGGATCTGTCTGGGCTTCGGGCGGTTTATTCACTGCCAATGGGTCTGCTCCAGGGTGAAGTGTACAACTAAGGCTACTTTCACACTAGCGTTCAGAGCGGATCCATCTGGGGTCTGCCCAGACGGATCCGCTCCTATAATGCAGACGTTTGTATCCGTTCAGAACGGATCCGTCTGCATTATATTGTAGAAAAAATTCTAAGTCTGAAAATAGCTTTAGACGGATCCGTCCAGACTTTACATTGAAAGTCAATGGGGGACGGATCCGTTTGAAGATTGAGCCATATTGTGTCATCTTCAAGCGGATCCGTCCCCATTGACTTACATTGTAAGTCTGGACGGATCCGTTTGCCTCCGCACGGCCAGGCGGACACCCGAACGCTGCAAGCAGCATTCAGGTGTCCGCCTGCTGAGCGGAGCGGAGGCTGAACGCTGGCAGGCGGATGCATTCTGAGCGGATCCACGTCCACTGAGGATGCATTAGGGCCGGACGGATGCGTTCGGGGCCGCTCGTGAGCCCCTTCAAACGGAACTCACAAGCGGAGCCCCGAACGCAGGTGTGAAAGTAGCCTAACCGGACAGGAAGTAATTAATGAAGAATCGTCCACTAATTAGTGCAAAAACCAGCAGATCAAGATCCTGCTGAACAGATAATCTAAAGATATGTACAGGGGGCGGGGCCGAGAGTGTTACAAAATGGTAAACATGATAGTTACATTGTAACTGCACAGAGTGTGATTCAAACAGGAGCATAGTGAGTGCAGCTCTGGAGTATAATACAGGATGTAACTCAGGATCAGTACAGGATAAGTAATGTATGTACACAGTGACTGCACCAGCAGAATAGTGAGTGCAGCTCTGGAGTATAATACAGGATGTAACTCAGGATCAGTACAGGATAAGTAATATATGTACACAGTGACTGCACCAGCAGAATAGTGAGTGCAGCTCTGGAGCATAATACAGGATGTAACTCAGGATCAGTATAGGATAAGTAATGTATGTACACAGTGACTGCACCAGCAGAATAGTGAGTGCAGCTCTGGAGTATAATACAGGATGTAACTCAGGATCAGTACAGGATAAGTAATGTATGTACACAGTGACTGCACCAGCAGAATAGTGAGTGCAGCTCTGGAGTATAATACAGGATGTAACTCAGGATCAGTACAGGATAAGTAATGTATGTACACAGTGACTGCACCAGCAGAATAGTGAGTGCAGCTCTGGAGTATAATACAGGATATAACTCAGGATCAGTGCAGGATAAGTAATGTATGTACACAGTGACTGCACCAGCAGAATAGTGAGTGCAGCTCTGGAGTATAATACAGGATGTAACTCAGGATCAGTGCAGGATAAGTAATGTATGTACACAGTGACTCCACCAGCAGAATAGTGAGTGCAGCTCTGGAGTATAATACAGGATGTAACTCAGGTTCAGTACAAGATAAGTAATGTATGTACACAGTGACTGCACCAGCAGAATAGTGAGTGCAGCTCTGGAGTATAATACAGGATATAACTCAGGATCAGTGCAGGATAAGTAATGTATGTACACAGTGACTGCACCAGCAGAATAGTGAGTGCAGCTCTGGAGTATAATACAGGATGTAACTCAGGATCAGTACAGGATAAGTAATGTATGTACACAGTGACTGCACTAGCAGAATAGTGAGTGCAGCTCTGGAGTATAATACAGGATGTAGCTCAGGATCAGTACAGGATAAGTAATGTATGTATACAGTGACTGCACCAGCAGAATAGTGAGTGCAGCTCTGGAGTATAATACAGGATGTAACTCAGGATCAGTACAGGAAAAGTAATGTCTGTACACAGTGACTGCACCAGCAGAATAGTGAGTGCAGCTCTGGAGTATTCTATTTTCATATAGTGCAATACTACTAGTTGCCTTCTCTTGACATGTGTATATTGATCATTGACATTAAAATATAACTTTTATTACTAACTGATTAAAATGAAAATGAAAATGAACTACCTAACCTAATGTTAAAACTATCTAATAGAGCCTCTGATAAGCCGTTTTTTTATATATGAGCTGTGCTATTATAGTAGTGGCCTGGTGGCGGCGCGCTTGCTCCAGTTGCCACTCGATGATACTATGCGGAGTCTATATTTAGAACGGTCAGAGGTCTATTATAGCCTAAAAACTTATACACTGCCCCCCGACATGTTTCGCCATATACATGGCGTCTTCAGGGGCACGGGCAGTCTACAATGAGATGCGAGTGACGCGACCTATTTATAACCTCCTCTTTTGTGACGTAGTCCGTCACTAACTGGTTATTTTGTACCTTGTTGTATTGTTCTCAGTATCGGACTTCCCGATTCGTCAGTTCTTCTTGTGAGTCTGCTTTATTTTGGTGACGTCTGTGATCTCGCGATATAATCCGAGATCTCGCGCATGTCACCGCACTTGGATTTTTTTCCCCTTCTCAATAATATTCTCCTGACGAAACGTTAGCCGATGCTGTGAATTAAATATTGGGCACAAGTATCTTTAGTTCTTTTGGGCACTTACTTTCATTCAGATGATCTAACTTTATTATACTACATTTAATAGAGATTTCGTATGCTAGCCTACTGATAGTTCTGCGCATGCTCCCATCCTTATATATATCCTCAGAGCATATTCTGTCATTGCTATGGGGCTTTTTTCAATTCTTCTGCGCTTGCTCAGACACTTAGTTTTTAATATGCTACATTAGCTAATAGTGTTTTTCTTGGTAATAGCATACTGTCTTTACTTTGTATGTTGTACAGTGTTTGGTGTGATTGATTATTAATATTGATGAATATCATCACTGAATTAATAAATCTTTGTTTTTGATTATTTTCAAATATTTGGATTTTTCATAACATTTTTATTTTTTGTTTTTTGATATTATATTACCCAAATTTTGACATGTTATTTTTCTTATTTTTTTATTTTTTATTATTTTGATATGAATTAATAATATTTGTGTTTTGACACATTATTTTTTATTATTATTTATTATTTTGATATGAACTAATGATAAATGCTTTTTCTTTTTTCTTTCCTTTTTAGATTGGATTGGATCTACTCAGGAGGTAATTTATTTTTTATATAATTTTTTATATAATTATTAATTTAGATTTTTTATTTTTTCTATTTTTTCTATTAGTTATTGTTGATGGTTCTTCGCTTGTCACTTATCTATTATTGTATGGTAGGTGGTCTGATTTTAATTTGTTATTTATTATTTTTTATATTTATAATATTATTTTTATAATTGTTAATAATAATAATTGTTATTGGCGATATTGATATGTCAATTTTTACAAAAAGGATGCATAGGTAAATCCTTCATTAAGTCCCCGGAGTGAAAGACTTTTTAGTCTATATATCCAGCGTGTTTCTTCACGCTGTAATTTTTTGTCTAAATCGCCCTGTCTAGGGCCAGGCTTAAGTTTTATTATGCCCCATATTTTTAAACTGTCGCTTTTACCATTGTGCTCAGCTTGGATATGTTTAGATAAAGTGGTGTCTGTTTTAAGATTTATATCACTGAGATGTTTTGAAACTCTTCTACGGAGCTCTTGGATGGTTTTTCCCACGTATATTTTGGGGCATCCGCATTCTATAGCATAGACCACTCCTGTAGTCTTACAGTTGATATATTGATCGATTTTAAAGATTTTATCGACTGCATTTTGGAACTGCTTACATGCTCTCATTTTGCTACAGAACTGGCAATTACCACACGGATAAGACCCTTTAGTGGTGAGCCACGTTGTTTTTGCTTCTGTTTTTTGGTAGTTTTCTTGAAAGTGGCTATGTACAAGCTGTTCTTTTAGATTGGGTCCTCTTCTGTATGTTATTGTAGGATGTTCAGATATGACAATTTTGATGTCATCATCCAATTTTAAAACATTCCAATATTTATTTAAGATTTTACTCACTTCTTGATGTTTGATATCAAAGGTGCCGATGCACCGTACTATTTTTTAGGTATTGGAGTTTTATTATTTTGTAGAAGGTCAGTCCTGTTTTTTGCCTTCGCCTTCCGATAGGCCAGCTCTGGAGTATAATACAGGATGTAACTCAGGATCAGTACAGGATAAGTAATGTATGTACACAGTGACTGCACCAGCAGAATAGTGAGTGCAGCTCTGGAGTATAATACAGGATGTAACTCAGGATCAGTACAGGATAAGTAATGTAATGTACACAGTGACTGCACCAGCAGAATAGTGAGTGCAGCTCTGGAGTATAATACAGGATGTAACTCAGGATCAGTACAGGATAAGTAATGTATGTACACAGTGACTGCACCAGCAGAATAGTGAGTGCAGCTCTGGAGTATAATACAGGATGTAACTCAGGATCAGTACAGGATAAGTCATGTATGTACACAGTGACTGCACCAGCAGAATAGTGAGTGCAGCTCTGGAGTATAATACAGGATGTAACTCAGGATCAGTACAGGATAAGTAATGTAATGTACACAGTGACTGCACCAGCAGAATAGTGAGTGCAGCTCTGGAGTATAATACAGGATGTAACTCAGGATCAGTACAGGATAAGTAATGTATGTACACAGTGATTGCACCAGCAGAATAGTGAGTGCAGCTCTGGAGTATGATACAGGATGTAACTCAGGATCAGTACAGGATAAGTAATGTATGTACACAGTGATTGCACCAGCAGAATAGTGAGTGCAGCTCTGGAGTATAATACAGGATGTAACTCAGGATCAGTACAGGATAAGTAATGTCTGTACACAGTGACTGCACCAGCAGAATAGTGAGTGCAGCTCTGGAGTATAATACAGGATGTAGTACAGGATAAGTAATGTATGTACACAGTGACTGCACCAGCAGAATAGTGAGTGCAGCTCTGGAGGATAATACAGGATGTAACTCAGGATCAGTACAGGATAAGTAATGTATGTATACAGTGACTGCACCAGCAGAATAGTGAGTGCAGCTCTGGAGTATAATACAGGATGTAACTCAGGATCAGTACAGGATAAGTAATGTATGTACACAGTGACTGCACCAGCAGAATAGTGAGTGCAGCTCTGGGGTATAATACAGGATGTAACTCAGGATCAGTACAGGATAAGTAATGTATGTACACAGTGACTGCACCAGCAGAATAGTGAGTGCAGCTCTGGAGTATAATACAGGATGTAACTCAGGATCGGTACAGGATAAGTAATGTATGTACACAGTGACTGCACCAGCAGAATAGTGAGTGCAGCTCTGGAGTATAATACAGGATGTAACTCAGGATCAGTACAGGATAAGTAATGTATGTACACAGTGACTGCACCAGCAGAATAGTGAGTGCAGCTCTGGAGTATAATACAGGATGTAACTCGGGATCAGTACAGGATAAGTAATGTATGTACACAGTGACTGCACCAGCAGAATAGTGAGTGCAGCTCTGGAGTATAATACAGGATATAACTCAGGATCAGTACAGGATAAGTAATGTATGTACACAGTGACTGCACCAGCAGAATAGTGAGTGCAGCTCTGGAGTATAATACAGGATGTTACTCATGATCAGTACAGGATAAGTAATGTATGTACACAGTGACTGCACCAGCAGAATAGTGAGTGCAGCTCTGGAGTATAATACAGGATGTAACTCAGGATAAGTAATGTATGTACACTTGCATGTATGTGAAGTAGACGGACATTACATAGGGGGTGTGTCCCTTAGTTACTAGTCTGTAAAGTAGCGGTCAAAAAAAGAATTCCAGACTCCTCCAATGTAGAGATCAGGATGGGAGAGCGGTAACTACACTTATACGGGATCTTATTAACAGATTTCCGACTCCCGTATAACATTTAGTGTAAAATGCACCAAATTTCGACTCAACAGAACTCTATGGTAAAGCGTTACATCTAAAGCCACGCCCCATTCCATTAGGCCACGCCCTCTGCGGATGAATCACAGCGGCTTATTCTTTATGGTTACTTTCTTTCTAATTACGTCTACAATGAGATGCACCACAGTTTACAGCAAATTCCACCAGAATTCAGGTTCAGTAGTAAATGTTCACCAGTATAAGGTATCTTGCTCACTTCGGACCGCCACATCGGATTTCTGCTCCTGGTGTTCGGCTGGCCGCTATCTGAGGTTTATTCGCGCCATTCTGGGGTTTGTAGCAAGGCTACAGGAGAGATAAGAGGTGGCAGTGGTAATTCGCGGCTCCTGGGGGACGATCCTTCATTATTATAACGGCGGTATTACCAACAGATTATCTGACCAATTTCTGTCCAATCAGACCAATAGTTGGTGCGTATAACAAAAGATCTGTGAAAACGGCAGTCTGACCAAAATCGGTCAGATAATCTGTCGGTGTAACACAGCCCTGGGGCAGATAATGAGCCCATCACAATGTCGCACACTCACTTTCCTCCAGAACAAGGGACTGCATGGAGAAGATCAGCGGCTCCGGCACACGTCTCGTAACCTAAGGATCCGCGTGGCCTCCGTACATTATACGGGACATGAGACGCGCAGGTTAATGATCACACAACCCCGGCTGATTGACGCCACTTCTGTCACATTACAATCCTCTACCGGGTGTCAAAGTCTGGGAATGAGATTACATAAGGGAGGAACAAAATGCGTCAGCTGCTCCAGATAGCGCACCTGGTCTGCATGGACCACTACCACTCCCAACATAACCCGCTACTACATCCTGGGGAGGTCTGGTCAATGATTATGTCCTCGTTCCTGGTCTGGTCACTGGTCACCTTAGGTTATGTCCTCATACCTGGTCTGGTCAGTGGTCACCTTAGGTTATGTCCTCACACCTGGTCTGGTCAGTGGTCACCTTAGGTTAGATCCTCACACCTGGTCTGGTCAGTGGTCACCTTAGGTTATGTCCTCACATCTGGTCTGGTCAGTGGTCACCTTAGGTTATGTCCTCACATCTGGTCTGGTCAGTGGTCATCTTAGGTTATGTTCTCACATCTGGTCTGGTCAGTGGTCACCTTAGGTTATGTCCTCACATCTGGTCTGGTCAGTGGTCACCTTAGGTTATGTCCTCACATCTGGTCTGGTCAGTGGTCACCTTAGGTTATGTCCTCACACCTGGTCTGGTCAGTGGTCACCTTTGGTTATGTCCTCATACCTGGTCTGGTCAGTGGTCACCTTTGGTTATGTCCTCACACCAGGTCTGGTCAGTGGTCATCTTTGGTTATGTCCTCACACCTGGTCTGGTCAGTGGTCACCTTTGGTTATGTCCTCACACCAGGTCTGGTCAGTGGTCACCTTCGGTTATGTCCTCACACCTGGTCTGGTCAGTGGTTTCCTTAGATTATGTCCTCATACCTGGTCTAGTCAGTGGTCATCTTTGGTTATGTCCTCACACCTGGTCTGGTCAGCGGTCCCCTTAGATTATTTACTCACTCCTGGTCTGGTCAGTGGTCATCTTTGGTTATATCCTCACACCTGGTCTGGTCAGTGGTCATCTTTGGTTATGTCCTCACACCTGGTCTGGTCAGTGGTCCCCTTAGATTATGTCCTCACTCCTGGTCTGGTCAGTGGTCATCTTGGATTATGTCCTCACATCTGGTCTGGTCCCCTTAGATTATGTCCTCATACCTGGTCTGGTCAGTGGTCATCTTTGGTTATGTCCTCCTCACACCTGGTCTGGTCAGTGGTCCCCTTAGGTTATGTCCTCACACCTGGTCTGGTCAGTGGTCCCCTTAGATTATGTCCTCACTCCTGGTCTGCTCAGTGGTCCCCTTAGGTTATGTCCTCACTCCTGGTCTGCTCAGTGGTCATCTTTGGTTATGTCCTCACACCTGGTCTGGTCAGTGGTCCCCTTAGATTATGTCCTCACTCCTGGTCTGGTCAGTGGTCATCTTTGGTTATGTCCTCACACCTGGTCTGGTCAGTGGTCCCCTTAGATTATGTCCTCACTCCTGGTCTGGTCAGTGGTCCCCTTAGGTTATGTCTTCTATTCTGCGACCTAGACACGTGCACATATGAACCTTTCATTCATTTATATGCAAGGCAGCCATGAAACCTGGGAAATCGTGGCACATTCTCATCCTCCTCGCCTTCCAGATGTCTCTGCTCAGAAATGTCTTCTGCCGTTAAGAAATCCATCTAGTGTGATAAATATCATATAATATGTGGAGGGGGGGGGGGGGGGGGGGGGGGGGGTGAGATGCAGCTGCAGCGTCTCTTCCTCAGTGTGTGAGACTCATGCTGTGGAGCTATGGAGACATCCGATTGGCTGAAAGCGTACAGCACGTCATAAGCCCCCAGCAGGTATTTCCCCCAACATTGCTCTGCATCCTCTGTGCATGCTGTAAGGGCAGGGATCAGCAATCCAGCTGCTGTGAAACTACAACTCCCAGCATGCAAACATGCTTGGCTGTTCTCACAAGTCCCATAGAAGAGAATGGAGCATTCTGGGAGTTGTAGTTTCAGAACATGTGGCGTGCCGGAGGTTGCTGATCCCTGCTGTAGGGACTCCTGATTCTTCGGGGAATGTGACTGCTTTGATAATTCACCCCAAAGAAAAGTCATTTGTAAGGAAGGAAAATCCTGGAGGGACGAGGGTCTCATGAGAGGCCACACGTCGGGAGACACTTAATGCTGCTCATTCTTTGGGGTTGGCAAAAACATCGTCCCGAGGTTCAACGTATTCTTCCAGAACAAGACCTTTCAGTTCCTGAGTGGTGATCTGCCCCCGGGTGCTGCCGCCAACATCAACATCGCCCCATAATATATCAGGGGGCACCTAAGGCCCAGCACTGCAGCAGGCGACCTGGTACCATAAAGGGGCGGGCATCACCTCTGACCCCAACTGTATCCAGTCCTGACAATCCTCTGTGATGTAAACACCTGCACTGATACATTGTAACAATCCAGCAGCACAGGAGAGACTGCAGCAGCACTAATCTCTCTTCCAACTCCTGCTACATTGTAGCAACCGTCACATAAGAGAAGTTTTAGGTCAGGACAGGGTAAAACAATAAATGTTTCCATTCACTGTCAACAAGCAGAGATCTTGCAAATGGTGAGGAATTAGAACACAAAGATGGAAATGTATCATTCCCCTACGTTATGTTTTTGGGGTAGCACACACCGGTCTTGATAAATCAGACCGTCACATTATAGAAGCTTCATCATTAACCCATTCTCTCCTGCTGCGCTGCCCGTGTGTCAGTATGCCCTGTAGTTCTGGAATTCTGTTCATGCATCAGAGGGAACAGGATGAAAGCCTGCTCTAGATGGAAGGTGGAAGCCGTGATCACCTGCCTGGAATAGTGGGAAGAAGGATGGATGATATCATTGATGCGTTATGTACGGCAGGAGACTCCGGGAAACTCGTGGCACTGAATAAAGACGTCCCCTCCCCCGCCCTCATCATTCATTTAAGAAATTAATTAAGCTAAATTGAGCGCCGCTCTGGAGAATTCATGTTTACATGAGTCACGGGGGCCGCACATGAGCCGCACTGAGGGGACAGCATCCACCCTTACACCCGGAGGCCCTGGCGCAGACTTGATTATTTTTTAGAATTAACCCCGTGTGATCTTCTAAACAGAATTCGCTTTTTGCCTGGACGTCGCCAATGAGGGTCCAAGATCAAGTACAGAAGCTAAAGACCCGACACAGGCTCTAAAAGTGACGGCTGCTGAGGACGACCGCGCCCGGAGGGGCTGCGGTCACGGGAGATGCGGACTCGGCACCGCCCCGGGCGCAGGTCTCGTAGACCCCTCCCCCACCTCCAGCAGACTTTTTATACTAGGATTCTTCACATTTCAGATGTCCAGAGGAAGACATCAGGTTACATGTCTCCTGTGGACTGCGGCCATAACTTCATAGTCCACGTGTGGCCCCTGCCAGAGGGCGCATGCACACAGACATCAGGTTACATGTCTCCTGTGGACTGCGGCCGTCACTTCATAGTCCACGTGTGGCCCCTGCCAGAGGGCGCATGCACACAAACATCAGGTTACATGTCTCCTGTGGACTGCGGCCATAACTTCATAGTCCACGTGTGGCCCCTGCCAGAGGGCGCATGCACACAGACATCAGGTTACATGTCTCCTGTGGACTGCGGCCGTCACTTCATAGTCCACGTGTGGCCCCTGCCAGAGGGCGCATGCACACAGACATCAGGTTACATGTCTCCTGTGGACTGCGGCCGTCACTTCATAGTCCACGTGTGGCCCCTGCCAGAGGGCGCATGCACACAAACATCAGGTTACATGTCTCCTGTGGACTGCGGCCGTCACATCATAGTCCACGTGTGGCCCCCGCCAGAGGGCGCATGCACACAGACATCAGGTTACATGTCTCCTGTGGACTGCGGCCGTCACTTCATAGTCCACGTGTGGCCCCTGCCAGAGGGCGCATGCACACAGACATCAGGTTACATGTCTCCTGTGGACTGCGGCCGTCACTTCATAGTCCACGTGTGGCCCCCGCCAGAGGGCGCATGCACACAAACATCAGGTTACATGTCTCCTGTGGACTGCGGCCGTCACTCCATAGTCCGGGTGTGGCCCCTGCCAGAGGGCGCATGCAGACAAACATCAGGTTACATGTCTCCTGTGGACTGCGGCCATCACTTCATAGTCCACGTGTGGCCCCTGCCAGAGGGCGCATGCACACAGACATCAGGTTACATGTCTCCTGTGGACTGCGGCCGTCACTTCATAGTCCACGTGTGGCCCCCGCCAGAGGGCGCATGCACACAAACATCAGGTTACATGTCTCCTGTGGACTGCGGCCGTCACTTCATAGTCCACGTGTGGCCCCCGCCAGAGGGCGCATGCACACAAACGTATTTTTGTTCCGTGTCGGTTCATTTTTGGGGGGGGGGGGGGGTTTTGGACTGTATGCGCGACTATTCATTTCAATGGGTCCGCAAAAAAACCCTGGAAGCTATTCCCTGTGTATTCCGTCTCTGTATGTCTGCATGTCCGTTCCGCAAAAAAATAGAACATGTCCTATTATTGTCCGCATTACGGACTTAGGGGCCGGCTGTTCCGTTCCGCATAATATGGAATGCACATGGACGTCATCGGTATTCTTTGTAGATTTGTGTTTTGCGGACCGCAAAATACATACGGTCGTGTGCATGAGCCCTAATAAAGGTTATGACCGAAAGACAAATGTCCCTGAATACTGCCATACAGTGCAGAATACTAACAGACCGCACCGCAGCATCCTGCCATAAAAAAGGTCACACACTGTAGTATTTTGTTGGACCGCCTTCAGCTGTGATTCCGGCACGCATTCGCTGCGGCGTTGTTCCGATAAGCTTCTGCAATGTCACAAGATTTATTTCCATCCGGTGTTGCAGTAATTTCTCCCCAAGATCTTGCATTGATGATGATAGTCTGACGGCTGCACAAAGTCTTCTCCAGCACATCCCAGAGGTTCTCCATGGGGTTAAGGTCTGGACTCTGTGGTGGCCGATCCCTGTGTGACAATGACGTCTCCTGCTCCCTGAACCGCTCTCTCACAATCTGAGCCCGATGAGTCCTGGCATTGTCATCTTGGAATATGCCCGGGCCATCAGGGAAGAACAGATCCATTGCTGGAATAACCTGGTCCTTCAGTAGGTTCAGGTGGTCGCTGACCTCATTCTTGGAGCACATACTGTGGCTGAACCTGGACCTGACCACCTGCAGGACCCCAGACCATAGCACTGCCCCCACAGGCTGGTACAGGAGGCACTGGGCATGATGGGGGCATCACTTCATCTGCCTCTCTTCTTACCCTGATGCGCCCATCACTCTGGAACAGGGTAAATCTAGACTCCTCAGACCACATCACCTTCTTCCATCGCTCCAGAGTCCAATCTTTATGCAGATTGAAGCTTTTTTTCTGGTTTCCTCACTGATTAGTGGTTTTCTTACTTCACCAAACGTTTAAGTGATCGCCGATCACCATCACTCAGGATTTGTTTCCCGCCACATTTCTTCCTGGAATACGATGGGTCCCCACTATCCTTCCCGTTTATAATAATGCGTTGGACAGTTCTTAACCCAATGTTAGTAGTTTCTGCAATCTCCTTAGATGTCTTCTCTGCTTGATGCCACTGATCTGACCCTTCTCAAACATCTTTTCCACGACCACGAGATGTGGCTTTCCACATGGTTGTTTAAGAAATGAGAAGCAGCTCATTGCACCAGTCGGGGTTAAATAACTTATTGCAGCTGAAAGATAATCGCCCCCGTGTAGTAATTATCCAATAGGAGGCTCAGAACTGTCTGCTTAGTTACATCCAGGTGCTACCGCTATACATTATCCAAATACTACTCTCATATACTGCTATGTAGTATCCAAATATTACTATCACATAACATTGCTATCAGGTGCTTAGAGGAGCCGTCCTCTCTCCTGATGTCGGGTTTAGTAACCGCATGTTTTCCCCGGGTAATAACAATTCTGGAGCATCTGTTCTTATGACTCTGTCCTTTGCCGTTCCTTATTATTCCTGCTAGAAGTTTACCAATAAATTGTCAGCAGTCTGCAATAAAGGTACTGCTGGGTGTTACCAGTAGAGGTAACACCCATAGGTACCCTTACTGCAAGCTACTTGTACTGTTAAACTTCTAGCAGGAATAATACAGGAGAGAGTCATAAGAACAGATGCTCCAGAATGGTTAATACATGGGGAAAACATGCGGTTACTTCGGGAGAGATGACATGCTTTCTTTAAATAATACCGTCATACATTATCCAAGCACTACTACCATATTGAATGTCAAAATAATGCCACCATACAATGTCTGAATAATACTACCGTATAGCAGCCCCATAATCCTACCATACGCTGTATCCAAATAATACTATCTTCTAGTACCCATAAAATCCTGCCATGCGGTGATTAAACAATACCGCTATACAGTAACATATAATTGTACCTTTGTACATTGTAAGACCTCACGTGCAGGGTCCTCTCTTCGTCTGTACCAATTTGTAACGCATCTTGCTCATGCTTATTGTACTTGTTTCTCATATGTACTTACATACCACCATATAGTGACCACATAACTGTCAATCAGCGTCCTCATACCACCATACCATATAGTGTCCACATAATACCACCATACCACATAGTGTCCACATAATACCGCCATACCACATAGAGCCCGCATAATACCGCCATACCATATAGTGTCCACATAATACCACCATACCATATAGTGTCCACATAATACCGCCGTACCATATAGTGTCCACATAATACCGTCATACCATATAGAGCCCGCATAATACCACCATACCACATAGAGCCCGCATAATACCGCCATACCATATAGAGCCCGCATAATACTGCCATACCACATGGTGTCCGCATAATACCGCCATACCACATGGTGTCCGCATAATACCGCGATACCACATGGTGTCCGCATAATACCGCCATACCATATAGTGTCCACATAATACTACCATAACTTATAGCAGTGATGTCTAATCTCCGGCGCTCCAGCTGTGGTGAAAACTACAACTCCCAGCATGCTCCATTCATTTCTATGAAGTTCTGATAACAGCCAAGCAAGTGTGCATCTTGGGAGTTGTAGTGCGACCACAGCCGGAGGTCGGCCATCACAGCCTTAGTGTCCAGAGGGGGAGTTGATGGTAAAGCCCTGGGTGGTCCAGGGGAGTGAAGGCTCCAGGCCTGGTGTTCAGGGGACCCCTAAGGATGGAGCAGAAGGGAACAGTTTGCCCCTAAAAATCACAGGGAATTAAAAACAAAATGTAAACTTTCCAATAAACATACGTGGCCCCGTGGCCCTGCCATGTGTGAGGTGTCATGTGACTGCAGGGGACCCAATCGCGGTGCGTAAGAAGCCCTCACACCTTGGGAGACGCAGGGGAAACCATCAGCAAGGCGACTGGAGGGAAATACTTGGACGTTTTGAATTGTGTTGACAGCAATGCGGGATCAATGCTCAGTTTATATCCGTTTCTGAGAAAGTTGGGTGAGAAACTGAGAATTTTAACTCCGTCCCCTCTGGTCTATAAAATGTCACTATTTACCCTGAACTTCACATGGGGCCCCGGGGTCCAATCGCAGAGTCACCAGGGATTACTGGAAGCTGCCAGACACTGACCCTGCGCTGAGCTCTGCTACACGGGTTATGTGAACGTCTCCAGATGTGGAACCAAACATCTTATCATTTCCGCTGCTCAGCGGGAGGTGGAGGATGTACAGTCCTGTGATCCGCCGTCTGATAGTCCAGGAGCAGAGGTCTTATCCCTGCCTGTCCTCGGGGCGTTCTCCGGAACCAGAACACTTGGTAATCCGTGCTGGACTCATTATATACAGATCTACTACGTGAGCGATATGACCCCGCGACTACTACGTGAGCGATATGACCCCGCGACTACTACGTGAGCGATATGACCCCGCGACTACTACGTGAGCGATATGACCCCGCGACTACTACGTGAGCGATATGACCCCGCGACTACTACGTGAGCGATATGACCCCGCGACTACTACGTGAGCGATATGACCCCGCGACTACTACGTGAGCGATATGACCCCGCGACTACTACGTGAGCGATATGACCTCGCGACTACTACGTGAGCGATATGACCCCCCCGACTACTACGAGAGCGATATGACCCCGCGACTACTACGTGAGCGATATGACCCCGCGACTACTACGTGAGCGATATGACCCCGCGACTACTACGTGAGCGATATGACCCCGCGACTACTACGTGAGCGATATGACCCCGCGACTACTACGTGAGCGATATGACCCCGCGACTACTACGTGAGCGATATGACCCCGCGACTACTACGTGAGCGATATGACCTCGCGACTACTACGTGAGCGATATGACCCCCCCGACTACTACGAGAGCGATATGACCCCGCGACTACTACGTGAGCGATATGACCCCGCGACTACTACGTGAGCGATATGACCCCGCGACTACTACGTGAGCGATATGACCCCGCGACTACTACGTGAGCGATATGACCCCGCGACTACTACGTGAGCGATATGACCCCGCGACTACTACGTGAGCGATATGACCCCGCGACTACTACGTGACCGATATGACCCCGCGACTACTACGTGAGCGATATGACCCCCCCGACTACTACGAGAGCGATATGACCCCCCCGACTACTACGTGAGCGATATGACCCCGCGACTACTACGTGAGCGATATGACCCCGCGACTACTACGTGAGCGATATGACCCCGCGACTACTACGTGAGCGATATGACCCCGCGACTACTACGTGAGCGATATGACCCCCCCGACTACTACGTGAGCGATATGACCCCCGCGACTACTACGTGAGCGATATGACCCCGCGACTACTACGTGAGCGATATGACCCCGCGACTACTACGTGAGCGATATGACCCCGCGACTACTACGTGAGCGATATGACCCCGCGACTACTACGTGAGCGATATGACCCCGCGACTACTACGTGAGCGATATGACCCCCGCGACTACTACGTGAGCGATATGACCCCGCGACTACTACGTGAGCGATATGACCCCGCGACTACTACGTGAGCGATATGACCCCGCGACTACTACGTGAGCGATATGACCCCGCGACTACTACGTGAGCGATATGACCCCGCGACTACTACGTGAGCGATATGACCCCCCCGACTACTACGAGAGCGATATGACCCCGCGACTACTACGTGAGCGATATGACCCCGCGACTACTACGTGAGCGATATGACCCCGCGACTACTACGTGAGCGATATGACCCCGCGACTACTACGTGAGCGATATGACCCCGCGACTACTACGTGAGCGATATGACCCCGCGACTACTACGTGAGCGATATGACCCCGCGACTACTACGTGAGCGATATGACCCCGCGACTACTACGTGAGCGATATGACCCCCCCGACTACTACGAGAGCGATATGACCCCCCCGACTACTACGTGAGCGATATGACCCCGCGACTACTACGTGAGCGATATGACCCCGCGACTACTACGTGAGCGATATGACCCCGCGACTACTACGTGAGCGATATGACCCCGCGACTACTACGTGAGCGATATCATACCCCAATGAATACACAAACAATATTAGACGCTGATTATTACATGAGAGATAATATAACAGGATTATTACAGAATCTATCAGTCATGGAAGAACCAAAGAGAAGATCCGTCTGTAATCGGCAAATGTCAAAGCAGATTGTGGGAGCGACGGACCATCCAGAGCGCAGGAGACAAGCATCAAACAGACAGCTACCGATATACGGTCCAGAGACAGTACGTGTCATGTGACTGATATCAGCCGCTCCTCTTATAACGCTCCAGCGCTGATATAACCTCCAGACATTACATCATATGTGACTGATATCAGCCGCTCCTCTTATAACGCTCCAGCACTGATATAACCTCCAGAGACATTACATCATATGTGACTGATATCGGCCGCTCCTCTTATAACGCTCCAGCACTGATATAACCTCCAGAGACATTACATCATATGTGACTGATATCAGCCGCTCCTCTTATAACGCTCCAGCACTGATATAACCTCCAGAGACATTACATCATATGTGACTGATATCGGCCGCTCCTCTTATAATGCTCCAGCGCTGATATAACCTCCAGAGACATTACATCATATGTGACTGATATCAGCCACTCCTCTTATAACGCTCCAGCGCTGATATAACCTCCAGAGACATTACATCATATGTGACTGATATCAGCCGCTCCTCTTATAACGCTCCAGCGCTGATATAACCTCCAGAGACATTACATCCTATGTGACTGATATCAGCCGCTCCTCTTATAACGCTCCAGCACTGATATAACCTCCAGAGACATTACATCCTATGTGACTGATATCAGCCGCTCCTCTTATAATGCTCCAGTACTGATATAACCTCCAGAGACATTACATCCTATGTGACTGATATCAGCCGCTCCTCTTATAATGCTCCAGCACTGATATAACCTCCAGACATTACATCATATGTGACTGATATCAGCCGCTCCTCTTATAACGCTCCAGCACTGATATAACCTCCAGAGACATTACATCACATGTGACTCATATCAGCTGCTCCTCTTATAACGCTCCAGCGCTGATATAACATCTGTAATGTGAGGATTTCTGTCCCTATAAATCGGTTTCTTTATTGGATCCCAATACCCCGGTGATTATATTATTATTACCCCCCCCCCCCCCAGCAGATACAGGCTGTCCTGTAATAAGGATGTTGCCCGGACATAAATCCTCGCAGGGACTGAACCTTTGACCGTCCGTCCGCTCCAGGGTGGGTTTCCCATGTCGAGCAGCTGGACTCCGGCCACAAACTGTTTTTTGTCTCCTCAGAGAGAATCTAAACATAGAAGCAAAACCGCGTAACTGTGAGAGCGCCGGGGGCGGAGGGACGTCCACAGGGGCCACATTCACCAACATCATGGCGCCTCATCTGGTTAAAAAACGCACCAAAATGTGATGCATCTAGGGGGAGTGGCTTGGTGTGAAAGGGGTGTGGCCTTGTATGCGCCATAAATCTGGTGCATCTTTAGACGCCTGGCTACGTTTTCGCCACAAACAGGATTAGTAAATCTACCCCGGGGCCACCAGGCACTTAACCCCTTAATGCCAGAGCCGCTGTCTAAACAGTCACATCCCGCAGTAAATAGCAACTTCTCA
Source organism: Bufo bufo (assembly GCF_905171765.1). Classification (NCBI taxonomy): domain Eukaryota; kingdom Metazoa; phylum Chordata; class Amphibia; order Anura; family Bufonidae; genus Bufo; species Bufo bufo. The sequence continues at coordinate 232,358,629 of NC_053395.1, forward strand.
CTATATTCAAGACCTCTGCTTGCTGTCAAGGCATAAAGTCATTTTAAAAAGTTATAACCCATCCAGAATGATTCCTACTCACACAGCGGAGGGTTTGTTACAATGTCACTGTAGACAATCCTCTGTGAGCCAAACACGTCCACCCCATCCACACACAGAATTAATATTATCTACGAATCTCCCAGCATTCCCTGCTTCAGCGTCTGCACAGAGGACGTTCTGGTCTGGGAGCAGATATCTCCACCCCGGGCGTATACAGGCGCCTGATGTACGAAAAACAACCGCCACTCCGCTAAGCTGTTCACACAGGATGTAACTGAGGATCGGTAATGTATGTACACAGTGACTGCACCAGCAGAATAGTGAGTGCAGCTCTGGAGTATAATACAGGATGTAACTCAGGATCAGTACAGGATAAGTAATGTATGTACACAGTGACTGCACCAGCAGAATAGTGAGTGCAGCTCTGGGGTATAATACAGGATGTAGCTCAGGATCAGTACAGGATAAGTAAAGTATGTACACAGTGACTGCACCAGCAGAATAGTGAGTGCAGCTCTGGAGTATAATACAGGATGTAACTCAGGATCAGTACAGGATAAGTAATGTATGTACACAGTGACTGCACCAGCAGAATAGTGAGTGCAGCTCTGGAGTATAATACAGGATGCAACTCAGGATCAGTACAGGATAAGTAATGTATGTACACAGTGACTGCACCAGCAGAATAGTGAGTGCAGCTCTGGAGTATAATGCAGGATGTAACTCAGGATCAGTACAGGATAAGTAATGTATGTACACAGTGACTGCACCAGCAGAATAGTGAGCGCAGCTCTGGAGTATAATACAGGATGTAACTCAGGACCAGTACAGGATAAGTAATGTATGTACACAGTGACTGCACCAGCAGAATAGTGAGTGCAGCTCTGGAGTATAATGCAGGATGTAACTCAGGATCAGTACAGGATAAGTAATGTATGTACACAGTGACTGCACCAGCAGAATAGTGAGTGCAGCTCTGGAGTATAATACAGGATGTTACTCAGGATCAGTACAAGATAAGTAATGTATGTACACAGTGACTGCACCAGCAGAATAGTGAGTGCAGCTCTGGAGTATAATACAGGATGTAACTCAGGATCAGTACAGGATAAGTAATGTATGTACACAGTGACTGCACCAGCAGAATAGTGAGTGCAGCTCTGGAGTATAATACAGGATGTAACTCAGGATCAGTACAGGATAAGTAATGTATGTACACAGTGACTGCACCAGCAGAATAGTGAGTGCAGCTCTGGGGTATAATACAGGATGTAACTCAGGATCAGTACAGGATAAGTATTAAGTAATGTATGTAAACAGTGACTGCACTAGCAGAATAGTGAGTGCAGCTCCGGAGTATAATACAGGATGCAACTCAGGGTCAGTACAGGATAAGTAATGTATGTACACAGTGACTGCACCAGCAGAATAGTGAGTGCAGCTCTGGAGTATAATACAGGATGTAACTCAGGATCAGTACAGGATAAGTAATGTATGTACACAATGACTGCACCAGCAGAATAGTGAGTGCAGCTCTGGAGTATAATAAAGGATGTAACTCAGGATCAGTACAGGATAAGTAATGTATGTACACAGTGACTGCACCAGCAGAATAGTGAGTGCAGCTCTGGAGTATAATACAGGATGTAACTCAGGATCAGTACAGGATAAGTAATGTATGTACACAGTGACTGCACCAGCAGAATAGTGAGTGCAGCTCTGGAGTATAATACAGGATGTAACTCAGGATCAGTACAGGATAAGTAATGTATGTACACAGTGACTGCACCAGCAGAATAGTGAGTGCAGCTCTGGAGTATAATACAGGATGTAACTCAGGATCAGTACAGGATAAGTAATGTATGTACACAGTGACTGCACCAGCAGAATAGTGAGTGCAGCTCTGGAGTATTATACAGGATGGAACTCAGGATCAGTACAGGATAAGTAATGTATGTACACAGTGACTGCACCAGCAGAATAGTGAGTGCAGCTTTGGAGTATAATACAGGATGTAACTCAGGATCAGTACAGGATAAGTAATGTATGTACACAGTGACTGCACCAGCAGAATAGTGAGTGCAGCTCTGGGGTATAATACAGGATGTAACTCAGGATCAGTACAGGATAAGTATTAAGTAATGTATGTAAACAGTGACTGCACTAGCAGAATAGTGAGTGCAGCTCCGGAGTATAATACAGGATGTAACTCAGGGTCAGTACAGGATAAGTAATGTATGTACACAGTGACTGCACCAGCAGAATAGTGAGTGCAGCTCTGGAGTATAATACAGGATGTAACTCTGGATCAGTACAGGATAAGTAATGTATGTACAAAGTGACTGCACCAGCAGAATAGTGAGTGCAGCTCTGGAGTATAATACAGGATGTAACTCAGGATCAGTACAGGATAAGTAATGTATGTACACAGTGAATGCACCAGCAGAATAGTGAGTGCAGCTCTGGAGTATAATACAGGATGTAACTGGGGATCAGTACAGAATAAGTAATGTATGTACACAGTGACTGCACCAGCAGAATAGTGAGTGCAGCTCCGGAGTATAATACAGGATGTAACTCAGGATCAGTACAGGATAAGCAATGTATGTACACAGTGACTGCATCAGCAGAATAGTGAGTGCAGCTCTGGAGTATAATACAGGATGTAACTCAGGGTCAGTACAGGATAAGTAATGTATGTACACAGTGACTGCACCAGCAAAATAGTGAGTGCAGCTCCGGAGTATAATACAGGATGTAACTCAGGATCAGTACAGGATAAATAATGCATGTACCCAGTGACTGCACCAGCAGAATTGTGAGTGCAGCTCTGGAGTATAATACAGGATGTAACTCAGGATCAGTACAGGATAAGTAATGTATGTACACAGTGACTGCACCAGCAGAATAGTGAGTGCAGCTCTGGAGTATAATACAGGATGTAACTCGGGATCAGTACAGGATAAGTAATGTATGTACACAGTGACTCCACCAGCAGAATAGTGAGTGCAGCTCTGGAGTATAATACAGGATGTAACTCAGGATCAGTGCAGGATAAGTAATGTATGTACACAGTGACTGCACCAGCAGAATAGTGAGTGCAGCTCTGGAGTATAATACAGGATGTAACTTAGGATCAGTACAGGATAAGTATTAAGTAATGTATGTAAACAGTGACTGCACCAGCAGAATAGTGAGTGCAGCTCCGGAGTATAATACAGGATGTAACTCAGGGTCAGTACAGGATAAGTAATGTATGTACACAGTGACTGCACCAGCAGAATAGTGAGTGCAGCTCCGGAGTATAATACAGGATGTAACTCAGGATCAGTACAGGATAAGCAATGTATGTACACAGTGACTGCATCAGCAGAATAGTGAGTGCAGCTCTGGAGTATAATACAGGATGTAACTCAGGGTCAGTACAGGATAAGTAATGTATGTACACAGTGACTGCACCAGCAAAATAGTGAGTGCAGCTCCGGAGTATAATACAGGATGTAACTCAGGATCAGTACAGGATAAGCAATGTATGTACACAGTGACTGCACCAGCAGAATAGTGAGTGCAGCTCTGGAGTATAATACAGGATGTAACTCAGGATCAGTACAGGATAAGTAATGTATGTACACAGTGACTGCACCAGCAGAATAGTGAGTGCAGCTCTGGAGTATAATACAGGATGTAACTCAGGATTAGTACAGGATAAGTAATGTAATGTATGTACACAGTGACTGCACCAGCAGAATAGTGAGTGCAGCTCTGGAGGATAATTCAGGATGTAACTCAGGGTCAGTAATGTATGTACACAGTGACTGCACCAGCAGAATAGTGAGTGCAGCTCTGGAGTATAATACAGGATGTAACTCAGGATCAGTACAGGATAAGTAATGTATGTACACAGTGACTGCACCAGCAGAATAGTGAGTGCAGCTCTGGAGTATAATACAGGATGTAACTCAGGATTAGTACAGGATAAGTAATGTAATGTATGTACACAGTGACTGCACCAGCAGAATAGTGAGTGCAGCTCTGGAGTATAATTCAGGATGTAACTCAGGGTCAGTAATGTATGTACACAGTGACTATTTGGTTTGTGCGGGTTCTCTCTGTATGTGATTATATTATGTATAATGGATAAGATATAATACAGATTCACCCTTAGAGTAAGGAGCAGTACGGAGTGTCACTGGTTGGCAGTACCATCCCCTGATTGTTGCCTGTGCCATGCAGCAGTACGTCACCATTGTGTCGGGGTAACAATGTATCAGTGTGTGGCGGTGGACACTTCCCTCCGTACACGGAGCATCCAGCTGCAACAACAATAATCAGATAGCTATTATTAATCTCATAGGAATATAGATCGGGGCCAAGTCCGCGTGCGGAGCCAGAGCAGATGGTGTGTGATAGACAGGCGCTGGCTCCGACACCCAGAGACTCACACACTCCAAGTGACCACACAACTTAACCCAATAAATGCCATGGGTATTCACAGTGCCAGGAAGAAATGGCACAAATATTAATCACACTGGAGCATCCGCTGCTGCGGCAGCTGCGCTCAGGTCTATGGTGGAGCCAATCTGGAGCACAGACCCTCCACATCAGGGGTGTACCTACTGGCGGCAGAGGTAGCAGGGGTCCAAAGAAGACCCCAGTGTGATGTCACATGGTAGGTCGGGGGTTCCATTGGGGTCCAGGTGTTTCCGCCTTCGCTCCATACACTGTAACCTTAAAAGGAGCGCGTCCACTTATAACGCACCGGCCTATAACAAAGCGGCGTTCACACACAGGAGCGCCGTTATAGCAGTGCCATCCAGGGGCATGGACCCCCAGCCATCAGAGACAGATGATCCCCAGGCACACAGGAACCCCAAAAACCTGCTGCCATCGCATCGGCTTGTGAGATCAAGAAATTCCAAACCATCGCCACCGTGCCAGATTACCGGACTTTCAGGATGGCAGTTATTCTGGGCTGTCTTGGTAGTGAGAGGGTTAAACCTGAACGGAGGAAATCGCAGAAGAGCTGATAGGCTGCCACAGGACGCAAGCCAAGTGAACGCAGGTTACCATGGAAACAGCAGGCTACAGCAATATGAGATGTGATGAGAGGGGGCGCCGTGCCGCAAGTTACTAAGAGTGAGGAGGAATAACAGAGTCACATGTGGCGCCCGTCTACACTCAACGCAGCCGCCATGATACACGGGGAGGAGGTAGCGTGGACAGCGGACACCTGCCCACGGCTCAGGCTGCGTCTTCACAGCGTCCATCCAGAGCTCCCATCCCCAACCTGGAGCCCCCCAGAGCCTCACCGTGGACCCCCCGCCCCCAGAGCCTCACCGTGGACCCCCCCACTCCCAGAGCCTCACCGTGGACCCCCCGCCCCCAGAGCCTCACCGTGGACCCCCCCGCCCCCTGAGCCTCACCGTGGACCCCCCATACCCAACCTGGACCCCCCCCCACTCCCAGAGCCTCACCGTGGACCCCCCCACTCCCAGAGCCTCACCGTGGACCCCTCATACCCAACCTGGACCCCCCCCCCGCCCCCAGAGATTCACCGTAGACCCCCCTACTCCAAGAGCCTCACCGTGGACCCCCCATACCCAACCTGGACCCCCCCGCTCCCAGAGCCTCACCGTGGACACCCCGCCCCCAGAGCCTCACCGTGGACCCCCCAACCCTAGAGCCTCACCGTGGACCCCCCACCTCTCAGAGCCTCACCGTGGACACCCCGCCCCAGAGCCTCATCGTGGACACCCCGCCCCCAGAGCCTCATCGTGGACACCCCGCCCCAGAGCCTCATCGTGGACACCCCGCCCCCAGAGCCTCATCGTGGACACCCCGCCCCCAGAGCCTCATCGTGGACACCCCGCCCCCAGAGCCTCATCGTGGACACCCCGCCCCCAGAGCCTCATCGTGGACACCCCGCCCCCAGAGCCTCATCATGGACACCCCGCCCCAGAGCCTCATCATGGACACCCCGCCCCAGAGCCTCATCGTGGACACCCCGCCCCCAGAGCCTCATCGTGGACACCCCGCCCCCAGAGCCTCATCGTGGACACCCCGCCCCCAGAGCCTCATCGTGGACACCCCAACCCTAGAGCCTCACCGTGGACCCCCCAACCCTAGAGCCTCACCGTGGACCCCCACCTCCCAGAGCCTCACCGTGGACCCCCCAACTCCAGAGCCTCACCGTGGACCCCCCATACCCAACCTGGACCCCCTGCTCTGAGTATTTTTGGCAAGAGTCACATTCCAGGAACAATCAAAACTGAGATCGACTCCCGAGACATGTGCAGTAACATTCCGTTAGTCCGGCATCCATATTGGAAAGTCCGGATTATGGGACACTCATGGGAACGTCCTCCGACGCCCGAGCTCGTCATTGTGGTGACTTCATTGCTCCCAGGTGTAAAACCCCGACAATCTGTTTGTGCTGCTCCTGCAAGGTTAGAGGGTCCGGGGAAGGATAGACCCACAACCCCTCCCTCACCTGGAGCATTGGGAAAGTGGGGGTAGTAGTTGTGCATTATGTACTGACCTTTTCCATTGGTGGACCCCATATGGCGCTATAAAATGGGACGTTCTATAAAGTAGAACCATCCTGAAGGTCAGGGAATCTTCTAGATAAATGTGAGAAATCCGGATGTGGCGGTGGGAGCGGCGCCAATCTGCCACCATCTATAAATAATATGATGTAGTGACCAGAGACCACCGACAACAGGGTGCTCGGGCCCTCCTGATGGGGGTGAGCCCTGGGACTGAGCCGAGTCCCTGGTGATGACCGCTATATCATGCCCATGACACATCAGTGTGTGGGAGCCTCCGAGGTCAAGGAGCAGGAGTCTGGCAAACTGCCACATAACATCCAACATCTTACCTCAGAGTGTACCCGCGGTGCCCCACACTGCTGCCTAGGGGCGGTGTACCACCATACATTGCCGGCCACATCCTCTGGAGTATTATGAGGGAAATAGAGACAACTGCTGCCTAAATAATACTGCCACATAACATCCAACATCTTACCTCAGAGTGTACCCCGCGGTGCCCCACACTGCTGCCTAGGGGCGGTGTACCACCATACCTTGCCGGCCACATCCTCTGGAGTATTATGAGGGAAATAGAGACAACTGCTGCCTAAATAATACTGCCACAAAATTCCCCAAATCACACCGCCATACAGTGCTCATATAATAAATCACTGTATAATGCCCCAATGACACCGCCATACAGTGCCCATATAATAATTACTGTATAATGCCCCAATGACACCGCCATACAGTGCCCATATAATAATTACTGTATAATGCCCCAATATCACCGCGATACAGTGCCCATATAATAATTACTGTATAATGCCCCAATATCACCGCCATACAGTGCCCATATAATAAATCACTGTATAATGCCCCAATATCACCGCCATACAGTGCCCATATAATAATTACTGTATAATGCCCCAATATCACCGCCATACAGTGCCCATATAATAATCACTGTATAATGCCCCAATGACACTGCTATATAGTACAGCTGCAGTCTCTTAGGATAGAAGTCTGGGCCCCGTACAGTGAGGGCCCATAACTGGTGGAGGCTCTGGGGTTAATCATCTGTTCTTCCCAGACCCTGTATTAATATAAATAGCACATTACCCTGACCTATAATACTACCGCCATCACAGAATGCACAGATAGTCCTAGTCACACAGCTGAGGGTTTGTTACAATGTTTCAGCGTGGCAGGAGCCATCAGCTTGGAGTCCAGGACATTTGTGCTGCTGCTGTGTTTTGCACTGACACACTGTAACGCCGCCTCCTAGTCTAAATCCACTACTTCCGTTACACATTTCGTTCTTTTTTGTTATAAATCTGTCCCAATATCGTCTGTGTGAATCCGGCCTCAGTGTACGCGGATCTACCATGTGACCGTGATTTACCAGAGACTGGGAGTTGTAGTCATTGCTGGGACACTGCACTGTAAAGCCACGGCTGCTCCGTCGCACACGACCTGCGCTCGTTGCCCAGAAGCTCCTGTGTGGTCAGTACGACCATCGTGCAGGCCGGCTCCACCGCTCGGAACATGCATCCCCGCAGAGTATACCGGTGATTATAACACCTCCCCCTCGCCCCTGTCTGTCACTTCTTAGCTGTATCTGCTCCTTGGAAAGTTGGGTGACGTTACAGAAGATATTACCCAGCTTTCCGAGAGTCGTGAATGGAAACCATCAAATAAACCACCGCGCTGCACCGGTCTATGGAGGAGACGGCACAAATAACCACCGCGATGCATCGGTCTATGGAGGAGACGGCACAAATAACCACCGCGCTGCACCGGTCTATGTAGGGGACGGCACAAATAACCACCGCGCTGCACCGGTCTATGGAGGAGGCGGCACAAATAACCACCGCACTGCACCGGTCTATGGAGGAGACGGCACAAATAACCACCGCGCTGCACTGGTCGGTCTATGGAGGAGACGGCACAAATAACCACCGCGCTGCACTGGTCGGTCTGAGTAGGAGACGGCACAAATAACCACCGCGCTGAACCGGTCGGTCTGAGTAGGAGACGGCACAAATAACCACCGCGCTGCACTGGTCGGTCTATGGAGGAGGCGGCACAAATAACCACCGCGCTGAACCGGTCGGTCTGAGTAGGAGACGGCACAAATAACGACCGCGCTGCACTGGTCGGTCTATGGAGGAGACGGCACAAATAACCACCGCGCTGCACCGGTCTATGGAGGAGACGGCACAAATAACCACCGCGCTGCACTGGTCGGTCTATGGAGGAGGCGGCACAAATAACCACCGCGCTGAACCGGTCGGTCTGAGTAGGAGACGGCACAAATAACCACCGCGCTGAACCGGTCGGTCTGAGTAGGAGACGGCACAAATAACCACCGCGCTGCACCGGTCTATGGTGGAGACGGCACGAATAACCACCGCGCTGCACTGGTCGGTCTATGGAGGAGACGGCACAAATAACCACCGCGCTGCACAGAGGAGCCCCTGTAATGCTGTTATCTACTCTGTGGGATTGGCGCTGCAACGATCACAGAGGAACGGAACCCCAGCACCGAGCCGTCCCTTGTCGTTGTTGGGTAATGACCCCCGTGTGAGCTGTAATGGGATTATTTTATCTACCACCCTACAAAGAGTGTGACGGTGTTTTCAGGGTGCATTCACACATCTGGATGGGAATATTTTGGTGGCAGGCGCCTGGTTTTCTGCGGACCCTTAACTGAATGTCCCCGGCGGCCATGTAAGGGGGAGTTCTTACCTGCTTGACCAGGAACGTGTCACCCTCGTTGATCTTTAGGGAGATGGTGAGATGAGCGGCAGATAAAATAATCCCGCTGAGAACCGCCGCTCTCATCCGCACTGGAAGCAGAGTGTAGATGGTGTAGATGAAGAACACGGTCCACCAGATCCCATCGGAGGCACTCCGCGGCCGCACCATCAGGACGCACACCACCTGGACCATGAAGATGACGATGATGACGGTGTAACAGGCCAGCCACATGTAGTCCTGGTGGAAGTCGTTTCTGTTGCATACTCCTATGAGCACTAGAATGATCAGCATGGCCACACACAGGACGACCACGTAAGGCACCTGGTAGAGCAGCTGGAAGCAGTGGAAGGCGAGCATCACCAGGCACAGGAGGATCAGCACGGACATCAGCATGGTGAGGCTGCTCTGGTTCAGCCTGAAGAAGTAGCGCTGGTAGAGCTTCTCCAGCTTATCCGACTGGAACTTCTTGGAGCGGAAGATCTGCAGGACATCGGTAAAGCAGACCCCCATGGAGAAGTGGAACTCCGACCCATCCTCCGGCCCGTCTCCCTTACCTTTGCCCAATTTCTCATCCAAACCAAGCTCCACTGATTTGGGTCTCAGCTCCCCCTCGGGGCCTTTCTGGAAGGGCTTGTTGTTGTTCCTGCTCTCCTCGCCGTGCTCCTGCCAAGCCGACTTGGATCTGAAGCCCACTTTATTGTCCGGCAGGGGGTTCCTCCCCGGCTGAGGCTCATAGTCTTCCTCGCTCCTCCACAGTCCCATCATCCGTGAGGTCTTCTTTCTAGAGGAGCGGCTGGAGTAGGGGTACCCATTGGCCCTGGTCTCAGCCTCGACCCAAGCTGATCGGTGCTCAGCACCTGCCCGTAACGCGGGGGCCCCAAATCCCGGTGGGCTGACGCTGTTTGACCTAGACATGTCCCCTCACTACGAGAAGTCCACTGGTCGCCAGGTCACGCCATGCCACAAGGGAGAAGAAAATCCAAAACGCGTCATGTGATCCCAAAATATCAGAAAAAAAACAGAGTGGAATGCAGGGTTGTGGGGGGCACGGCGGCCTCATGTCACTGGTGCAGGGGGGTCTCCAGGTTGAGCGGGGTCGCTCCTCCCATGGTCACCTGTGGCTCCAGATCCAATTACAATAATCCAATATGGAGAAGACGGTGCAGCGCTCTGCCCGATCCTCCGATGACAAGGGGTAAATCCAGAGTCACCCTCAGATCTGCGATGGGCGCCGGTCCAGAGCCATCACCCCTAGACAGCGCTGCCAGGGGGCATGGATTAACCCTTCGTTACCAGGCTCAGCGTGATCCAGCTGGGATGTCAGGACCAGGCATGCCGGAGAGCGGGATCAGCAGCAGCACGGATGATGGGAGTCCTTGTCCTGGTGCTATCAGCAGAGTGGTAGATGTGGTGCCTCAGTGTCAGGAGGGCAGGAGCCTGCATGGATGTCCTCAATCCTGCCCATTCCCCCTGGAAGGAGTCACCCTCAGCCTCCGGCCTCCATGCTTCTGTCTGCCTCCCCCACGGGCCTAGCACCACCAGGAGGGGCCCCAGAGAGCCCTCAGATCCTGAATTCCAGCCCAGAATTGCCGACCCAGAACCCGCGCAGCTCCGGATCCCGCTCCGTCCTCTGTGCGCCCCGAGTCTCATTCAGCCGAACGGCGAGCGCAAGCCCGCCCACTGCCCGCCTCTGCTCACAGGGGATTGGCTCAGGCGCGCTGTCAGGGTTTTCCCACGACCTCTGATTGGTCAGAAACCTGTTTGAAGCTGAGGAAACCTGAAAAAGTGATACATTGTATCTAAGGATCCGAGACACAGGGGGAGTGTGATACAGTGTATCTAAGGATCCCGGACACAGGGGGAGTGTGATACAGTGTATCTAAGGATCCACAGACACAGGGGGAGTGTGATACAGTGTATCTAAGGATCCCCGGACACAGGGGGAGTGTGATACAGTGTATCTAAGGATCCCCGGACACAGGGGAGTGTGATACATTGTATCTAAGGATCCACAGACACAGGAGGAGTGTGATACAGTGTATCTAAGGATCCCCGGACACAGGGGGAGTGTGATACAGTGTATCTAAGGATCCACAGACACAGGGGGAGTGTGATACAGTGTATCTAAGGATCCCCGGACACAGGGGGAGTGAGAAACAGTGTATCTAAGGATCCCCGGACACAGGGGGAGTGTGATACAGTGTACTAAGGATCCACAGACACAGAGGAGTGTGATACAGTGTATCTAAGGATCCCGGACACAGGGGGAGTGTGATACAGTGTATCTAAGGATCCCCGGACACAGGGGAGTGTGATACAGTGTATCTAAGGATCCCCGGACACAGGGGGAGTATGATAGTGTATCTAAGGATCCCGAGACACAGGAAGAGTGTGATACAGTGTATCTAAGGATCCCGAGGCACAGGAGGAGTGTGATACAGTGTATCTAAGGATCACCGGACACAGGGGGGAGTGTGATACAGTGTATCTAAGGATCCCGGACACAGGGGGAGTGTGATACAGTGTATCTAAGGATCCGAGGCACAGGAGGGAGTGTGATACAGTGTATCTAAGGATCACCGGACACAGGGGGAGTGTGATACAGTGTATCTAAGGATCCCCAGACACAGGAGGAGTGTGATACAGTGTATCTAAGGATCCCGAGACACAGGAGTGTGATACAGTGTATCTAAGGATCCCCGAACACAGGAGGAGTGTGATACAGTGTATCTAAGGATCCCCAGACATGGGGAGTGTGATACAGTGTATCTAAGGATCCCCGGACACAGGAGGGAGTGTGATACAGTGTATCTAAGGATCCCCAGACATGGGGAGTGTGATACAGTGTATCTAAGGATCCCCGGACACAGGAGGAGTGTGATACAGTGGTATCTAAGGATCCCCAGACATGGGGAGTGTGATACAGTGTATCTAAGGATCCCGGACACAGGGGGAGTGTGATACAGTGTATCTAAGGATCCCCGGACACAGGAGGAGTGTGATACAGTGTATCTAAGGATCCCCGGACACAGGAGGAGTGTGATACAGTGTATCTAATGATCCCCAGACATGGGGGAGTGTGATACAGTGTATCTAAGGATCCCCAGACACAGGGGGAGTGTGATACAGTGTATCTAAGGATCCTCGGACACAGGAGGAGTGTGATACAGTGTATCTAAGCATCCCCGGACACAGGGGGAGTGTGATACAGTGTATCTAAGGATCCTCGGACACAGGAAGAGTGTGATACAGTGTATCTAAGGATCCCCGGACACAGGAGGAGTGTGATACAGTGTATCTAAGGATCCCCGGACACAGGGGGAGTGTGATACATTGTATCTAAGGATCCCCGGACACAGGGGGGAGTGTGATACAGTGTATCTAAGGATCCTGGACACAGGGGGAGTGTGATACAGTGTATCTAAGGATCACGAGACACAGGAAGAGTGTGATACAGTGTATCTAAGATCCCGAGGCACAGGAAGAGTGTGATACAGTGGTATCTAAGGATCCCCGGACACAGGGGGAGTGTGATACAGTGTATCTAAGGATCCCCGGACACAGGAGGAGTGTGATACAGTGTATCTAGGATCCCCGGACACAGGAGGAGTGTGATACAGTGTATCTAAGGATCCCCGGACACAGGAGGAGTGTGATACAGTGTATCTAAGGATCCTCGGACACAGGAGGAGTGTGATTACAGTGTATCTAAGGATCCCGGGACACAGGAGGAGTGTGATACAGTGTATCTAAGGATCCCCGGACACAGGAGGAGTGTGATACAGTGTATCTAAGGATCCCCGGACACAGGAGGAGTGTGATACAGTGTATCTAAGGATCCCCGGACACAGGAGGAGTGTGATACAGTGTATCTAAGGATCCCCGGACACGGGGGGGAGTGTCATACAGTGTATCTAAGGATCCACAGACACAGGGGGAGTGTGATACAGTGTAACTAAGGATCCTCGGACACAGGAGGAGTGTGATACAGTGTATCTAGGATCCCCGGACACAGGAGGAGTGTGATACAGTGTATCTAAGGATCCCCGGACACAGGAGGAGTGTGATACAGTGTATCTAAGGTCCCCGGACACAGGAGGAGTGTGATACAGTGTATCTAAGGATCCCCGGACACGGGGGGGGGGGGGGGGTGATACATTGTATCTAAGTATCCCCGGACACAGGGGGAGTGTGATACAGTGTATCTAAGGATCCCCGGACACAGGGGGAGTGTCATACAGTGTATCTAAGGATCCACAGACACAGGGGGAGTGTGATACAGTGTATCTAAGGATCCTCGGACACAGGAGGAGTGTGATACAGTGTATCTAAGGATCCCCGGACACAGGAGGAGTGTGATACAGTGTATCTAAGGATCCCCGGACACAGGAGGAGTGTGATACAGTGTATCTAAGGATCCCCGGACACAGGGGGAGTGTGATACAGTGTATCTAAGGATCCCGAGGCACAGGAGGAGTGTGATACAGTGTATCTAAGGATCCCGAGGCACAGGAGGAGTGTGATACAGTGTATCTAAGGATCCCCGAGACACAGGAGTGTGATACAGTGTATCTAAGGATCCCCGGACACAGGGGGAGTGTGATAGTGTAATCTAAGGATCCCCAGACATGGGGAGTGTGATACAGTGTATCTAAGGATCCCCGGACACAGGAGGAGTGTGATACAGTGTATCTAAGGATCCCCCGGACACAGGAGGAGTGTGATACAGTGTATCTAAGGATCCCCGGACACAGGAGGAGTGTGATACAGTTGTAGGGGAAGGGGCTGTGACTACCTCTCAGACAGGATATACAGGCAGGTTGTCAGCAGTAATAGATGTTCCTGTAGTATAAGGTGTGTGATCTCATGTCTGATCACATGTCATTATATCAGTGATGTCATCAGCAGGGGGCGGGGCTGTGACTACCTCTCAGACAGGATATACAGGCAGGTTGTCAGCAGTAATAGATGTTCCTGTAGTATAAGGTGTTGTGATCTCATGTCTGATCACATGTCATTATATCAGTGATGTCATCAGCAGGGGGCGGGGCTGTGACTACCTCAGACAAAATATACAGGCAGGTTGTCAGCAGTAATAGATGTTCCTGTAGTATAAGGTGTGTGATTCTCATGTCTGATCACATGTCATTATATCAGTGATGTCATCAGCAGGGGGTGGGGCTGTGACTACCTCTCAGACAGGATATACAGGCAGGTTGTCAGCAGTAATAGATGTTCCTTTAGTATAAGGTGTGTGGATCACATGTCATTATATCAGTGATTGTCATCAGCAGGGGGCGGGGCTGTGACTACCTCTCAGACAGGATATACAGGCAGGTTTGTCGGCAGTAATAGATGTTCCTGTAGTATAAGGTGAGGATCTCATGTCTGATCACATGTCATTATATCAGTGATGTCATCAGCAGGGGGCGGGGCTGTGACAACCTCTCAGACAGGATATACAGGCAGGTTGTCAGCAGTAATAGATGCTCCTGTAGTATAAGGGGTGTGGACCTCATGTCTGATCACATGTCATTATATCAGTGATGTCATCAGCAGGGGGCGGGGCTGTGACTACCTCTCAGACAGGATATACAGGCTGGTTGTCAGCAGTAATAGATTGTTCCTGTAGTATAAGGTGTGTGATCTCATGTCTGATCACATGTCATTATATCAGTGATGTCATCAGCAGGGGGCGGGGCTGTGAACCTCTCAGACAGGATATACAGGCAGGTTGTCAGCAGGGGGGCGGGGCTGTGACAACCTCTCAGACAGGATATACAGGCAGGTTGTCAGCAGTAATAGATGTTCCTGTAGCATAAGGGGTGGTGATCTCATGTCTGATCACATGTCATTATATCAGTGATGTCATCAGCAGGGGGCGGGGCTGGGACAGACTCTCAGCAGGACATGGAGGGTGACAGAAGCCACACTGACCGGGGACCAGAATTTCATCATCACTTCCATGAGGAGCCGACTCCCTCCTGCTGCTGAGTGATGTCCAGAGCTGCAGCTGCATCCCCCTCCTCCCTACCACTAATTACTGCCTCCGTATGTGCGCCTCCTAACGTCTGCCTCCGTAGTGCGCCTCTGTATGTCTGCCTGCGTATGTGCGCCTCTGTATGTCTGCCTGCGTATGTGCGCCTCTGTATGTCTGCCTGCGTATGTGCGCCTCTGTATGTCTGCCTGCGTATGTGCGCCTCTGTATGTCTGCCTGCGTATGTGCGCCTCCATATTTTGCGCCATCCGTATGTGCAATGTCCGTATGTGCTCCTCCGTATGTGCATGTCCGTATGTGCTCCTTTGTACGTGCGCCTCCGTACGTCTGCCTCCATATGTGCGTGTCCGTATGTGCGCCACCGGATGTCAGCCTCCATATGTGCGCCTCTGTATGTCTGCCTCCGTATGTGCTCCTCCGTAGGTGCTCCTCCGTATGTCTGCCTCGTATGTCTGCCTCCGTATGTGCGCCTCCGTATGTCTGCCTCCGTATGTCTGCCTCTGTATGTGCGCCTCCATATGTGCGCCTCCGTATGTCTGCCTCCGTATGTCTGCGTCCGTATGTGCGCCTCCGTATGTCTGCCTCCGTATGTCTGCCTCTGTATGTGCGCCTCCATATGTGCGCCTCCGTAAGTCTGCCTCCGTATGTCCTGCATCCGTATGTGCGCCTCCGTATGTCTGCCTCCGTATGTCTGCCTCCGTATGTCTGCGTCCGTATGTGCGCCTCCGTATGTCTGCCTCCGTATGTCTGCGTCCGTATGTGTGCCTCCGTATGTGCTCCTCCGTATGTCTGCCTCTGTATGTCTGCTTCCATATGTGCGCCTCCGTATGTGCGCGTCCGTATGTGCTCCTCCGTATGTGAGCCTCCGTACGTCTGCCTCTGTATGTGCGCCTCTGTATTGTCCCTGCCTCCGTATGTGCGCCTCCGTATGTGCGCCTCTGTATGTCTGCCTCAGTATGTTCGCCTCCGTATGTGCGCGTCCGTATGTCTGCCTCCATATGTGCGCCTCCATAGTCTGCCTCCGTATGTGCGCGTCCGTATGTGCGCCTCCGTATGTCTGCTCCGTATGTGCTTCCTCCGTATGTTGCGCCTCCGTATGTGCGCCTCCGTATGTGCGCTCCATATATCTGGTGTTGATGGGGGGGGGAGTAAAATGAAGAATAGAAATGAGGCCAGGGCAGCTGTCAGCAGGTTGTACCAATGACACTGGCTGACCTGTTCGGCTGCTGACAGATGCCGTTCAGTGGCGGGCCCCCCCCCCCCCCAGATACATTATAGGGGGGTCATTATTATTATATGTCATCATTTATAGCCTCTAGTTCCCCCCAATCCCCAGCTCTTCAGCTCTCTCCTATCTGCCAGGGTCCCCTATACATCATTCATCCTGGTTTATGAATAGGAATTCCAGAACAATAGAGCAGACTGACACATGCAGAGCAGTAAAATACATGATGAGAGTGTTAGGCCTCATGCACACGACCGTTGTTTTGGGTCGGAATCCGAGCCGCAGTTTTTGCGGCTCGGTGTGCGGACCCATTCACTTCAATAGGGCCACAAAAGATGCGGACAGCACTCCGCGTATCTGCTCCGCATCCGATGCTCCGTTCCGTGGCCCCTCAAAAAAAATATAACATGTCCTATTCGTGTCTGTTTTGCAGACAAGAATAGGCATTTCTACAATGGGCCGCCTGTTCGTTCCGCAAATTGCGGAAAGCACACGGGCGGCATCCGTGTTTTGCGAATTCGCAAATTTGCGGACGCAAAAAACGGAACGGTTTGTGTGCATGAGGCCTTACTCTCTGGATGCTGGGAGTACAGACCATGATAAAACTCTTCAGTCTACAGAAGACACAAGAAGTGACTGCATGCAATACACCGCGTGCTGCGTGGCCGCCCCTGCTGGAGCACTATATGTGTGCATCGCTTCTTGGCCTCTTAGTATCTGTTCTTATCCGTCCGGTGGAGTTTTACTCCTTCAGAAGCAGCCGCACTGTGCTCCGTCTATGGGCGGAGATGGTTTACCCAAACCATGGCTGTGGAGCAGAGAACCGCGGTGCAGCGCCCGTCCTTCAGAGCAGCCGCACTGTGCTCCGTCTATGGGCGGAGTGGTTACCCAAACCATGATGGGAGCAGAGAAACCGCTGTGCAAGCTCCCGTCCTTCAGTGCAGCCGCACTGTGCCCCGTCTATGGGCGGAGTGGTTACCCAAACCATGGCTGTGGAGCAGAGAAACCGCGGTGCAGCGCCCGTCCTTCAGAGCAGCCGCACTGTGCTCCGTCTATGGGCGGAGTGGTTACCCAAACAATGGCTGTGGAGCAGAGAACCGCGGTGCAGTGCCCGTCCTTCAGAGCAGCCGCACTGTGCTCTGTCCTATGGGCGGAGTGGTTACCCAAACCAATGGATGTGGAGCAGAGAACCGTGGTGCAGAGCGCCCGTCCTTTCAAGAGCAGGCCGCACTGTGCTCCCGTCTATGGGCGGAGTGGTTACCCAAAACCATGGATGTGGAGCAGAGAACCGCTGTGCACTCCCGTCCTTCAGTGCAGCCGCACTGTGCCCCGTCTATGGGCGGAGTGGTTACCCAAACCATGGCTGTGGACCAGAGAACCGCGGTGCAGTGCGCCGTCCTTCAGGAGCAGGGCCGCACTGTGCTCTGTCTATGGGCGGAGTGTTACCCAAACCATGGATGTGGAGCAGAGAACCGCTGTGCAGCTCCCGTCCTTCAGTGCAGCCGCACTGTGCCCCGTCTATGGGCGGAGTGGTTACCCAAACCATGGCTGTGGAGCAGAGAACCGCGGTGCAGCGCCCGCCTTCAGAGCAGCCGCACTGTGCCCCATCTATGGGCGGAGTGGTTACCCAAACCCTGGATGTGAGCAGAGAACCGTGGTGCAGCGCCCGTCCTTCAGAGCAGCCGCACTGTGCCCCCGTCTTATGGCGGAGTGGTTACCCAAACCATGGCTGTGGAGCATAGAAGCGCGGTGCAGTGCCCGTTCCTCAGTGCAGCCGCACTGTGGCTCTGTCTATGGGCGGAGTGGTTACCCAACCATGGCAGTGGATCAGAGAAGCGCGATGCAGCGCCCGTCCTTGCAGAGCAGCCGCACTGTGCCCCGTCTATGGGAGGAGTGGTTACCCAAACCATGGCAGTGGATCAGAGAAGCGCGTGCAGCGCCCGTCCTTCAGAGCAGCCGCACTGTGCTCTGTCTTTGGGCGGAGTGGTTACCTAAACCAGGATGTGGAGCAGAGAAACCGCGGTGCAGCGCCCGTCCTTCAGAGCAGCCGCACTGTGCTCCGTCTATGGGCGGAGTGGTTACCCAAACCATGGCTGTGGAGCAGAGAACCGCGGTGCAGTGCCCGTCCTACAGAGCAGCCGCACTGTGCCCCGTCTATGGGCGGAGTTGTTACCCAAACCATGGCTGTGGAGCAGAGAACCGCAGGTGCAGTGCCCGTCCTTCAGAGCAGCCGCACTGTGCTCCGTCTTATGGGCGGTAGTGGTTACCCAAACCATGGCTGTGGAGCAGAGAACCGCGGTGCAGTGCCCGTCCTTCAGAGCAGCCGCACTGTGCTCCGTCTATGGCGGAGTTGGTTACCCAAACCATGGCTGTGGAGCAGAGAACCGCTGTGCAGTGCCCGTCCTTCAGAGCAGCCGCACCTGTTCTCTGTCTATGGGCGGAGTGGATACCCAACCAGGCTGTGGAGCAGAGAACCGCTGTGGCAGTGCCCGTCCTTCAGAGCAGCCGCACTGTGCCCCTTCTATGGGCGGAGTTGTTACCCAACCATGCTGTGGAGCAGAGAACCGCGGTGCAGTGCCCGGCCTTCAGAGTCAGCCGCACTGTGCTCCGTCAATGGGCGGAGTGGTTACCCAACCATGGCTGTGGAGCAGAGAACCGCGGTGCAGTGCCCGTCCTTCAGAGCAGCCGCACTGTGCTCCGTCTATGGGCGGAGTGGTTACCCAAACCATGGCTGTGGAGCAGAGAACCGCTGTGCAGTGCCCCGTCCTTCAGAGCAGCCGCACTGTGCTCTGTCTATGGGCGGAGTGGTTACCCAAACCATGGATGTGGAGCAGAGAACCGTGGTGCAGCGCCCGTCCTTCAGAGCAGCCGCACTGTGCTCCGTCTATGGGGGCGGAGTGGTTACCCAAACCATGGATGTGGAGCAGAGAAAACCGCTGTGCAGCTCCCGTCCTTCAGGCAGCCGCACTGTGCCCCGTCTATGGGTGGAGTGGTTACCCAAACCATGGATGTGGAGCAGAGAACCGCGGTGCAGCGCCCGTCTTCAGAGCAGCCCGCACTGTGCTCTGTCTATGGGCGGAGTGGTTAACCCAAACCATGGCTGTGGACCAAGGAACCGCGGTGCAGTGCCTGTCTCCTTCATAGCACCGCACTGTGCCCCGTCTATGGGCGGATGGTTACCCAAACCCTGGATGTGGAGCAGAGAACCGTGGTGCAGCGCCCGTCCTTCAGAGCAGCCGCACTGTGCTCTGTCTATGGGCGGAGTGGTTACCCAAACCATGGCAGTGGATCATAGAAGCGCGATGCAGCGCGCCCGTCCTTCAGAGCAGCCGCACTGGCCCCGTCTATGGGAGGAGTGGTTACCCAAACCATGGCAGTGATCAGAGAAGCGCGGTGCAGCGCCCGTCCTTCAGAGCAGCCGCACTGTGCTCTGTCTATGGGCGGAGTGGTTACCTAAACCATGGATGTGGAGCAGAGAACCGCGGTGCAGCGCCCGTCCTTCAGAGCAGCCGCACTGTGCCCCGTCTATGGGCGGAGTGGTTACCTAAACTATGGATGTGGAGCAGAGAACCGCGGTGCAGTGCCCGTCCTTCAGAGCAGCCGCACTGTGCTCCGTCTATGGGCGTAGTGGTTACCCAAACCATGGATGTGGAGCAAGAGAACCGCGGTGCAGTGCCCGTCCTTCAGAGCAGCCGCAACTGTGCTCCGTCTATGGGCGGAGGTGGTTACCCAAACCATGGCTGAGGAGCAGAGAACCGCGGTGCAGCGCCCGTTCTTCAGAGCAGCCGCACTGTGCTCCGTCTATGGGCGGAGTGGTTACCCAAACCATGGCTGTGGAGCAGAGAACCACGGATCGAAGCCATGAGGCAGGGTTGTGTGTGAAAGCCCAAAGTGCACAGTGCCCAGGGGTGCCTGACTCACCGGGGTGGGATCCCACTGAGAGACGGCAACGTTGGCACAGCACTTTCTTTCTCACCTCTTTGCTCGCTTCAGCCCTGAAAATATGAGGATTTGTATATTTCCGGTCGAATGTCCGGCCGTAATGGCACACGTCCACTTATTTGTTTTTTGTGTTCACTGTTTTGCACTTTTACAGCGTTTTGTTGTGTTCACTATTATTTTCCGGCTTGCGGCGCCCTTACACGTACCCCCCCCTGAGGTCTAGGGGGGTGGGATTGGCCATATTGGTTCCTCACCCCCCTGCCAAACCCCTTGGGCTCTCCCTCCGGGATGACGCCCTGGGTGGAGCATAGACGGGCGTGCCCTTGGCTTCGGCTGAGGGTTGCCATTTGTCGCAGTCCCTTGCAGGAGCCATAGGCCCGGAGGGATAGGGAATGGTTTATGGGGGCCCTTCTCTTATGGAGAGGGCCTTCGATAGACCGCAACCTAGTGCACGTTTTTGTGTGGCACGCTGCACGATTTTGTTGCACAGGTGATGAAAGCTCGGACTTTGGGCTTTCGAAAAAAATAAAATAAATATGAGGGTATAGAAAACTACATTGAGTGAATGATCTGTGGATAACACAGCGCAGGTGACGTGGGCCCCCACCCGAGGCCCCATCCTGATGTGTGGTGGCCCCTGGGATACCTCTCCAGTCGGCTCCACCTGCCCTTACACTGCTGATCAGGCCGTTGTCTGTAAGTACGATATAGCGCTATATGGCTGCTGTATGGCGGTATAAATAGAGCTGTATATGGGAATATTATTTCAGCGCCATATGACACTGGTATATAAGCTGCGTATAGCGGAATTATTCACTCCCCGTATGGCAGCACTGAGTGACCCGTGCACGTAGTATACAGCAGTATTATTTACCACTATATAACCTTTTAATATGAGCTGTGTGTGGCGGTATTATTTGAGCTGAATGGTGTGACTATTTGGACGCTGTACGGCAGTATCATATAAGCTGCTGTTGGCAGTATTATTTGGATGCTGTATGGCAGTTATATTTTAGCACTATATGCCTTTTTAATTTCAGCTGTGTGTGGCGGTATTAGGCTATGTTGACCCTGACGTTATGCCATACACATGGCATATATACTGGGAAAGATCCCGCTTGGGGCTCAGTTACACAACTGATGCCAAAGAAGTCTTCTTTTGGGATTTTCCACTGTATGTGTGTGTATGGTGGATACATCAGAGCATTGGCGGTACACCTCTGACGGTAGGCTCGATAGTCATGGGAACAGAGCCCTAGTTGCTGAATGGCGGTATCACTCCCTTTTTTTTATTTTCACTTCCTGGTTGTATCAGTCGCAGTATGGAGATATTATTGGGGCAGGGTTATTTCAGCACTCTATGGGAGTACATTGTATGAGATATCGCTTTATTAAAGGATCTCTGCAACTCCAGTGTTTTCAAAAATCATTCACTGACACCAGCAGAGATCTTGAAGATGTTAGAAATTCCCCTCGGGTAGGTTCACATGTAGGTTTTTTTAGTCACGTTTTCTTGCATGTTTTAGGCTTCTTTCACACTTGCACTAGCAGGGTCCGGCAGGCGGTTCTGTCCGGGGCTGTACCTCAGTCCAGTTCTGCTATCTCTGCTGCGGTTCTGTCCGATGCTGTACCTCAGTGCAGTTCTCCTATCTCTGCTGCGGTTCTGTCCGGTGCTGTACCTCAGTCCAGTTCTCCTATCTCTGCTGCGGTTCTGTCCGGTGCTGTACCTCAGTCCAGTTCTCCTATCTCTGCTGCGGTTCTGTCCGGGTGCTGTACCTCAGTCCAGTTCTGCTATCTCTGCTGCGGTTCTGTCCGGTGCTGTACCTCAGTGCAGTTCTCCTATCTCTGCTGCGGTTTCTGTCTGGTGCTGTACTCAGTCCAGTTCTGCTATCTCTGCTGCGGTTTCTGTCCGATGCTGTACCTCAGTGCAGTTCTCCTATCTCTGCTGCGGTTCTGTCCGGGTGCTGTACCTCAGTCCAGTTCTCCTATCTCTGCTGCGTTCTGTCCGGTGCTGTACCTCAGTCCAGTTCTCCTATCTCTGCTGCGGTTCTGTCCGGTGCTGTACCTCAGTCCAGTTCTCTATCTCTGCTGCGGTTCTGTACGGTGCTGTAGCTCAGTCCGATTCTGCTATCTCTGCTGCGGTTCTGTCCGGTGCTGTACCTCAGTCCAGTTCTGCTATCTCTGCTGTGGTTTTGTCCGGTGCTGTAGCTCAGTCCAGTTCTGCTATCTCTGCGTGGTTCTGTCCAGTGCTGTAGCTCAGTCCAGTTCTGCTATCTCTGCTGCGGTTCTGTACGGTGCTGTAGCTCAGTCCAGTTCTGCTATCTCTGCTGTGGTTCTGTCCAGTGCTGAGCTCAGTCCAGTTCTGCTATCTCTGCTGCGGTTCTGTCCGTGCTGTACCTCAGTCCAGTTCTGCTATCTCTGCTGTGGTTCTGTCCGGGGCAGTACCTCAGTCCAGTTCTCCTATCTCTGCTGCGGTTCTGTACGGTGCTGTAGCTCAGTCCAGTTCTGCTATCTCTGCTGTGGTTCTGTCCGGTGCTGTACCTCAGTCCAGTTCTCCTATCTCTGCTGCGGTTCTGTACGGTGCTGTAGCTCAGTCCAGTTCTGCTATCTCTGCTGTGGTTCTGTCCAGTGCTGTAGCTCAGTCCAGTTCTGCTATCTCTGCTGCGTTCTGTCCGGTGCTGTAGCTCAGTCCAGTTCTGCTATCTCTGCTGCGGTTCTGTACGGTGCTGTACCTCAGTCCAGTTCTGCTATCTCTGCCTGTGGTTCTGTCCAGTGCTGTAGCTCAGTCCAGTTCTGCTATCTCTGCTGCGGTTCTGTCCGGTGCTGTAGCTCAGTCCAGTTCTGCTATCTCTGCTGCGGTTCTGTACGGTGCTGTACCTCAGTCCAGTTCTGCTATCTCTGCTGTGGTTCTGTCCGGTGCTGTACCTCAGTCCAGGTTCTCCTATCTCTGCTGTGGTTCTGTCCAGTGCTGTACCTCAGGTCCAGTTCTCCCTATCTCTGCTGTGGTTCTGTCCGGTGCTGTACCTCAGTCCAGTTCTCCTATCTCTGCTGTGGTTCTGTCTGGTGCTGTACCTCAGTCCAGTTCTGCTATCTCTGCTGCGGTTCTGTCCGGGGCTGTACCTCAGTCCAGTTCTCCCTATCTCTGCTGCGGTTCTGTACGGTGCTGTAGCTCAGTCCAGTTCTGCTATCTCTGCTGTGGTTCTGTCCAGTGCTGTACCTCAGTCCAGTTCTCCTATCTCTGCTGTGGTTCTGTCCAGTGCTGTACCTCAGTCCAGTTCTCCTATCTCTGCTGTGGTTCTGTCCAGTGCTGTAGCTCAGTCCAGTTCTCCTATCTCTGCTGTGGTTCTGTCTGGTGCTGTACCTCAGTCCAGTTCTGCTATCTCTGCTGCGGTTCTGTCCGGTGCTGTACCTCAGTCCAGTTCTCCTATCTCTGCTGCGGTTCTGTCCGGTGCTGTACCTCAGTCCAGTTCTCCTATCTCTGCTGTGGTTCTGTCCGGTGCTGTACCTCAGTCCAGTTCTCCTATCTCTGCTGCGGTTCTGTCCGGTGCTGTACCTCAGTCCAGTTCTCCTATCTCTGCTGTGGTTCTGTCCGGTGCTGTAGCTCAGTCCAGTTCTCCTATCTCTGCTGCGGTTCTGTCCGGTGCTGTACCTCAGTCCAGTTCTCCTATCTCTGCTGCGGTTCTGTCCGGTGCTGTACCTCAGTCCAGTTCTCCTATCTCTGCTGTGGTTCTGTCCGGTGCTGTAGCTCAGTCCAGTTCTCCTATCTCTGCTGTGGTTCTGTCCGGTGCTGTAGCTCAGTCCAGTTCTAGTGAATCCCAGGAAAGAATCTCATACAAGGCGCTTCAATGGCAGTCGCACAAATACGGAGGATTACAGCGACTAAAAAAACTGAGCCAGAAGCCCAATGAGGCTGTCAGATGCCACCTAACGCTGGATACATTGTAACAAACCCTCAGCTGTATTAGCATGTCAGCCTCTGGATGTTTCCATTCACTGACAGCACTGAAAAGCACATTAGAAAACCGCAGAACTTTAAATTTTATGATAATGATGAGAATTTTATATTTCAGTAAGGCCTCATGCACACGGCCGTTGTTTTTTACTGCATCTGATACGCATTTTTTGCGGGGCGGATGCGGACCCATTTACTATAATGGGGCTGCAAACAATGCGTAGAGCAGATTGTGTACTGTCCGCAGCCGTATATCCGCTCCGTGGCTCCCAAAAATCTTAGAACATGTGCTATTCTTGCCCGTTTTATGGAACCTGCCTCTGGTCATGGATAGACACACGGGTGCACAGCATGTAATGCGCCATGCACTTGTGCATCCATGATCAGGGCAGAGTCTAATTCATTGGAAAGTTCCTACTGGATGACAGCAAGCAGAGATTGAAAAAAACAGGAGGAACTGAAACTGAAAGTTTATTGGGAGCAAAAGACATAAATTTTCTTTACACTTTTATTATTATAATTCATTTATGTTTGTGACATCCAGTGCAATTAGGTGTAATACCAGGGACTGCCACTAGGGGTCAGGAATGTCCTATTAATACACTTCACCTAACTCATCAGCGCCATCTAGTGTCATGACCAACGGAGGCTTATTAAATTATAATTAGTATATTACTGGTTATTATATGTAATCAGTATTATTGTTGCTATTATTTTATTGCCTATTATTATTATAACTGTTAATAAATTAATATAAATTATTAATTGCTATTTTATGTGGTTATTATTATTTACTATATTATTATATTATTATTATTATTATTATTATTATTATTATTATTATTATTCTATCATTATTTTTATATATGGGGGAGGGGGGGGGTTACATTTTGTATATCTTCATGTTGCCATGGTGACTGATCTTGTTTTTTTGCCTTTCTCTGGATCAACTTGCAGGATAACAGACCCAACTGGATGGACAGAGGTCTTTTTTCGGCCTTATAAACTAGGTTACTATGTTGCTATACCCTGAGGCCTAATACACTTTCTGTGTTGTATTCAATGTTTGCTACAATGTAACTTATGGGAGTAGGATAACTCCCATCATGTAGACATCATGCAGTCGCCGCGGATCTCAGGTTGTAACAAATTGAAACTTATCAACAAGAGACACATCTGAAAGTTTCTGGGCAGCAGAGCTGACAATCTGAGGCTGATCCAGGTATAATACAGTTACATTACGTTCTTTGTCTACAGGAGCGGAGGATGTATCACTGGGCAGAATACCAGGAAAGCTGGGTGCCAATCTGAGCGTAGCAAGTGTGCTGAAGACCAGGAGACTGAATGATACAGATGAGAAGTATGCATCTGTTGTCAGCACAGTTCAGTGTCCTGGGTGTCAGTTATGGGTTTTCCATGAATGATTTAGCCTAAGGATGAATTCATAAGATGCAAAGGGCTGCGATCGAAACAGCAAATAAGTCAAAACCTGCAACAAAAATGTAGCCGATTCTAATAAAGCTCCCAACTGCAACGTCTGAACACACCCGAAAGAACGGCTGCTTTATAGCAGAATTACATCATGTCTGCAGGCGTCCCCTCGGAGCTGTTGCTCATCTGTGCTGTCGGGGGAGAAGCTCTGAACATTATCAGTCTCCTTCTCCCTCTGGCAGCTGACAATATTGTCCAGTGTTAAAATACAGACACCGGACTGTGGGGTGAGAGACTGAGCATGCATGTCCGCCAGCACTCAGCTGACAAGGAGCACCTGGACAATGCTATAAACTATGAACACCAGGTGTAAGTAACTGAACACCAGGTGGAGCCATACTATGTAAGTAACTGAACACCAGGTGGAGCCATACTATGTAAGTAACTGAACACCAGGTGGAGCCATACTATGTAAGTAACTGATCACCAGGTGGAGCCATACTATGTAAGTAACTGAACACCAGGTGGAGCCATACTATGTAAGTAACTGAACACCAGGTGGAGCCATACTATGTAAGTAACTGAACACCAGGTGGAGCCATACTATGTAAGTAACTGAACACCAGGTGGAGCCATACTATGTAAGTAACTGAACACCAGGTGGAGCCATACTATGTAAGTAACTGAACACCAGGGGGAGCCATACTATGTAAGTAACTGAACACCAGGTGGAGCCATACTATGTAAGTAACTGAACACCAGGTAGAGCCATACTATGTAAGTAACTGAACACCAGGTGGAGCCATACTATGTAAGTAACTGAACACCAGGTGGAGCCATACTATGTAAGTAACTGAACACCAGGTGGAGCCATACTATGTAAGTAACTGAACACCAGGTGGAGCCATACTATGTAAGTAACTGATCACCAGGTGGAGCCATACTATGTAAGTAACTGAACACCAGGTGGAGCCATACTATGTAAGTAACTGAACACCAGGTGGAGCCATACTATGTAAGTAACTGAACACCAGGTGGAGCCATACTATGTAAGTAACTGAACACCAGGTGGAGCCATACTATGTAAGTAACTGAACACCAGTGGAGCCATACTATGTAAGTAACTGAACACCAGGTGGAGCCATACTATGTAAGTAACTGAACACCAGTGGAGCCATACTATGTAAGTAAGTGAACACCAGGTGGAGCCATACTATGTAAGTAACTGAACACCAGGTGGAGCCATACTATGTAAGTAACTGAACACCAGGTGGAGCCATACTATGTAAGTAACTGAACACCAGGTGGAGCCATACTATGTAAGTAACTGAACACCAGGTGGAGCCATACTATGTAAGTAACTGAACACCAGGTGGAGCCATACTATGTAAGTAACTGAACACCAGGTGGAGCCATACTATGTAAGTAACTGAACACCAGGTGGAGCCATACTATGTAAGTAACTGAACACCAGGTGGAGCCATACTATGTAAGTAACTGAACACCAGGTGGAGCCATACTATGTAAGTAACTGAACACCAGGTGGAGCCATACTATGTAAGTAACTGAACACCAGGTGGAGCCATACTATGTAAGTAACTGAACACCAGGTGGAGCCATACTATGTAAGTAACTGAACACCAGGTGGAGCCATACTATGTAAGTAACTGAACACCAGGTGGAGCCATACTATGTAAGTAACTGAACACCAGGTGGAGCCATACTATGTAAGTAACTGAACACCAGGTGGAGCCATACTATGTAAGTAACTGAACACCAGGTGGAGCCATACTATGTAAGTAACTGAACACCAGGTGGAGCCATACTATGTAAGTAACTGAACACCAGGTGGAGCCATACTATGTAAGTAACTGAACACCAGGTGGAGCCATACTATGTAAGTAACTGAACACCAGGTGGAGCCATACTATGTAAGTAACTGAACACCAGGTGGAGCCATACTATGTAAGTAACTGAACACCAGGTGGAGCCATACTATGTAAGTAACTGAACACCAGGTGGAGCCATACTATGTAAGTAACTGAACACCAGGTGGAGCCATACTATGTAAGTAACTGAACACCAGGTGGAGCCATACTATGTAAGTAACTGAACACCAGGTGGAGCCATACTATGTAAGTAACTGAACACCAGGTGGAGCCATACTATGTAAGTAACTGAACACCAGGTGGAGCCATACTATGTAAGTAACTGAACACCAGGTGGAGCCATACTATGTAAGTAACTGAACACCAGGTGGAGCCATACTATGTAAGTAACTGAACACCAGGTGGAGCCATACTATGTAAGTAACTGAACACCAGGTGGAGCCATACTATGTAAGTAACTGAACACCAGGTGGAGCCATACTATGTAAGTAACTGAACACCAGGTGGAGCCATACTATGTAAGTAACTGAACACCAGGTGGAGCCATACTATGTAAGTAACTGAACACCAGGTGGAGCCATACTATGTAAGTAACTGAACACCAGGTGGAGCCATACTATGTAAGTAAGCTGAACACCAGGTGGAGCCATACTATGTAAGTAACTGAACACCAGGTGGAGCCATACTATGTAAGTAACTGAACACCAGGTGGAGCCATACTATGTAAGTAACTGAACACCAGGTGGAGCCATACTATGTAAGTAACTGAACACCAGGTGGAGCCATACTATGTAAGTAACTGAACACCAGGTGGAGCCATACTATGTAAGTAACTGAACACCAGGTGGAGCCATACTATGTAAGTAACTGAACACCAGGTGGAGCCATACTATGTAAGTAACTGAACACCAGGTGGAGCCATACTATGTAAGTAACTGAACACCAGGTGGAGCCATACTATGTAAGTAACTGAACACCAGGTGGAGCCATACTATGTAAGTAACTGAACACCAGGTGGAGCCATACTATGTAAGTAACTGAACACCAGGTGGAGCCATACTATGTAAGTAACTGAACACCAGGTGGAGCCATACTATGTAAGTAACTGAACACCAGGTGGAGCCATACTATGTAAGTAACTGATCACCAGGTGAGCCATACTATGTAAGTAACTGAACACCAGGTGGAGCCATACTATGTAAGTAACTGAACACCAGGTGGAGCCATACTATGTAAGTAACTGAACACCAGGTGGAGCCATACTATGTAAGTAACTGAACACCAGGTGGAGCCATACTATGTAAGTAACTGAACACCAGGTGGAGCCATACTATGTAAGTAACTGAACACCAGGTGGAGCCATACTATGTAAGTAACTGAACACCAGGTGGAGCCATACTATGTAAGTAACTGAACACCAGGTGGAGCCATACTATGTAAGTAACTGAACACCAGGTGGAGCCATACTATGTAAGTAACTGAACACCAGGTGGAGCCATACTATGTAAGTAACTGAACACCAGGTGGAGCCATACTATGTAAGTAACTGAACACCAGGTGGAGCCATACTATGTAAGTAACTGATCACCAGGTGGAGCCATACTATGTAAGTAACTGAACACCAGGTGGAGCCATACTATGTAAGTAACTGAACAGCAGATGGAGCCATACTATGTAAGTAACTGAACACCAGGTGGAGCCATACTATGTAAGTAACTGAGCACCAGGTGGAGCCATACTATGTAAGTAACTGAACACCAGGTGGAGCCATACTATGTAAGTAACTGATCACCAGGTGGAGCCATACTATGTAAGTAACTAAAGACCAGGTGGAGCTATACTATGTAAGTAACTGAACACCAGGTGGAGCCATACTATGTAAGTAACTGAACACCAGGTGGAGCCATACTATGTAAGTAACTGAACACCAGGTGGAGCCATACTATGTAAGTAACTGAACACCAGGTGGAGCCATACTATGTAAGTAAGTGAACACCAGGTGGAGCCATACTATGTAAGTAAGTGAACACCAGGTGGAGCCATACTATGTAAGTAAGTGAACACCAGGTGGAGCCATACTATGTAAGTAACTGAACACCAGGTGGAGCCATACTATGTAAGTAACTGAACAGCAGATGGAGCCATACTATGTAAGTAACTGAACACCAGGTGGAGCCATACTATGTAAGTAAGTGAACACCAGGTGGAGCCATACTATGTAAGTAACTGATCACCAGGTGAAGCCATACTATGTAAGTAACTGAACACCAGGTGGAGCCATACTATGTAAGTAAGTGAACACCAGGTGGAGCCATACTATGTCAGTAACTGATCACCAGGTGAAGCCATACTATGTAAGTAACTGAACAGCAGATGGAGCCATACTATGTAAGTAAATGAACACCAGGTGGAGCCATACTATGTAAGTAACTGATCACCAGGTGGAGCCATACTATGAAAGTAACTGAACACCAGGTGGAGCCATACTATGTAAGTAAGTGAACACCAGGTGGAGCCATACTATGTAAGTGACAGAACACCAGATGGAACTATACTATGTAAGTAACTGAACACCAGGTGGAGCCATACTATGTAAGTAACTGAACACCAGTTGGAGCCATACTATGTAAGTAACTGAACAGCAGGTGGAGCCATACTATGTAAGTAACTGAACACCAGGTGGAGCCATACTATATAAGTAAGTGAACACCAGGTGGAGCCATACTATGTAAGTAATTGATCACCAGGTGGAGCCATACTATGTAAGTAACTGAACACCAGGTGGAGCCATACTATGTAAGTAACTGAACACCAGGTGGAGCCATACTATGTAAGTAACTGAACACCAGGTGGAGCCATACTATGTAAGTAACTGAACACCAGGTGGAGCCATACTATGTAAGTAACTGAACACCAGGTGGAGCCATACTATGTAAGTAACTGAACACCAGTGGAGCCATACTATGTAAGTAACTGAACACCAGGTGGAGCCATACTATGTAAGTAAGTGAACACCAGGTGGAGCCATACTATGTAAGTAACTGAACACCAGGTGGAGCCATACTATGTAAGTAACTGAACACCAGGTGGAGCCATACTATGTAAGTAACTGAACACCAGGTGGAGCCATACTATGTAAGTAACTGAACAGCAGATGGAGCCATACTATGTAAGTAACTGAACACCAGGTGGAGCCATACTATGTAAGTAACTGAACACCAGGTGGAGCCATACTATGTAAGTAAGTGAACACCAGGTGGAGCCATACTATGTAAGTAACTGATCACCAGGTGAAGCCATACTATGTAAGTAACTGAACACCAGGTGGAGCCATACTATGTAAGTAACTGAACACCAGGTGGAGCCATACTATGTAAGTAACTGAACACCAGGTGGAGCCATACTATGTAAGTAACTGAACACCAGGTGGAGCCATACTATGTAAGTGAACACCAGGTGGAGCCATACTATGTAAGTAACTGAACACCAGGTGGAGCCATACTATGTAAGTAACTGAACACCAGGTGGAGCCATACTATGTAAGTAAGTGAACACCAGGTGGAGCCATACTATGTAAGTAACTGAACAGGTGGAGCCATACTATGTAAGTAACTGAACACCAGGTGGAGCCATACTATGTAAGTAACTGAACACCAGGTGGAGCCATACTATGTAAGTAACTGAACACCAGGTGGAGCCATACTATGTAAGTAACTGAACACCAGGTGGAGCCATACTATGTAAGTAACTGAACACCAGGTGGAGCCATACTATGTAAGTAACTGATCACCAGGTGGAGCCATACTATGTAAGTAAGTAAAACCAGGTGGAGCCATACTATGTAAGTAAGTGAACACCAGGTGGAGCCATACTATGTAAGTAACTGATCACCAGGTGGAGCCATACTATGTAAGTAACTGAACACCAGATGGAGCCATACTATGTAAGTAACTGAACACCAGGTGGAGCCATACTATGTAAGTAACTGAACACCAGGTGGAGCCATACTATGTAAGTAACTGAACACCAGGTGGAGCCATACTATGTAAGTAACTGAACACCAGGTGGAGCCATACTATGTAAGTAACTGAACACCAGGTGGAGCCATACTATGTAAGTAACTGAACACCAGGTGGAGCCATACTATGTAAGTAACTGAACACCAGGTGGAGCCATACTATGTAAGTAACTGAACACCAGGTGGAGCCATACTATGTAAGTAACTGAACACCAGGTGGAGCCATACTATGTAAGTAACTGAACACCAGGTGGAGCCATACTATGTAAGTAACTGAACACCAGGTGGAGCCATACTATGTAAGTAACTGATCACCAGGTGGAGCCATACTATGTAAGTAACTGAACACCAGGTGGAGCCATACTATGTAAGTAACTGAACACCAGGTGGAGCCATACTATGTAAGTAACTGAACACCAGGTGGAGCCATACTATGTAAGTAACTGAACACCAGGTGGAGCCATACTATGTAAGTAACTGAACACCAGGTGGAGCCATACTATGTAAGTAACTGATCACCAGGTGGAGCCATACTATGTAAGTAACTGAACACCAGGTGGAGCCATACTATGTAAGTAACTGAACACCAGGTGGAGCCATACTATGTAAGTAACTGAACACCAGGTGGAGCCATACTATGTAAGTAACTGAACAGCAGATGGAGCCATACTATGTAAGTAACTGAACACCAGGTGGAGCCATACTATGTAAGTAAGTGAACACCAGGTGGAGCCATACTATGTAAGTAAGTGAACACCAGGTGGAGCCATACTATGTAAGTAACTGAACACCAGGTGGAGCCATACTATGTAAGTAACTGAACACCAGGTGGAGCCATACTATGTAAGTAACTGAACACCAGATGGAGCCATACTATGTAAGTAACTGAACACCAGGTGGAGCCATACTATGTAAGTAACTGAACACCAGGTGGAGCCATACTATGTAAGTAACTGATCACCAGGTGAAGCCATACTATGTAAGTAACTGAACACCAGGTGGAGCCATACTATGTAAGTAAGTGAACACCAGGTGGAGCCATACTATGTCAGTAACTGATCACCAGGTGAAGCCATACTATGTAAGTAACTGAACAGCAGATGGAGCCATACTATGTAAGTAAATGAACACCAGAGGGAGCCATACTATGTAAGTAACTGATCACCAGGTGGAGCCATACTATGAAAGTAACTGAACACCAGGTGGAGCCATACTATGTAAGTAAGTGAACACCAGGTGGAGCCATACTATGTAAGTGACTGAACACCAGGTGGAGCCATACTATGTAAGTAACTGAACAGGAGATGGAGCCATACTATGTAAGTAACTGAACACCAGGTGGAGCCATACTATATAAGTAAGTGAACACCAGGTGGAGCCATACTATATAAGTAAGTGAACACCAGGTGGAGCCATACTATGTAAGTAACTGATCACCAGGTGTAGCCATGCTATGTAAGTAACAGAACAGCAGATGGAGCCATACTATGTAAGTAACTGAACACCAGGTGGAGCTATACTATGTAAGTAACTGATCACCAGGTGGAGCCATACTATGTAAGTAACTGAACACCAGGTGGAGCCATACTATGTAAGTAACTGAACAGCAAATGGAGCCATTCTATGTAACTAACTGAACACCAGGTGGAGCCATACTATGCAAGTAAGTAAATCCAGGTGGAGCCATACTATGTATGTAAGTGAACACCAGGTGGAGCCATACTTTGTAAGTAACTGATCACCAGGTGAAGCCAAGCTATGTAAGTAACTAAACAGCAGATGGAGCCATACTATGTAAGTAAGTGAACACCAGGTGGAGCCATACTATGTAAGTAAGAGAACACCAGGTGGAGCCATACTATGTAAGTAACTGATCACCAGGTGGAGCCATACTATGTAAGTAACTGAACATCAGATGTCGCCATACTATGTAAGTAAGTGAACACCAGGTGGAGCCATACTATGTAAGTAACTGATCACCAGTGGGAGCCATACTATGTAAGTAACTGAACACCAGGTGGAGCCATACTATGTAAGTAACTGAACACCAGGTGGAGCCATACTATGTAAGTAACTGAACACCAGGTGGAGCCATACTATGTAAGTAACTGAACACCAGGTGGAGCCATACTATGTAAGTAACTGAACACCAGGGGGAGCCATACTATGTAAGTAACTGATCACCAGGTGGAGCCATACTATGTAAGTAACTGAACACCAGGTGGAGCCATACTATGTAAGTAACTGAACACCAGGTGGAGCCATACTATGTAAGTAACTGAACACCAGGTGGAGCCATACTATGTAAGTAACTGAACAGCAGATGGAGCCATACTATGTAAGTAAGTGAACACCAGGTGGAGCCATACTATGTAAGTAAGTGAACACCAGGTGGAGCCATACTATGTAAGTAACTGAACACCAGGTGGAGCCATACTATGTAAGTAACTGAACAGCAGATGGAGCCATACTATGTAAGTAAGTGAACACCAGGTGGAGCCATACTATGTAAGTAACTGAACACCAGGTGGAGCCATACTATGTAAGTAACTGAACACCAGGTGAAGCCATACTATGTAAGTAACTGAACACCAGGTGGAGCCATACTATGTAAGTAAGTGAACACCAGGTGGAGCCATACTATGTAAGTAACTGAACACCAGGTGGAGCCATACTATGTAAGTAACTGAAAACCAGGTGGAGCCATACTATGTAAGTAAGTGAACACCAGGTGGAGCCATACTATGTCAGTAACTGATCACCAGGTGAAGCCACACTATGTAAGTAACTGAACAGCAGATGGAGCCATACTATGTAAGTAAATGAACACTTTAGGGGAACCATACTATGTAAGTAACTGATCACCAGGTGTAGCCATACTATGTAAGTGACTGAACACCAGGTGGAGCCATACTATGTAAGTAACTAAACAGCAGATGGAGCCATACTATGTAAGTAACTGAACACCAGGTGGAGCCATACTATTTAAGTAACTTAGCACCAGGTGGAGCCATACTATGTAAGTAACTGAACACCAGGTGGAGCCATACTATGTAAGTAACTGATCACCAGGTGGAGCCATACTATGTAAGTAACTGAAGACCAGGTGGAGCTATACTATGTAAGTAACTGAACACCAGGTGGAGCCATACTATGTAAGTAACTGAACACTAGGTGGAGCCATACTATGTAAGTAACTGAACAGCAGATGGAGCCATACTATGTAAGTAACTGAACACCAGGTGGAGCCATACTATGTAAGTAAGTGAACACCAGGTGGAGCCATACTATGTAAGTAAGTGAACACCAGGTGGAGCCATACTATGTAAGTAAGTGAACACCAGGTGGAGCCATACTATGTAAGTAACTGATCACCAGGTGAAGCCATACTATGTAAGTAACTGAACAGCAGATGGAGCCATACTATGTAAGTAAGTGAACACCAGGTGGAGCCATACTATGTAAGTAACTGAACACCAGGTGGAGCCATACTATGTAAGTAACTGAACAGCAGATGGAGCCATACTATGTAAGTAACTGAACACCAGGTGGAGCCATACTATGTAAGTAAGTGAACACCAGGTGGAGCAATACTATGTAAGTAACTGATCACCAGGTGAAGCCATACTATGTAAGTAACTGAAAACCAGGTGGAGCCATACTATGTAAGTAAGTGAACACCAGGTGGAGCCATACTATGTCAGTAACTGATCACCAGGTGAAGCCACACTATGTAAGTAACTGAACAGCAGATGGAGCCATACTATGTAAGTAAATGAACACTTTAGGGGAGCCATACTATGTAAGTAACTGATCACGAGGTGGAGCCATACTATGAAAGTAACTGAACACCAGGTGGAGCCATACTATGTTAGTAAGTGAACACCAGGTGGAGCCATACTATGTAAGTGACTGAACACCAGGTGGAGCCATACTATGTAAGTAACTGAACAGGAGTTGGAGCCATACTATGTAAGTAACTGAACACCAGGTGGAGCCATACTATATAAGTAAGTGAACACCAGGTGGAGCCATGCTATATAAGTAAGTGAACACCAGGTGGAGCCATACTATGTAAGTAACTGATCACCAGGTGTAGCCATGCTATGTAAGTAACTGAACAGCAGATGGAGCCATACTATGTAAGTAACTGAACACCAGGTGGAGCCATACTAAATAAGTAACTGAACACCAGGTGGAGCCATACTATGTAAGTAACTGAACAGCAGATGGAGCCATTCTATGTAACTAACTGAACACCAGGTGGAGCCATACTATGTAAGTAAGTAAAACCAGGTGGAGCCATACTATGTAAGTAAGTGAACACCAGGTGGAGCTATACTATGTAAGTAACTGATCACCAGGTGAAGCCAAGCTATGTAAGTAACTAAACAGCAGATGGAGCCATACTATGTAAGTAAGTGAACACCAGGTGGAGCCATACTATGTAAGTAACTGAACACCAGGGGTAGCCATACTATGTAAGTAACTGATCACCAGGTGGAGCCATACTATGTAAGTAACTGAACACCAGGTGGAGCCATACTATGTAAGTAACTGAACACCAGGTGGAGCCATACTATGTAAGTAACTGAACACTAGGTGGAGCCATACTATGTAAGTAACTGAACAGCAGATGGAGCCATACTATGTAAGTAACTGAACACCAGGTGGAGCCATACTATGTCAGTAAGTGAACACCAGGTGGAGCCATACTATGTAAGTAAGTGAACACCAGGTAGAGCCATACTATGTAAGTAAGTGAACACAAGGTGGAGCCATACTATGTAAGTAACTGATCACCAGGTGGAGCCATACTATGTAAGTAACTGAACACAGATGGAGCCATACTATGTAAGTAACTGAACACCAGGTGGAGCCATACTATGTAAGTAACTGAACACCAGGTGGAGCCATACTATGTAAGTAAGTGAACACCAGGTGGAGCAATACTATGTAAGTAACTGATCACCAGGTGAAGCCATACAATGTAAGTAACTGAAAACCAGGTGGAGCCATACTATGTAAGTAAGTGAACACCAGGCGGAGCCATACTATGTCAGTAACTGATCACCAGGTGAAGCCAAACTATGTAAGTAACTGAACAGCAGATGGAGCCATACTATGTAAGTAAATGAACACCAGGGGGAGCCATACTATGTAAGTAACTGATCACCAGGTGGAGCCATACTATGAAAGTAACTGAACACCAGGTGGAGCCATACTATGTAAGTAAGTGAACACCAGGTGGAGCCATACTATGTAAGTGACTGAACACCAGGTGGAGCCCTACTATGTAAGT
Source organism: Bufo bufo (assembly GCF_905171765.1). NCBI lineage: Eukaryota > Metazoa > Chordata > Amphibia > Anura > Bufonidae > Bufo > Bufo bufo. Next base: position 232,395,718 of record NC_053395.1, read on the forward strand.
AACTGAACAGGAGATGGAGCCATACTATGTAAGTAACTGAACACCAGGTGGAGCCATACTATATAAGTAAGTGAACACCAGGTGGAGCCATACTATATAAGTAAGTGAACACCAGGTGGAGCCATACTATGTAAGTAACTGATCACAAGGTGTAGCCATGCTACGTAAGTAACAGAACAGCAGATGGAGCCATACTATGTAAGTAACTGAACACCAGGTGGAGGAATACTATGTAAGTAACTGATCACCAGGTGGAGCCATACTATGTAAGTAACTGAACACCAGGTGGAGCCATACTATGTAAGTTACTGAACAGCAGATGGAGCCATTCTATGTAACTAACTGAACACCAGGTGGAGCCATACTATGTAAGTAAGTAAATCCAGGTGGAGCCATACGAAGTAAGTAAGTGAACACCAGGTGGAGCCATACTTTGTAAGTAACTGAACACCAGGTGAAGCCAAGCTATGTAAGTAACTAAACAGCAGATGGAGCCATACTATGTAAGTAAGTGAACACCAGGTGGAGCCATACTATGTAAGTAAGAGAACACCAGGTGGAGCCATACTATGTAAGTAACTGATTACCAGGTGAAGCCATACTATGTAAGTAACTGAACGTCAGATGTAGCCATACTATGTAAGTAAGTGAACACCAGGTGGAGCCATACTATGTAAGTAACTGAACACCAGGTGGAGCCATACTATGTAAGTAACTGAAAACCAGGTGGAGCCATACTATGTAAGTAACTGAACACCAGGTGGAGCCATACTATGTAAGTAACTGAACACCAGGTGGAGCCATACTATGTAAGTAACTGAACAGCAGATAGAGCCATACTATGTAAGTAACTGTACACCAGGTGGAGCCATACTATGTAACTAACTGACCACCAGGTGGAGCCATACTATGTAAGTAACTGATCACCAGGTGGAGCTATACTATGTATGTAACTGAACACCAGGTGGAGCTATACTATGTAAGTTACTGAACACCAGGTGTAGCCATACTATGTAAGTAACTGAACACCAGGTGGAGCCATACTATGTAAGTAACTGAACAGCAAATGGAGCCATACTATGTAAGTAACTGAACACCAGGTGGAGCCATACTATGTAAGTAACTGAGCACCAGGTGGAGCCATACTATGTAAGTAACTGAAAACCAGGGGTAGCCATACTATGTAAGTAACTGATCACCAGGTGGAGCCATACTATGTAAGAAACTGAACACCAGATGGAGCCATTCTATGTAAGTAACTGAACACCAGGTGGAGCCATACTATGTAAGTAACTGAACATCAGGAGGAGCCATGCTATGTAAGTTACTGATCACCAGGTGGAGCCATACTATGTAAGTAAGTGAACACAAGGTGGAGCCATACTATGTAAGTAAGTGAACACCAGGTGGAGTCATACTATGTAAGTAAGTGAACACTAGGTGGAGCCATACTATGTAAGCAACTGAATAGCAGATGGAGCCATACTATGTAAGTAACTGAACACTAGGTGGAGACATACTATGTAAGTAACTGAACACCAGGTGGAGCCATACTATGTAAGTAACTGAACAGCAGATAGAGCCATACTATGTAAGTAACTGAACACCAGGTGGAGCCATACTATGTAAGTAACTGAACACCAGGTGGAGCCATACTATGTAAGTAAGTGAACACCAGGTGGAGCAATACTATGTAAGTAACTGATCACCAGGTGAAGCCATACAATGTAAGTAACTGAACACTAGATGGTGCCATACTATGTAAGTAAGTGAACACCAGGTGGAGCCATACTATGTCAGTAACTGATCACCAGGTGAAGCCATACTATGTAAGTAACTGAACAGCAGATAGAGCCATACTATGTAAGTAAATGAACACCAGGAGGAGCCATACTATGTAAGTGACTGAACACCAGGTGGAGCCATACTATGTAAGTAACTGAACACCAGGTGGAGCCATACTATGTAAGTAACTGAACACCAGGTGGAGCCATACTATGTAAGTAACTGAACACGAGATGGAGCCATACTATGTAAGTAACTGAACACCAGGTGGAGCCATACTATATAAGTAAGTGAACACCAGGTGGAGCCATACTATGTAAGTAAGTGAACACCAGGTGGAGCCATACTATGTAAGTAATTGATCACCAGGTGGAGCCATACTATGTAAGTAACAGAACAGCAGATGGAGCCATACTATGTAAGTAACTGAACACCAGATGGAGCCATACTATGTAAGCAACTGATCACCAGGTGGAGCCATATTATGTAAGTAACTGAACACCAGGTGGAGCCATACTATGTAAGTAACTGAACACCAGGTGGAGCTATTCTATGTAAGTAACTGAACACCAAGTGGAGCCATACTATGTAAGTAAGTAAAACCAGGTGGAGTCATACTATGTAAGTAAGTGAACACCAGGTGGAGCCATACTTTGTAAGTAACTGATCACCAGGTGAAGCCAAGCTATGTAAGTAACTGAACACCAGGTGGAGCCATACTATGTAACTAACTGACCACCAGGTGGAGCCATACTATGTAAGTAAGTGAACACAAGGTGGAGCCATACTATGTAAGTAAGTGAACACCAGGTGGACCCATACTATGTAAGTAAGTGAACACTAGGTGGAGCCATAATTTGTAAGTAACTGAACAGCAGATGTAGCCATACTATGTAAGTAACTGAACACCAGGTGGAGCCATACTATGTAAGTAACTGAACACCAGGTGGAGCCATACTATGCATGTAACTGAACAGCAGATAGTAACATAGTAACATAGTAACATAGTACATAAGGCCGAAAAAAGACATTTGTCCATCCAGTTCGGCCTGTTATCCTGCAAGTTGATCCAGAGGAAGGCAAAAAACCCTGTGAGGTAGAAGCCAATTTTCTCCACTTTGGAGTCGGGAAGAAATTTTTTATTCCCCTAATCAGAATAACTCCCTGGATCAACGACCCCTCTCTAGTAGCTATAGCCTGTAATATTATTACGCTCTAGAAACACATCCAGGCCCCTCTTGAATTCCTTTATTGTACTCACCATCACCACCTCCTCAGGCAGAGAGTTCCATAGTCTCACTGCTCTTACCGTAAAGAATCCTCTTATATGTTTGTGTACAAACCTTCTTTCCTCCAGACGCAGAGGATGTCCCCTCGTCACAGTCACAGTCCTGGGGATAAATAGCTGATGGGATAGATCTCTGTACTGACCCCTGATATATTTATACATATTAATTAGATCTCCCCTCAGTCGTCTTTTTTCTAAAGTGAATAACCCTAATTTTGATAATCTTTCAGGGTACTGTAGTTGCCCCATTCCAGTTATTACTTTAGTTGCCCTCCTCTGAACCCTCTCTAGCTCTGCTATGTCTGCCTTGTTTACAGTAACCCAGAACTGTACACAGTACTCCATGTGTGGTCTGACTAGCGATTTGTAAAGTGGTAGGACTATGTTCATATCACGGGAATCTATGCCCCTTTTGATGCAACCCATTATCTTGTTGGCCTTGGCAGCAGCTGCCTGACACTGGTTTTTGCTGTTTAGTTTGCTGTTTATTAAAATTCCTAGATCCTTTTCCATGTCAGTGTTACCGAGTGTTTTACCATTTAGTATGTACGGGTGACTTGCATTTTTCCTTCCCATGTGCATAACCTTACATTTATCAGTGTTAAACCTCATCTGCCACTTATCTGCCCAAGCCTCCAATCTATCCAGATCCCTCT